>NC_133168.1:35698758-36003758 GCF_040802235.1 Manis javanica | reverse complement strand
AATCCCATATGTGCAGGCTTTTTTGTACTTTGTGCTCCCATCCAGACCTTTATGTTAAGTGTTCAATGACTCAGGTTCTTTTGGCCCAATCTCCAGTTAAAGATTTCCAGCCTCTTACTCTGCCCAGTCCTTCTTCCTTTTCAGATCTGCCAGAACACCTCAGTAGCCCGCCTCCCTCAGCTTTCAATCCCCTCCCCCTCTCTCCTCCACCATCTTTAAGTCCTTTGTCTTCACACGTGTCACCACCATCTTAAAGTCCTACATTCTCAACCATGCCGTCATCCTGCTCTCCTCTTCCGGTGGCTGCACCACCCCCTCCCCCTCTCATTCTGCCTTCACTGCCCTCCTCCCCAACCAGAACACGCTCCTCCCACCCTCTGGTTCCAGAAGCCATGGACAGGAAGCTGAGGAGAGGGAAGGCAACTGGATATCAGTAACTCAAGTCTTTATATTGATTTGTCTGTCTGTGCACATGTTTTTGTGTGGGGAGTGTTGCTGACTGTAGTCATTGTATCTCAGTTTATATGTTTGTGTGTCTAGGTGTGTAGATGAAAAATGTTTTCCTACCTCCGGATAGTATTAATAAAAATTGATTTAAAAACAAGCACTTCTGAAAATTGGGCTTTCTAAAACTTCCAGAAAATCTGATAAAAAATGTTAAGCATTAATGCTAATTTGAGTTTGGCTGAGGCAGGCATGTCTTTGTGGTTATCAGCTGCCTAAGTTTACCTAAGGTCATTTAAGTTGATGTTATCTGCTAAATCTTTTAAGAATAAAATGCTTAAAGGCTTAGCTTTGTCTAATATTCAGTAAAAGTTTTGAAAATAATCTAGCATAGCTGTTATGAATAAGTGAACTAAATAAGTGTGGCAAATGAACACCTTAATAATTGTGTGTTACAGTGTGTATGCCTATCTACAGCCTGAAAATCTTTGTAGAAACCTAAAACCTTAAAGTTTTGCTAAGTTAAAAAGATATACTTTCTGCTTTAGTGAGAAATTGTGTTGTAAAGCTCATGGTTAACAGAAATTATAAAATGTTCATAAATTTGTCAATCCAAAGAATGCTAGTTTAACAGTTTATAATAGCCTACTTCTCAGTGTTCACTATAAATTAAGGTACCTAATGGTTCTAATAAGGTACCTAATTAGAACTACTTAAAGTAATAAGGAAAACATTTCTGCATGCTAAAGACTGTGTCTTTTGATAAAACAAAGTGATTGTTCTAAAGTACAGCTGTTTATTTAGAGGGAGAAATCTAAATGAAAATGAAGGTTGTAGAAAGTTTGTAGAGAATTTAATATCGTCATGCTATATAAAATTAAAGCAAATGAGTCTCGGTATCAAGTACACAGCAAAATTAGAATTTTGTTTTCAGTTAAAAAGACAAAGACTTAACTGTTAATCTGCTCTTAATATTGAAAGATTACAAAAAGTTCTCTAATTGTTTTATCAAAGCAGTTTCTCATTCTTAAAGTCTCAATGAGTTGTCAGAGTATTTAAGAAAATAAGATATTAATATTAAAAAGAATAAAAGCTAAACTTTGCTAACAACTGTTTAACCTTCTTTATTTGCCTTTGAGGTATTTTGTTGTCATTCTAGTTAAATAGATAAGTATTGCTTCATGGCAACCTATAATCCTATTTAAGCAAGTGCCAAAAAAAATCAAATGCAAAAAAGTGCTTTTACCTCGAGTTAACTCTCATATTTTCCAGAGGAATTTTTTCTAATTGGAGAAAGTATTTAGCCAATTTGGCTTATTTATCTGATATATATTTACCTAAAAAGCACTGTCAAAAAGAATGATGCTAAACTTTCTTACTGAATGTTTTGTGTTACAGAAATATCCAACTTTCCTTATGACAACTGTCTTACAGTAAGCTCTCATCAGATCTTTAACCATTGTCATTTGTAAGTCTTTTGTCATCTATACTCATGGTTTATTACTCCTAAATGAGTAAAAAACTAGATTTCAGCAGAACAGGTATTAGTTACCTAAGATTAAGTAAACTAAGGAAGATGATTTTGTGGCTTTTTAATTCAAATGTTGTTGATAAAGTGTTTTAAGCTTTTTCTCTTCAGCTGACTACAGTTTAACAAATAACTGCCTTGATAAGCAGAATTGAAACTTTATCTTTCTCTCTACCTGATCCCTCCAGAATTTAAAAACTCTCAGTGACTATTTTAATATTTCATGGCAGTATGTTTATTTGCACAAGTTCAATAAGAATTGCTTTCCTTATAATAAGACCAATTAAAAACACTGGTTATATTACCAATACATTGAATGGAACATCATACCTGAGAGACATGTGTGTAAACTCAGATATGAACAGACAACTTTAACTTAGATTGACTTTGTAAAGCCAACAAATCCCCTTAGAAGAACTGGCCTAGTACCTTGCTTACAGAGTTCCCAGCAGCCTTACCAGGTGAGTAAGGAAGGTCACTTCCTGGCAGGTGCAGGAACCTCAGGAATGTCTTGGGAACCTCAAGAAGAGAGGAATTCACCCAAATGTACAGGTACTACAGGCACAACCTGATGACAAGTCTGGCGTTCTTGCCTCAAGAAGCCTTTAGAAGTCCAATCTGAAATTCCTTACAAAAAGTTCCAGCAAAGCATATTTAAAAGAGCCTATGTAATCAATTGCTCTTCTTGCTGCACTTATGCAAATAATCAAGCCAACTGTTAATTATTTTCTTAATCTGGCTACTTCTAAAAAAAATGAAGTTGATTTTAGAGAAAGGTATTGTTTCAATAATGCAGTCTTATCTATACTAAATCCTAATACTACTCATTGAGATGTAAACTCGATCCAGAATTCCAGCCCCCCATAATGGCCTAGCTAATGCCCCTACTGAGCCCCTAAATAATAGTTCGTGATTTACTCTTAGCTGCCCCTTGTGTTCTCAGGTTCCTCCAACAGTAGCTAACCCAGATGACCCAGGTTGCCACCAACCAGATGTTACCTCACCATTATGCACCACTTCCCACTGAAACCCCTCTTTCAGCCTAATACCAGCCTCAAACCCCCACGACACCACTTGTCAACCTGAAGTAGTCAGATCGAGTCATCGCCCATTATGACCAAAAGCCTGGAATGCTAGGCTGGAGGAAGGAAAAACAAGGATGTGCAAACAGAACAGAGATATACCATAAAAGGAGAACAGACCAGACCCCAAGGTCCATGCCTTATATGGAAAGGGGACAGCTCTCCCTGAATTCCATCCTTCTAATGTGCCAACTAAGACCCAGATGTGAGCCTCCTCCCTCTTGGAAGGAAAAGAAGTTTTTAGTTGTCTATTATGTCACCTTTAGCCAATCATGCCTCTCCACACCCCCTAGTAGAGCTTGCCCACTCCACCCCCTCCTAACCCCTTATAAGCCCCCACCTCCCTGATGGGGTGTGACTTCCCTGACCTGTGTTTCAGACCAAGAAACATCACCCAGGAACTGTGCTCAAATAAACTACCTGGCCCTTTGTTGCCTCTCGTCACCTGCTTATTTCAGCTACAATTTTTTTTTTTTTGGTGTAACATTGTTGGGACAGCAATTTAATAATAACATATTACAAATTTGACATGTATATAGACCTTAATCAGTAATTTTAATTTTGGGAAATTATCCTAGAAGATAAAAAAGTAGATATAAAAAGATACAACAGTAGAAGTAGTAGTAATGTAGTAATAGTGACAATGGTAATGCCAGATAATATTTATTGAGCATTTATTATGTGCCAGGCACTCTTTTAAATGCTTTCTATTATGTCACTTAATCCCCAGGACATAGATTGTCATTTTGCCAATGAAGAAACTGAGGCACTGTGGTTTTAAATAAGTGCTACAGTAAGTTTGAAAGTCATATAATAAGTCTGAAAACTGTACAAGGATGTTCAGAGTACTGTTCTTTATTAAAATGAAAAATTGGTAACTGCCTAAATGCTCATCCATAGGTATCAGTTACAGAATGGTATATACACATAATACTGTATCCACCACTGAAAATTATAATGTACAACTTATCAGAAAGGAGAGTCATGGCATATTGTTAAGTGAAGTATTTCAGCTACAATTTATCTTAAACTAGAATTTATCTTACATAAATGACAGAACTTAGAAATGGCAATAGTTAAGATCTGATGAGAGCAATTACGTAGGAGGGTGGAGCAAAGATGGTGGTGTGAGGACAGTGGGAACCTCCTCCCAAAAACATATATATTTTTGAAAATACAACAAATACAAATAATCCTAAAAGAGAGACCAGAAGACACAGGACAACAGCCAGACTACATCCACACCTGTGAGAACCCAGCGCCTGGTGAAAGGGGTAAGATACAAGCCGCAGCCCAGCGGAACCTGAGGACCCTCACCCCAGCTCCTGGCAGGAGGAGAGGAGTCAGAACAGGGAGGGAGAGGGAGCCCAGGACTGCTAAACACCCAGCCCTAGCCATCTGCACCAGAGTGCAGACACAGTGTATGCATGGGGTGCTGGAAACTAGGGAAACAGGGCAGCAAGATCTTTGAGTGGGTCCCGAAGCTGGCACCCCTGTGACAAAGAAAAGCACGTGCTTTTTGAAAATCTTAAAGGGACAGGGACACCACCACTGGACAGAAGCATCCCAGGTCACAGTCCAGCAGCTGCAAATTCCAGGGAAATCTGGGTGCACTAACCCTCTGGGCAACAGCTCTGAGACCCCTCAGAGAGATAAACAGCCAAACAGTCCCCCATCAATTAGCCCTCCGGGGCCCCACCATAGCATAGTAGCAGCCTGAGGCTGGCCATGCCCACAGCAAGGGAGCTTCCTCCATACCGGCCCGGAAACATACAGAGACACAGTCTACACACAATTGCCCAACATGAGCCACTAGGGGTCACAGTTGCCCCAGCAAAGAAAGGCCAGGAGCAAGTGGAAAGCCTTGGCTCCCCCAGCTGACAGAAAGTCAATAGCTCACCATTGAACCTATCAACATGAAAAGGCAAAAAAATTGATCCAGACAAGACTAACCCAGACAGCTTCGACATCTTCTACATCTTCCCCTGAGAAGGAACCTGGGGAGATAGATTTAACCAATCTTCCTGAAAAATAATTCAAAACAAAAGTCATAACCATGCTGATGGACTTGCACAGAAATATGCAAGAACTAAGGAGGGAGAATACAGAAATAAAACAAGCTCTGGAAGGACTTCAAAACAGAATGGACAAGATGCAAGAGACCATTAATGGACTAGAAAACAGAGAACAGGAAGCAAGAAAGTTCATGCACAGAGAGGTAAAAGGATCTCCAAGAATGAAAGAATTTTAAGAGAACTAGGTGACCAATCAAAACGGAACAATATCCGCATTATAGGGGTACCAGAAGAAGAAGAGAGAGAAAAAGGGATAGAAAGTGTATTTGAAGAAATAATTGCTGAAAACTTCCCCAAACTAGGGGAGGAAAAGGTCTCTCAGACCACAGAGGTACACAGAACTCCCATGACAAGGGACCCAAGGAGGGCAATACCAAGACACATAATAATTAAAATGGCAAAGATCAAAGACAAGGACAAAGTATTAAAGGTAGCCAGAGAGAAAAAAGAAGGTCACCTACAAAGGAAAACCCATCAGGCTAACATCAGACTTCTCAACAAAAACCCTACAGGCCATAAGAGAATGGCATGATATACTTAATGCAATGAAACAGAAGGGCCTCGAACCAAGATTACTGTATCCAGCACGATTATCATTTAAATATGAAGGAGAGATCAAACAATTCCTAGACAAGCAAAAGTTGAGGGAATTTCCTCCCACAAACCACCTCTACAGGGCATCTTACAGGGACTGCTCTAGATTGGAGCACCCCTAAAAAGAGCACAGAACAAAACACCCAACATATGAAGAAGGGAGGAGGAGGAATAAGAAGGGAGAGAAATAAAGAATCATCAGACCATGTTAATAATAGCTCAATAAGCGAGTTAAGTTGGACAGTAAGATTGCAAACAAGCTAACCTTGAGCCTTTGGTAACCACAAACTTAAAGCCTGCACTGGCAATAGGTACATACCTCTCAATAATCACCCTAAAAGTAAATGGACTAAATGCACCAATGAAAAGACAGAGAGTAAAAGAATGGATGAAAAAGCAAGACCCATCCATATGCTGCTTACAAGAGACTCACCTCAAACCCAAAGACATGCACAGACTTAAAGTCAAGGATTGGAAAAAGATATTTCATGCAAACAACAGAGAGAAAAAAGCAGGTGTTGCAATACTAGTATCAGACAAAAAAGACTTCAAAATAAAGAAGCAAAAAAATTAAAGAAGGAGATTACATAATGATAAAGGGCTCAGACCAACAAGAGGATATAACCATTAAAAATATATATGCACCCAATACAGGTGCACCAACATATGTTAAACAAATACTAACAGAATTAAAGGAGGAAACAGAATGCAATGCATTCATTCTGGGAGACTTTAACACACCACACACTCCAAAGGACAGATCCACCACACAGAAAATAAGTAAGAACACAGAGGCACTGAACAACACAGTAGAACAGATGGACCTAATAGACATCTACAGAACTCTACATCCAAAAGCAACAGGATACACATTCTTCTCAAGTGCACATGGAACATTCTCCAGAATAGACCATATACTAGGCCACAAAAAGAGCCTCAGTAAATTACAAAAGATTGAAATCTTACCAACCAACTTTTAAGACCACAAAGGAATAAAACTAGAAATAAACTGTACAAAGAAAGCAAAAAGGCTCACAAACACATGGAGGCTTAACAACATGCTCTTAATAATCAATGGATCAATGACCAAATCAAAATGGAGATCCAGCAATATATGGAAACAAACAAACAACAACAACAACACAAAGCCCCAACTACTGTGGGATACAGCAAAAGCAGTCTGAAGAGAAAAGTATATAGCAATCCAGGCATATTTAAAGAAGGAAGAACAATCCCAAATGAATGGTCTGATGTCACAATTATCAAAATTGGAAAAAGAAGAACAAATGAGGCCTAAGGTCAGCAAAAGGAGGGACATAATAAAGATCAGGGAAGAAATAAATAAAATTGAGAAGAATAAAACAATAGCAAAAATCAATTAAACCAAGAGCTGGTTCTTCAAGAAAATAAACAAAATAGATAAGACTCTAGCCAGACTTATTAAGAGGAAAAGAGAGTCAACACAAATCAACAGAATCAGAAACGAGAAAGGAAAAATCATGACGGACCCCACAGAAATACAAAGAATTATTAGTGAGTACTATGAAAACCTATATGCTAACAAGCTTGGAAATCTAGGAGAAATGGACAACTTCCTAGAAAAATACAACCTTCCAACACTGACCCAGAAAGAAACAGAAAATCTAAACAGACCAATTACCAGCAATGAAATTGAAGCGGTAATGAAAAAACTACCAAAGAACAAAACCCCCGGGCCAAATGGATTTACCTCGGAATTTTATCAGACATACAGAGAAGACATCACACCGATTCTCCTTAAAGTTTCCAAAAAATAGAAGATGAGGGAATACTCCCAAACTCATTCTATGAAGCTAACATCACCCTAATACCAAAACCAGGCAAAGACTCCACCAGAAAAGAAAACTACAGATCAATATCCGTGATGAACGTAGATGCAAAAACACTCAACAAAATATTAGCAAACCGAATTCAAAAATACATCAAGAGGATCATACACCAAGACCAAGTGGGATTCATCCAAGGGATGCAAGGATGGTACAGCATTCAAAAATCCATCAACATCATTCACCACATCAATAAAAAGAAGGACAAAAACCACATGATCATCTCCATAGATGCTGAAAAAGCATTTGACAAAATTCAACATGCATACATGATAAAAACTCTCAACAAAATGGGCATCGAGGGCAAGTACCTCAACATAATAAAGGCCATATATGATAAACCCACAGCCAACATCATACTGAACAGCGAGAAGCTGAAAGCTTTTCCTCTGAGATCGGGAACAAGACAGGGATACCCACTATCCCCACTGTTATTCAACATAGTACTGGAGGTCCTAGCCATGGCAATTAGACAAAACAAAGAAATACAAGGAATCCACATTGGTAAAGAAGAGGTGAAACTGTCACTATTTTCAGATGACATGATATTGTACATAAAAAACCCTAAAGACTCCACTCCAAAACTAGTAGAACTAATATCGGAATTCAGCAAAGTTGAAGGATACAAAATTAACACACAGTAATCTGTGGCTTTCTATACACTAACAATAAACTAATAGAAAGAGAAATCAGGAAGACAATTCCATTCACAATAGCATCAAAAAGAATAAAATACCTAGGAATAAACCTAACCAAGGAAGTGAAAGACCTATACTCTGAAAACTGTAAGACACTCTTAAGAAAAATTAAAGAGGTCACTAACAAATGTAAACTCATCCCATGATCCTGGCTAGGAAGAATTAATATCATCAAAATGGCCATCCTGCCCAAAGCAATATACAGATTCCATGCAATCCCTATCAAACTACCAACATCATTCTTCAACGAACTGGAACAAATAGTTCAAAAATTCATATGGAAAAACCAAAGAACCCGAATAGGTAAAGCAATCCTGAGAAGGAAGAATAAAGTGGGGGGGATCTCATTCCCCAACTTCAAGCTCTACTACAAAGCCACAGTAATTAAGACAATTTGGTACTGCCACAAGAACAGAGCCACAGACCAATGGAACAGAATAGAGACTCCAAACATTAACCCAAACATATATGGTCAATTAATATTTGATAAAGGGGCCATGGACATACAATGGGGAAATGACAGTCTCTTCAACAGATGGTGCTGGCAAAACTGGACAGCTACATGTAAGAGAATGAAACTGGATCTCTGTCTAACCCCATACACAAAAGTAAATTCAAAATGGATCAAAGACTTGAATGTAAGTCATGAAACCATAAAACTCTTGGAAATAAGCATAGGCAAAAACCTCTTAGACATAAACATGAGTGACATCTTCTTGAACATATCTCCCCAGGCAAGGGAAACAAATGCAAAAATGAACAAATGGGACTATATCAAGCTGAAAAGCTTCTGTACAGCAAAGGACACCATCAATAGAACAAACAGGTATCCTACAGTATGGGAGAATATATTCATAAATGACAGATCCAATAAAGGGTTGACATCCAAAATATATAAAGAGCTCACACACCTCAACAAACAAAAAGCTTATAATCCAATTGAAAAATGGGCAGAGGAGCTGAATAGACAGTTCTCTAAAGAAGAAATTCAGATGACCAACAGACACATGAAAAGATGCTCCACATTGTTAATCATCAGAGAAATGCAAATTAAAACCACAATGAGATACCACCTCACACCAGTAAGGATGGCTACCATCCAAAAGACAAACAACAACAAATGTTGGCAAGGCTGTGGAGAAAGGGGAACCGCCCTACACTGCTGGTGGGAATGTAAATTAGTTCAACCATTGTGGAAAACAGTGTGGAGGTTCCTCAGAATGCTCAAAATAGAAATACCATTTGACCCAGGAATTCCACTTCTCAGAATTTACCCCAAGAATGCAGCACTCCAGTTTGAAAAAGACAGATGCACCCCTATGTTTATCACTGCACTATTTACAGTAACCAAGATATGGAAGCAGCCTTAATGTCCATTAGTAGATGAATTGATACAGAAGATGTGGTACATATACACAATGGAATATTATGCAGCCATAAGATAAAAACAGATCCTACCATGCGCAACAACATGGATTGAACTAGAGGGTATTATGCTCAGTGAAATAAGCCAGGCAGAGAAAGACAAGTACCAAATGATTTCACTCATATGGGGAGTATAAGAACAAAAGAAAACTGAAGGAACAAAACAGCAGCAGAAGCACAGAACCCAAGAATGGACTAATAGTTACCAAAAGGAAAGGGACGGGGGAGGACGGGTGGGCAGGGAGGGATAAGGGCGGGAAAAAAAGAAAGGGGCATTACGATTAGCATGTATAGTGTAGGGGAGCATGGAGAGGGCTGTGCAACACAGAGAAGACAAGTAGTAATTTTATAGCATCTTACTATGTTGATGGACAGTGACTGTGAATGGGGATGTGGGGGGGACTTGGTGAAGGGGGGGGAGCCTAGTAAACATAATGTCCTTCATGTAATTGTAGATTAATGATACCAAAATAAAAATTAAGTAAAAAAAAGAACTGATGAGAGCTTACTATAAGACAGTTGACATAACGATGTTGGGTATTTCGGTAACATACTACATTTACTAATTTAAATGTTAGTATCATTCATTTGACAGTGCTTACCATGTATTAGATAAATAAGTTGAATTAGCCAAATATATGACCTCAGTGACGAGAAAATTTTTCAGGTATGTTCTGGGGGCCTTCTGGACAACCTCAGAGTCAACTATAGGTAAAAGTACCATTTTGAATTTGATTTTGGGAAGTTGTCAAAAGAAAGTTTTTAAGGCACTTGCCTAAATAGGATCATAGGTCGCTGTGATATAGCACTTATCTATGTAACTTAAGTGACAGTAAACATTTTAAAGGCAACTATAGAATATTACATAGTTGTTAGCAAAATTAGCTTTCAGTTCTTTCAATGTTAAGATCTTAATTTAAGTACTCAAACAACTCATTGAGACCTTAAGCATGGGAAATCATTTTGATAAAACAATAAGAAAAACTCTTCATAATCTTTCAATATTAGGAGCAGAGTAACAGTTTAAGAAAACTTTGTCCTTTTAACAAGCAGAAAACAAAATTCTAATTTTGCTGTGTACTTGGTATCGAAACTCATTTGCTTTGATCTCACATAGCATGACTGTATCAAATTATTCCACAAACTTTCTACAACTTTCTTTTCACATTTAGAGTTGCCCCTCTTAGAACAAAATTAATTCCTTTTACCCTCTATAAAATGCATTTCAATTCCTTATACCTTCTTTTCTCAAAACACACATCTTTTCTAGCATGCAGACATGTTTTCCTTACTATTTTAAGTAGTTTTAATTAAAACATAAATCTATTAGAAACGTTAGTAAGCTATTAAAAACTTTTTCACTAGCATCCTTTAGATTGACAAATTTATGAACACATTTCATAATTTCTAGAAATGTGCTGTATAGCACATTCCCTTAATAAGCACAAAATAAGTCAACTAATAAACCTAAATCTCTTTTTAGCCTTTTCACAACAAAGGAGCCCAAACTGGATTCAGTAATTGTTTCATTATTTTATCTTATTTCTCAGTGGCTTAATTTGTTCACTTGACTCATTACTTAACTTAGCAAAACTGTAAGGTTTCAGGTTACCATAAAGATTCTCAAGCTTTTTACATGTTTACACACTGTAACCACACAATTAATGTTAAGAAGCTTACTTACTACACTTATTTAGTTCACTCATTCTTAACAACCATGCTAGATTACTCACAAAACTTTCACTAAACATTAGACAAAGTCATACCTCATTTTAAGCACTTTTTTGAAAAATTTAACAGATAATATAAACTTGAATGATGTTAGGTAAACCTAGGCAGCTGATAAGCAAAAGGATATGTCTGTTTCTATTAAACTTAAATTTTATCATTAATCCTTAATATCTTTATCAAAATTTTTGAAGTTTGGAATGTCTAATTTTTACAAACACTTGTCTTTAAATCAATTAGATTTTATCAATACTATCTGGAGGTGGAAAAGTATCTTTCATTTTCACATTTAGACATACAAACATAGAGAGAGACAAAGTGACTACAGTTAACAATGCTATTCATATAAGAACACATACACAGAGAAACTAATACAAAGATTTTCTAGTTACTAATATCTATTTGCAAAATGATGTTGTAGCTGAGGATCTCAGTTTGGGGCTATTTTTCTCTGCTTGGCAGTTGGCATTGAGGCCAAGCTTGTGTGCAGAAGATAAGGCATTTCTTTATCTGGGGATCAAATTGCTCCCAGTTCTTCAGAATTCATGCCACAGGTGTGTCTGGCTTTAAAATTGAAGAGGATGCTCCCATGTGGAAGAGAGAGAAAGACACGTGTCCAGCACCTGGTCAGCCTTGCTCTCTGTGAGGGCATCCCTTCACACTTAGAGCTTGGGGGACAGTGGTTAATCACCCCACTCTGCCAGGCCTACCGGAATTAGACACTCCTTACCAGCTTGCTCTATACCTTCCCTCTTGCTTCCCCACTAATCAAGGGTCACTTAAGAGCTTTGGATTTAGTGGGACTTTACCAGTGCACTCTTACTTTATGCCTTTTGGGAGTTCTAATCCAGACCCTCATTTCTTCTGCATGGGCCTCAACATAGTACACTCAGGCATGGAGTATGTGATGGATTCCTTCAGTGCACCACTCAAACAGCCTCCTCATGCATAACTCAACAAGAGAAGAAGGGGATTTGTCTTTCCTCACACTGAAATTTGTCAGAGTTAATGCCCTTTGAATTCCCGGGGACTCTGTCAACCACAGGGTAAGGTCATAATTCCTTGGGAGGCCTCTGCCTGTCCAGTCCAAGAGCATTAAGTGCAGGGACTGTGTGACCTCTCACTGCCAGAGCAGTGGTCAGTCAGAGTCAAGCTTGCTCTTCTTCCCTGGGGCTGCAGGTAAGGAAAGGCCATAGCCCCAGGATGACAGCCTCTAAGGAAGAGAGGTTAGCAGGACAGAACCACAGCCAGAGTTCAAACTGGCCATTAGGATTCCAAGGACAATGCTTATAAGGGTCCAGAACTATAATTCTGAGAAGGGCTTCCTGCCATGAGAATCACCTTCCTTGAGAGATCCTGGAAGAAGGTGGGGCTTCTGGAAGAAGGACCTTGAAATCTGGGGAATGTGATTAGGGGCTGCCTTCTTTCTCTACATGCTCTGCCAAAAATGTAAAGGCACCGAGTCAGTGATATATTTCACTGATGCAGAGCACAAGAACTTCCCTCACACATATTACAACTAGAGATGTGAGCCATTTACATGTTGGGCTCAGGTTTCAGCTTGATCGCAGACCAGCTCAATGAAAACAGAAATGTCCTCTACAGTGTGAAAGGGATGAGTCACCTCAGTAATTTGACATAAACTTGAGTAAAATTACCGTAACTACTTATAATTGTACAATCCTTATGCCTGTTCCTGTAGAGCCACTCAGAAAGATCGACAGAGATACTCAAGTTGCAAACCAGCAAAACTAGTCAGATTATCACGTCCTACCCTCATCTATTCTGAAGATACTTCAAGCACAATATCTAGAAATATTCTCACCTGGGTGACTTCATAACTCAGAAACTGGGACTGCTCTACACATTAACCATCATTTTTCTTTAACATACATAGATAGGTCTCCCAAAATATACCTGATTATCTCCATACTATTGGCAGATTATGGCAGCTGAACGGCATCATAGCCTCCTTTAATGAGTTTAACAGAAGTGACCTAATGTCATGATTAAGAGTCTAGTTCACTGTTATAGAACAATGTACCAACCCAACTTCTGGACTGGGCATCTTCTGGGAAACTGGGAAGTTTCCAAGGTGGGAATGAGCAGGAGCAGAACAATTCACCCCAGAATGTGCCAGGCTGGCATGTGAATTTTTTGGAGCTGAAGGCAATTAAGATTCAGCAGACTCAGAAAAAGTTTCTTTTAGCTCTTCACTTACTTTTTAAAATAGGGGACCTATACCTGGAAAAGAGCTATTAACAAAGATATGTTTTATATCAGTAAGACTTTTCTGCAAGGAAGGGCAGACATGTGTTCACCAACCATTTGCTCTTCTCATCACAGCGTGATCATCTTCCTCCCTACTGAAGCCTTCCTCCCTACTCCTCTCTCCTCAGGACAGTACATAAGTCTCAACTGCCTGACTCTCATTGTGGCATCATGTCCTTGAAATGCTCCTGTATGTTGGCAATGAAATTTTTTTTTCTCTTGTTTTTCTGTACATGTAATCATTACACCAGCTAACAGATGTAGAAAGGAAGAAGGGAAAGGTTTCCCACCCTCTAGAAGAATGAAACTACTCACCTCAGAAGTTAACTGAAGAGCTAGCATTAAATATGAATGCAATGATGATAAGAGTGTTGCTGCAAATGGAGAAATATACAGATGTGACTATATATTTCAGAAAGACAATGATTAACAAAAATTAGCAATAATCCCCAGATCAGTAATTAAGTCAAGAAAAGGATTAGGCTGATGCTGATTTACACATTTTCCAACAGATGAGTGCAAAGGCCTCTTCTGCTTATTACAAATAATGGATGGTATACCACTGAAGTTAAATCCACTTATGGCTTCTGGGAATGATTCAAAGTTTCTTCTTTGGAAAACTCCAGAAAGTAAAGATGTTTTGGTTTGCTGAACCACTAATGACTCGCTTATGTCCATAGTTCACCAGCCTAACGAATATAGCTGCTTCCACTTCAAGTCACTACTAATAGGATGTTTAAGTCACTGTGTTGGTTCTTATAAAACAAACTGGAAATAGGTGTAATGTGAACAACTGAGAAGGTAAGAGAAGAAAGTCATATATATATGCAAGTAGTAAATAGATCTACTTTGAAGGATTAGGTGTTTCCCAAAAGTCTGCAACTTGCTTGACACTGAAGTAATACCCATTAAGTTACCAATAACCATGTATCTGCCATCATCTTACTCAGTTGTGCATATGTCAGTAAGATATTCATACCACTTTATTGCAAAGAGAGGTGCCAAGGTTGTTTCTTCAGATACAGTTTGTGTCATCTTTCTCATGGCTTCTGCCCTCTATCCAGTTTGTCTTTTCAATAGAATGGCCACAAAGGATAAATATTGTCAAGCCCATTCAAACTCCCTGTATATTCACTTGGATTATTGACTTTAACTACTGCTTCTTCTACTCTCAGTGCTTCCTGTAAGACAGACATTTCTTCCATTGTACTAAGATAATTTATGACTGAAAATTTCCATTAATAAGATAATTGCATCTGCTGACTTTGTACTGGAAACACTTTGTAATTTGAAACATAACTGAAGCCCTTCCTAATACATTTACCGTAACCCCTGTTGGGTAAGCTCTGCATTAGGCAAAGCCAGACTCTATTTCTATGACCTATTCCCACTTAGAGTCCTTGGTCACATCTTTTCTATCTCTAAATGAAAATCTGATGCAAGGAACACGTCAAACTCCTTTGCTGTGGAATTTTTTATTGCTAAGAAAATAAATGTTAATGTTATTTGACTTTATAGGAGTTGTGCAGGACCTAGTAGAGTGGCCAGGATTAAATCTAGGTCTAGAGTCCAATTTTCTTGTCATTGACAAATATAAAAACAAGTCTCCTTTACAGATTTTTAGGAATACATTGACATAGGGAGGCCTGAACTCACCTGGTTCCACTTTCAAAGTGATCTAAAACTTTACACAGTGTAATTCATCTTGAGGAAATATTGAAGACTGAGTGAACACCTTCTGCACAGCAAAAGATAGAAAGATCACATAAAAGAGCAAAAGAGATGGTGACACAGTAACCAAGGGACCCTACCACCAGTGTAATGACCCACAGAGTGGAAGGATATCACTGAGGGACCTGGAAGCAGATTCCTTGCAATGCCACATCGAAAAAAAGTGACACTCTAAAGTGTATCCAAACTGTAAATGAAAAAACCTGATCCTTAAAATTAAGCATTTACCATTTGGCAAGCGAACAGCTGGAACCATCTCTAGATCAGAGGTCTGGTGAGTGCCATGTTTTGTTCTGCTTCACATGAAGAGGGTTATGGGGAGCAGGGTTTGAGCACACATACCAATTTCAGATTTGATTTAGGTGGCTTCCCAGCATGCATGCACAACTGATCCCATTAGTCTGAAAGTGCATCTAGGTGGCCATAGCACTGAGGTCACCAAAACAGCTGCTTTGTAACTGTGGAGAGTGCAGCATGGCCACTGCAGCACCACAGGAGCCAATCCAGCCACTGTGGATATGGGACTTCCATGGATATGGGACAACCAGTCACTGGTTGCCATGGGCCTGAGCAGCTCCTATGCCATGGGCCTGGATTTGTTGAAGGTCTCGGGAGGCATGGCTTTCCTACTGGCCTTGTTCTGGCCCTGGGAGTGCACTGCAGGTGTGGAGCCAGACCCTGTCTACTCTGGAGAACATGCTGGGCCACTGCAGCCATGTGAGTGCTGAGCCATTGTCCATGAGGTGGGGATTTTTAGGGTCTGTGCTTAGACCAGGGACTGTGCCACAGATTCCAGTCCCTGTAGGTACTCAGGAACTTCTCTGATTGGGACCCTCTGATAGTGTACCTCCAACCATGCCCTGAGAACCCTGTCACCTAGACACCCACAGCTCATTCACTCTATGCCTCCAGCCAGCCAAAATCACCAGGCCCACACATTCAAACCCTGGTACATTTCCTAACAAGGCTAAACCTTCAAGACTGGGAGAAGCAGTCATATGTACTAATTCACAGAATCAAGTACAGAAAGTCAAACAGAATGAGGAAACAGAGGAATATGCTTGAAACATAAGAACATGATAAAAAGAACAATGAAAAATTTTAGCAGTCCACCAAATAGTTCTCATTTAATGATTATAAAGATACTTATGAGACTTGAGAGAAGAGTAGAGGAATTCAGTGAGAACATCTACAAAGAGGGAGAAAATATGAAATAGACCGGTCAGAGATAAAGAATAAAATACATGATAAGAAAAATACACTAGGAGAAATTATCAGTAGGTTAGAGGATGCAGGAGAATGGATCCATGACATGGAACACAGAATAATGGAAAGCATTCATGTTGAACAGCAGAAGGAAAAGAATGAAAAGAAATGAAGATGGGTTACAGGAGCTTTGGGACAATATCAATCATGCAAACACTCACCTTATAGGAGTCCTGGAAAGAGAAGAGAGAGAGAAGGGAGTAGGAAGCTTATTTGAAGAAGTAATAGTTGAAAACTTACCTAACCTAGGGAAGGAAAATGATGTCCAAGTCAAGGAAACAGAAAGAGCTCCAGAAAAAACAAAAGCAAGGAGGTTAACATCAAGACATGTTGTAATTAAATGTCAAAGATCAAAGACAAAAAGAGAATGTTAAAAGCAGCAAGACAAATAAGTTATCTGTAAATAAATGCCCGAAAGTCTATCTGCTGATTTTTTAGCAGCAACTTGATAGGCTGGAATGCAGTGGCCCAATATATTCAGCATTGCTGATAGGGTAAAATCTAAAACCATGAACATTCTATTCATAAATGTTTTCATTCAGAATGGAATAGAAGACAAAGAGCTTCAAAAATAAACATATTTTAAAAGAGTTCACTAGCACTAAACTAATCTTACAAGAAGCGCTGAAGGGTCCTCTTTAAGGGGAAATGTAGAGACCCTAACTAGAAGCAAGAGAAATATGAAGGTGTAAATGTCACTGATAAAAGCATACAGATACCAGAAGGAGTAGAACAATCACTTTAATGTTGGTAGGAACATAGAAAAGAAAAAAATAGTATAATCAATCATGTCTAAAATTAATTAAGAGAATCATTTAATTAAAAGGTGTAAGAGAAGGAATCATATGCATAAAGTATGGAGAAGTCAGCAGAAAAATGTAGAGTTTTTAGAATGTATTCAAACTTATCCAACCATCAACTTATAGATTGCTATGTTTAGAATATTATATAAAACTGCTAGAGTAACCATAAGCCAAAACTTTATAATGGATACACAAAAACAAAAAGATGAGGATCCAAACATGACATTAAAGTTGGAGAAAAAGAGGAATAAAGAATTAAAGTAGAAGAGGAAAAACAACCAGGAAACATTTAACAAAGTGATAATAGCTATATCCCTATCACTAATTTCTTTAAATTTGAATGGACTAAGTGCTCCAATGCAAAGACATATATACTAGACCTACCCAGTTGATGCCTGCAAGTGACTCACTTCAGACCTAAAGGCAGAGACTGAAACTCAGGGGATGGATAAGATATTCCATGTGTACAGGAATGAAAAATGTCTGGAGTAGTAATAGTTATATCCCACAAAATAGATTTTAAAATAAAGATGTAAAAAAAGACATGGGCATGATATAATGATTGAGGGAAAAATTGAACAAGAGGATAGACATTGGTAAATATCTACACCCAGAGTAGAGGAATACCTAAACATATAGAAAAATATTCACAGATATAAAGTGAGAAATTAACAACAATACAGTTTTATTAGGGACATTCTCATCCCATGTTCATCAATGGACAGACCGTCCAGACAGAAAATGAATAAGGAAACAGTGGCTTTGAATGACACATTGGACTGAATGGGATAAACAGATATATAAACAACATTACATCCCCAAATGGTAGAAATTCAAGAACACATGGATCATTTGCCAGAATAGTTCGCATGTCAGGCCACTAAGCATGTCTCAATAAATCAGAGATTGAAATCACATCAAACATCTTTTTCAACCACAATGGTGTGAAAATGGAAATTATTTACAGGAGAAAAATGGAAAAAGCACAAACATGTGGAGGCTGAACAGAATGCTAAGAAACAACCAATGTGTCACTGAGGAAATCAAAGAAGAAATCAGGAAATACTTGAATAATAATGAAAATGAAAATAGTGGTTCAAAATTGTTGGGATACATGGAAAGGAAACTTAAGAGGGATCCTATATCAATACATCCTTATGTCAAGGAGCAACAAGCATTGCTAACAATTTAACCTGAACCTAAAGAAACTAGAAGAAGAACAAGCAAAGATCAAAGTGTGTAGAAAATGAAATAACAAATATCAAAGTGGACATAAATGAAATAAGTAAAAACAAAAACAACACAGAAGACCAATGAAGCTAGGACTGTTTCTTTGAAGATAATCCAAACAGAAACCACTAACTAGGCTCATCAAGAAAAAAGGAGACGAGCAAATAAATGAAATTAGAAATGAAAGAGAAGTGACAAACAAAACAAAAAAACTTGGAACAACAACAACAAATGTTGGCGAGGCTGTGGAGAAAGGCGAACCCTCCTACACTGCTGGTGGGAATGTAAATTAGTTCAACCATTGTGGAAAGCAGTATGGAGGTACATCAAAATGCTCAAAACAGACTTACCATTTGACCCAGGAATTCCTCTCCTAGGAATTTACCCAAAGAACACAGCAATCAAGTTTGAGAAAGACAGATGCACCCCTATGTTTATCGCAGCACTATTTACAATAGCCAAGAATTGGAAGCAACCTAAATGTCCATTGGTAGATGAATGGATAAAGAAGATGTGGTACATATACACAATGGAACACTACTCAACCATAAGAAGCAGAAAAATCCTACCATTTGCAGCAACATGGATGGAGCTGGAGAGTATTATGCTCAGCAAAATAAGCCAAGCGGTGAAAGAGAAATACCAAATGATTTCACTCATCTGTGGAGTATAAGAACAAAGGAAAAACTGAAGGAACAAAACAGCAGTGGAATTACAGAACCCAAAAATGGACTAAGAAAAGATCAAGGCCTAGCTTGGCTACCCAGAAAATGAACTAAGATACGATATGAGAAGCTTCTGGCATCAGCAATCTCTGGAGGACTTGTGCCAGGGGGTGATCATCAAAAAGCCTCCACAGGGATCCAGATGATGCTGCGGTTGTGGCTGCATCCACCCCACCATTTCCTGGACTTGCCATTGGAATGAGGAGGGAGATGTCTAGGCTGGCATGTGCATACAGTGAGACAATGAATTTGACCAGATCTGTACTGTTGGAACTCAACCAGGAGTTGGGAGGGGTGCAAGTTGTAGCGCTCCAAAAATCTTATGACTATAGACTATCTACGGTTAAAAGAACATATGGGATGTGAACAGATCCCAGAAATGGGTTGCTTTAATTTGTCTGATTTCTCTCAGACTGTTCAAGTACAGTTGGACAATATCCATCATATCATAGACAAATTTTCACAAATGCCTAGGGTGCCTAAATGGTTTTCTTGGCTTCACTGGAGATAGCTGGTAATTATAGATTTGCTTTGTTTATGTCACCGTATTCCTATTATGTTAATATGTATGTGCAAGTTAGTAGTTTAAAACCTATACATGCTTCAGGTACTCTACAAGAAGATATGTCAAAGAAATAATCAATCCTCCCATGTTTTCTTCCATATGCTACCTCTATAGCTTTTCTTCTTCCTTCCTAATTACAACCCTTCAATAGAATTCATGCCTCATATCGAATTTACCGAGTATCATAATTCCTCCAGGTGGTAAAGATACCTCGAGACAAGTGCTGGGCATAGAAGCCACAGGGCATAAATCTGCAAAGAAGTAAAAAGCTAACCTTTTCAAACAATATGGCTTCTCTCTCACTTACCAACTTAACATTAACTTAACATTTCCCTGTATGGCCCCAGAAGATGACTGGTTAGCCAAAGATGGGTAAGATTCCTCAAGGGAGGAACAACCTAAGACAGGCACAGTCGCAGGGGGGCCATCAGGTGAGAAATCGGGGAACAACAGTGGTGAAGCTTAGAACCTCACCTCCCCCTGTTTTGAGAGAAAGCTTCTGCATCCATGGATGTTTTATTGCCCTTGTCTAGCTCAGATTAACACACAGTCTACAGGAACACACCTGATCATCTACAATTGCTCTCTTACAACACTAAACTATGTTTTCTAACTTTATCTTGCATCTACCTACCACTTCAGCATTTTACTAAAAATAAAAATAATAATAATAATAAAGGGAGAAATGTGGGATCCACATATAAATCAAGTATAAAAATCAAATGAATATTCATATTTGACCTGATTGTTTATAGTTCATAATACCTGATCAAAACTGAAAGTTTCTGTGATGAATGCCCTTGTACTGTTCACCATGTAAGAAATTATTCACTATGTAAGAATTCGTTCACCATGTAAGAACTTGTTCATTATGCTTCAGAAGATTGGAGACTGACGAGAATTAGGTTTGAGATGGATTAATGATTGTGCATTGAGCATTGACCCCCCTATACAGAATTTTATTGTTGTTAACAACCATTTGATCAATAAATATGAGAGATGCCCTCTCAAAAAAAATTACTGTTATGATTAAAACTTAAAAAAAAACTTGGAACAATTATGAAAGTATTGTAAATATTTATACACCAAAATTTGGAAAAACTAGAAGAAATGGATAAATTCCTGGAAAGATACAATCATTCCAAGACTAAACCAGGAAGAAATAGGAAATTGGAACAGAAAAATTACTTGTAATGAAACTGAATCAGTAATTAAAAGAACTCCAAAAAAATCAAAATCCAGGCCAAATTTGCTCAACAGGTGAATTCTACCAAACATTTAGTGGAGAGTTAAATGACACTTTTATTATTACTCAAATAATTCAAAAAATATTGAAGAGTAAGGCAAGCTTCCAAATTCATTCTGTGAAGTCAGCATCTTGATTGTACCAAGTCCATGAAAGAATGATATACAAAGAAATCACAGAGGAATGCCCCTGATGAACATAGATGCAAAAAACCTCAACAAAATATTAACAAACCAAATTAAAAGCACATTAAAAGGATCATTCACCAGGATTAAAAAGGACTTATCCCAGCGATGCAAAGATGGTTTGAGATCCCCAAAACAATCAATGTGACACATCACTTTGATAAAAGGAAGGATAATATCATGTTCATCTCAATAGATGATGAAAAAGCATATGAAAAAGTTCACTCCCTTTCATGATAAAAACTCACAACAAAGTGGGTACAGGGGGTACATAACAAAATAAAGGCCATATCTGACAAACCCATAGCTCAAATCATATGAATGACAAAAAGCTGAAACCATTTCCTCTAAGATCAGGAATAGGACAAGGATGCCTAAACTCAGTTTACTTTTACTCAATACAGTCCTGGAAATCTTAGACACAGCAACCAGATGAGAATATGATATAAAAAGCATCCAAATTGTTTTGGAATAAGTAATATGGTATCCATTTGTAAATCATATGATACTTTATACCTCAAAAACTCCACCAAGAAATGACTAGAATTAATAAATAAATTCAGTAAAATTGCAGGATAGAAAGCCAATATACAGAATTTTGTTGTATATCTATATACAAATAATGAACTTGCAGAAGGAGAAATAAAACTACCTCATTTATAATTGCCTCAAAAATAATAAAACACATAGAATTAAATATAACCAATGAGGTGAAAGTCTTCTAGTATGAGAACTATAAAACATTGAAAAAATAATTTGAAGAGGACACACATAAATGGAAAGTTATTCTATGCTTGTGGATTGAAAGAATTATTGTTAAAATGATTACACTGGCCAAAGCAATCTACAGATTCAATGTAAACCCTATCATAAAAACAGTGGCATTTATCATGGGACTAAAGAAAATAATACTAAATTTTGTATGAAACCTCAAAAACCACGGAGAGCCCAAACAATCTTGTGAAAGAAACAAAACTTGGGATATCAAGCTCCCTGATTTTGAACTACACTACAAAGATAGAGTACTGAGGACAGTGTGGTACTGACACAAGGAGATATACATAAGCCAGTGGAACAGAATAGAGAACCAAGAAATAAATCCATTCTTTTTTTTAAAGTTATCATTGATGAACAATCATATGAAGGTTTCATGTGAGCAACACTGTGATTATTACATTCACCCATATTATCAAGTCCCCCCCATACTCACCATTGCAGTCACTGCCCATCAGTGTACTAAGATGCTATAGGGTCACTACTTGCTTTTCTGTGCTTTACTGCCTTCACTGTGAAAGCCCTACATTATGTGTGCTAATCATAATTCCCCTTAATCCCCTCCTCCCTCCCTCCCTCCCTCCCTACCCACCCTCCTCTTGCCCTTTCTCTTTGGTAAAGCTAGTCCCTTCCAGGAGTCTGTGATTCTGCTATTTAATTCCTTTAGTTTTGTTTTGTTTTTACACTCCAAAAATGAGTGAAATCATTTGGTACTTGTCTTTCTCCACCTGGCTTATTTCGTTGAGCATGAGACCCTCTAGCTCCATCCAAGTTGTTGCAAATGGCAGGATTTGTTTTTTTCTTATGGCTGAATAATAATCCATTGTGTATATGTACCACCTCTTTATCCATTCATCTGTTAACAGACACATAGGTTGTTATCATGTCTTGGCTATGTAAATAGTGCTGCAATAAACATAGGGGTACATATGTCTTTTGGAATCAGGGGTCTTGTTCACTTCTGGTAAATTCCTCAGAGTGTAATTATTGGGTAAAATGATATTTCTATTTTTAGTTTTTTGAGAAACCTCCATATTGCTTTCTACAATTGTTCAACTAATTTACATTCCCACAAACAGTGTAGGAGGGATTCCCTATCTCTACATCCTTGCCAGCATTAGTTCTTGCTTGTCTTTTGGACATTGGCCATCCTAACTGGTGTGAGGTGATATTGTGGTTTTAATTTGCATTTCCCTGATGATTAGTGATGTGGAGCATCTTTTCCATCTGAATTTCTTCTTTGGAGAAGTGTCTGTACACATCCTCTGCCATTTTTTGAGTTAAGTTCTCTGCTTTTTGTATGCTGAGGTGTGTGAGTTCTTTATATATTTTGGATGTTAATCCTTGATTGGATATGTCATTTATGAACATATTTTCCCACACTGTAGGGTGCCTTTTTGCTCTACTGATGTAGATTCCTTTGCTGTACAGAAGTTTTTTAGTTTGATGTAGTCCCTTTCATTCATTTTTTATTTTGTTTCCCTTGCCTGAGGAGATGCATTCAGGAAAAGTTGCTCATGGTTATATTCAAGAGATTATTGCTTATGTTTTCTTCTAAGAGTTTAATGGTTTCATGACTTACATTCAGGTCCTTTATGCATTTCAAATTTACATTTGTGTATGGAGTTAGACAGTAATACAGTTTCATTCTCTTACATGTAGCTGCCAGGTTTTTCAAACACTAGTTGTTGAAGAGGCTGTCATTTCCCTTTTATATTCATGACTCCTTTATTGTATATTAATCGGCCACACATGTGTGGGTTTATATCTGATCTATGGGTCTCTTCTTGTGCCAGTATCAAATTGTCTTGATTACTGTGGCTTTGTAGTAGACCTTGAATTTGGTGAGTGTAATCCCCCAGCTTTATTGCTTTATTCTTCCTTCTCAGGATTGCTTTGGCTATTTGGGGCCTTTTTTGGATCCATATGAATTTTAGAACTCTTTGCTCTAGTTTGTTGAAGAATGCTCTTGGTATTTTGAGAAGTATTGAATTGAATCTGTAGATTGCTTTAGATAGAATGGCCATTTTGACAATATTAACTATCCTATCCATGACCACAGAATGAATTTCCATTTATTGGTGTCTTCTTTAATTTATCTCATGACTGTCTTGTAGTTTCCAGTATATATGTCTTTTACCTCCTCGGGTAGTTTTACCACTAGGTGTTTTATTCTTTTAGATTTAATTGTAAATAGAATTGTATTCCTTTCTCTTACTGCTAATTCATCATTAGTATTTAGGAATGCAACAGATTTCTGAGTATAACTTTGTAGCCTGCAATTTTTCTGAATTCAACTATTAGTTCTATATGTTTTGGAATAGATTCTTTAGATATTTTTATGTACAATATCATGCCAACAGCAGTTATAGTTTTACTTCTTTCTAACCAATCTAGATACCTTTTATTTCTTAGTGTTTTCTGATTGCTCTAGCTAGGACCCCAATTACTATGTTGAATAAAAATGGGAAGAGTAAGCATCCTTGTCTTGTTCCCAATCTTAAAGGAAAAGCTTTCAACTTTTTGCTGTTAAATATGATGTTAGCTGGGGGTTTGTCAAGTAAGGCCTTTATTATGTTGAGGTACTTGCCCTCTATAACCAATTTGTTGAGAGTTTTTATCATGAATGGATGTTGAATTTTGTCAAATGGTTTTTCAGCATCTATTGAGATGATCATGTGGCTTTTGTCCTCCTTTTTGTTGACGTGGTATATGATATTGATAGATATTTTAATATTGTACCATTCTTGCATCCCTGGAATAAATCCCACTTGATCATGATGGATGATCTTTAGATGTACTTTTGAATTCAGTCTCTTAATATTTTGTGGAGGTTTTTTGCATCTGTGTTCATCAGGGATATAGGTGTGTACTTTTCTTTTTTGTAGTGTCTTTCCCTGGTTTTGGTATTAGAGTGATGTGAGCTTCATAGAATGAGATTGGTAGTATACCTTCCTCTTCTACATTTTGGAGAACTTTATAGTGGATGGGAATTAGGTTTTCTCTAAATGTTTGATAAAATTCAGTGTTGAAGCCATCTAGACTAGGACTTTTGTTCTTAGGTGGTTTTTTGATTATCAAATTAATTTCATTGCTGGTAATTGGTCTGTTCAGATTTTCTGTTTCTCCTTGGGTCAGTCTTGAAATGTTGTATTTTTCTAGAAAGTAGTCCATTTCTTCTAGATTATCCATTTGTTAGCATATAAATTTTCAGAGTATTTTCTAATAATTCTTTGTATTTTGGTGGGGTCTGTAGTGATTTTTCCTTTTTCATTTCTGATTATGTTTATATGTGTACACTCTCTTTTTTTTGATAAGTCTGTCTAGGGGTTTATTATTTTGTTTATTTTCTCAAAGAAACAGCTCCTGGATTCATTAATTCTTTCTGTTGTTTTATTCCTCTCATTTTTATTTATTTCTTCTCTGGTCTTTATTATGTCCCACCTCCTACTGACTTTGGGCCTCATTTGTTCTTCTTTTCCTAGTTTCATTATTTGTGAGTTTAGAATGTTCATTTGAGATTGTTCTTTCTTATGATAAGCCTGTTTTGCTATATACTTTCCTATTGTAATTGCCTTTGCCATGTCCCACAGAAATTGTGGTTTTGAGGTATGGTTTTTATTTTTCTCTATATACTGCTGGATATCTGTTTTTATTTGATCATTGACCATTGATTATTTAGGAGCATGTTGAAAAGCCTCCATGTGTTTCTGGGGTTTCTTATTTTCTTTGCACTACTTATTTCCATTTTCATACATTTGTAGTCTGAGAATTTGGTTGTTATGTCAATCATTTTGAATTTACTGAGGTTCTTTTTATGACTTAGTATCTGATCTACTCTGAAAAATGTTCCATGTGCACTTGAGAAGAATGTGCATCCTGTTGCTTTTGGGTGGAGTGTTCTGTAGATGTCGGTTAATTGTATTTGTTCTAATGTGTTTTCTCCTTACTTATTCTCTGACTGGTTGGTCTGTCCTTTGGAATGAGTAGTGTGCAGAAGCCTAAAATGAAAACATTGCATTCTTTTTCCTCTTTTGATTCTGTTAGCATTTGCTGCACATATTTGGGTACTCCTTTGTTTGGTGATTAGACAACTATTATGGTATATCCTCCTGTTGGACAGACCCTTTTATCATTATGTAATGCCCTTCTTTATCTTTTATTGCTTTCTTTGTATTGGAACCTATTTTGTCTGATGTTAGTATTGCTACACCTTTTTTTCTCCCTGTTATTTGAATGAAATATCTGTTTCTATCCCTTCACTTTTAGACTGTGTGTGTCTTTGGGATTGAAGTGCTTCTCTTGCAGCCAGAATATAGATGGGGCTTGCTTTCTTATCCATTCCATAACTCTATGTCTTGATTGGTTGATGCAGTCCATTTATATTTAGGGCTGTTATCTATAGATATGTACTTACTGTCATTGCAGGCTTTAGATTAGTGGTTACCAAAGGTTCAGTGGCAGCTTCTTTACTATCTAAAAGCCTAATTCAACTTGTTTACTATGCTATTAGAAAGACAATCTAAAGGTTCTTTTTTTTCCCCTTCTTTTTCTTCCTCCTCCACTGTCTATATGTTAGGTGTCATATTCTGTACTCTTGGTGTGTCCCTTGATGGACTTCGTGGGTAGCTGATTTAATGTTGCATTTGCGTAGTAATTATTGGTATCTATACCAATAATTAGTATTATTTGGTCTACTTCCTATGCTGTCATTTTCTCTGGAGACAGCTATTTAGCCTTAGGAGAACTTCCATCCAGAGAAGTCCCTCTAAAATACACTGTAGAGATGGTTTGTGGGAGGTAAATTCTCTCAGCTTTTGCCTATCTGGAAATTGTTTAATCCCTGTTTCAAATTTAAATGATAATCTTGCTGGGTAGAATATTATTGGTTCAAGTCCCTTCTGTTCCATTGCATTGAATATATCATGCCACTCCCTTCTGGCCTGTAGGTTTCTGCTGAGTCTGATGAAAGCCTGATGGGTTTTCCTTTGTATATGATCTTTTTTCTCTCTCTGACTACTTTTAATACTCTGTCCTTGTTCTTGATCTTTGTCATTTTCATTATTATATGTCTTGGTGTTGTCTTCCTTGTATCTCTTGCGTTGGGAGATCTGTGCACTTCCATGACCTGAGAGACTATTTCCTTCCCCTCACTGGGGAAGTTTTCAGCAATTATTTCCTCAAAGAGATCTTCTATCCCTTTTTCTCTCTCTTCTTCTTGTACACCTATAATGCGAATATTGTTCCATCTGGATTGGTCACAGAATTCTTATTATTCTTTCATTCCTACAGATTCTTTTCTCTCTCTCTGCCTCACGTTCTTTGTTTTCCTATTCTCTAATAGCTATTCCATTTATCATTTGCTCTACCTCTTCTAATTTGCTTTTAAATCCCTCCATTTTATGTTTTAGTTCAGATATGGTATTTTTAAAAATTTCTTTCTCTTTCTTGAAGTCACCCCTGAGACCTTAAATCTTTTCTGTAGCTCCATGAACATGTTTAGGATTTTTGCTTTGAAATCTTTACCAAGATGATCAGTGGTTTTATTTTCACCCAGGCCTCTTTCTTGTGTTGGAGGGATTTTGGGTTGAACAAGGTTCTTTTTCAGCTTCATATTGCTAATGAATAATATGGAACAGTAACTTTGTATAGTCAGTGCTGTCTATTGCCCAGGGACCTACTCTCTGCAGCTGCCCAGCCCCCATAGCAATGGCAGAGGTCACAGGTGAACAGTGCTGCTGCATGCTGTGAGGAAAGATACCTTTCCTGCTTCCTGGCCACAGTGCCTGCTTCCACTGCCAGGGCCAGTGGACTGA
This sequence comes from Manis javanica, assembly GCF_040802235.1. Lineage (NCBI taxonomy): Eukaryota > Metazoa > Chordata > Mammalia > Pholidota > Manidae > Manis > Manis javanica. The sequence continues at coordinate 35,975,707 of NC_133168.1, read as the reverse complement.
GCATGCAGGGTGGTTGCTCTGTGTTACACCTCTGTGGCTTCCATAGGTAGGGCTGCCTTCCAGCTCACCTGGTGTGATGGTGGGTGCAGCAGGTTTGCCAGCCAGTGCCTCCTGGAAGGCTGAATATCATAGTGGGGCCCTCTCACTGCATTGCCAGCCAGAGCAATGGAGTGCCTGAAGCTCCTGAAAGTCCCCAACATTCCAGGCTGAGTGTGCCAGTATGATTTTGTACACCTGTCTTTCTCTTAAACAGCAAGCTCTGTGTAATACTTGCATCTTTAGAGCCCCTCTCACTAGAGGGAAATCTTTCAAAGGGGCCACCTTTCTTTTGTCCAGTAGAGGTCAATTGTTCTTACCTATTCTCCGCAAGCTCCTAGAATCTCAGTCTCTCTGAGTACTCCTCCTGTGTTTGCTTTCTAACACCTCTAATCTCCAGAGCATCAAGTAATATATTTTTGGATTCCAAGAGTAGATCTCCAGGGGTGGGTTTTACCAGTCCTGTGCTTCTACTCCCTTTCCACTCTGTTTCTCTTCCTCCTGCCAGTGAGGCAGGGTGGAGGGAGGGCTTATGTCCTGCAGGATTGTGGCTCTGCTACTTTACCCTTTTCCATGAGGTCTTCTCTTTTCCCCATATGTAGGCTGGCTGTTGCAGTTTTCTTTCTGGTCAGTCTTTCAGTATTAGTTATATGTGTTGTGTTTTCATGCTATATGTTGTTTTGGGAGGAGATTTCTGCCTCACTTCTCACAGTGCCATCTTTTTTCCTTTGTGGCTTTTTCTTGGTCAATTAATCTTTAGCAAAGTAGGCAAGAATATACGAATGGGAAAAGGCAGCCTCTTCAATACATGGTCTTGGGAAAACTAGACATCTACATGCAAAAGAGTGAAACTTGATGGCAGACTTACAGCATATACAAAATAAACTCAAAAGCATTAAAGATGCACATATAAGACCGGAAAGAGTAAAAATTCTTGAAGAAAACTTTGGAATTCCAACCTTGAATATCAATTTTACAAACTTTTTCTGAATAGATCTTCTAGGTGAGGTAAACAAAAAGAAAAAAATAAACAGTGACACTGCATCAAACCTAAAAATCAACACAGCAAAAGAAACCATTGGCAACAATAAGGTAACATACTGTATAGGAAACTATATTTGCAAGGGATATATTGGATAATGGGTGAATATCAAAAAGAGACAATGCACTCATGCAGTGCATTACTAAAAAATTAATAATAACTAATAAAAAATGGGCAAAGGACCTGAATAGAAATTTTTCCAAAAACAACAAACAGATGGCTAGCAGACACATAGAAAGATGTTCAAAATCACTAATTATCAAGGAAATACAAATCAAAACTGCAAAGAAATACCACCTCACATGAGGCAGAATCTCTTATATCAACAAGACAAGAAAAGCAAGTGCTGAAGAAAATGTGAAGAAAAAGGAACCCTTGTGCACTGTTGCTGGAAATCTCAGTTGGTGCAGCTTCAGTGGAAAGTAGTATGGAGGTTTCTCCAAAACCTAAAAAGAAAAATACCATATGACCCAGCTATTCCACTTCTGGAAATTTCAACAAAGAAAAAATCTCTAATTCAAACAGATATAGAAGCCCCTCTCTTTACTGCAGCATATTTACAATAGCTAAGACATGGAAGTAACTGAAGTGTCCATCAATACATGAATTGAAAACAAGATGTAGTACATATATGCTGTGGAATATTATTCAATTATAGAAAAGAAGGAAATTTTGCCATTAAAGAAAACATGAATGGACCTATAGGATATTATGCTAAGTGAAGTAAGTCAATGGGAAAAAGGGGGATACCGTATGCTTTCATATACATGTGAAATCTGAAAAATTAAACAAACAAAGGAGATAAAGGCCAATAAACACAGAGAATGGATGGTTGGTTACCATGGGGTGTGCAGGTGATATAGGCAAAGGGGATAAATAGGTATAAATTTAAAATTATAAAGTAAATTAGTCTCAGGGATGGAAGTATTGCATAAGGAATTATATTATAATTTCATATTGTAATTTCTTTCTACAGGGACAGATGACAGCCATACTTTTTATCATGAGCATTTAATGTATATAATTGATGAATCAATATGTTTCTCATCAAAACAGCATAATATTATATAAAAATAATATTCAAGTAAAAAAACTTTAAAAAAATTTTGTCCCTGTACTTATTCAGTGTCATTTTCTCCAAGTGATTTCTAAATAAAAACATAACCTAATTCATGAGGACAAAATATATTAATGGCAAGAAAGATGTGAGTCATTAAATAAAATGAATAACCTGAGAAAAGTGAACCAAAACTATGAATGTTAAATTTTTATTTACTTACCAAGTTTATTGGGGTGCAAGTAATGATAGAAAATCACCTAGATAAGGTGGTTACTACAATTCCTGACCTACACCAGACCGGCCACTAAGTTGTATTGGCCCAAACTTCACATTTTTAAAAAAATCCAGTTGTGATAGCAAAGTCTATGTACTACTGAAAAAACACACTCCATGAATTAGGTATAGTGATTTCCTAAAACAAACAAAACAAAGCAAGGAGCAGAGACTCCTGCCACCTACTGGAGGAGATTAGAATACAGAAGATCTTTCATATGTTACATAACATATGTTTCATATGTTACCCAGTATTCAACAAGATGTGCTGTATGGCAACAATAGGAAAGTGTGACACGTATGCAGGACAGAGGAGATCTTCAAAAGATTTTGCTTAATGAGTCCGGATACTGGATATTGCATACCAACTACTGAAACTTGTAACAAATATGTTCTATTGAGTAACTGGAATCTCAAGGGCAAGTTTGATCTGGCAGAAGAAAGACTCAGGGTGCATGAGGATAGATCAACAGAGATTATTCGATCTGAAGAACAGAAAGACAAAAGAATGAAGAAAAATAAACAGAGCTTCAGAGAATTGAGGAAAATCTCAAGTGTAGCAACATATGTATGAGGAGAGTAGAAAACATGACAGATAAAAAATATTTTAGTGACGGCCTACACTTTGGAAAATCTATGAACAAAAACAACACACTCATCAAATAAGCAGAATAGACATGCTTATCACAGTCAAACTTCTACACCCAGATTTTAGGATTATGTCTTTCATTTCTGTGATGAATGTCTTTGGTAGTTTCATGAAAATTGTATTGAGTCTGTAGCTAGTATGGAGAATTTAATGATATTAATTTTCCTTCTTACCTGAAAGGTATCTTTGCCAGAATGTTCATAGTTGGCAATTGTTATGTTCAACATGTGGATTATATACGATACAATCCTCAACTGGCCTGTACTGTTCTACTGAAAAATCTCCTAACAGCCTAATCTGCTGATCCTTTGCAGGTTACCTTCTATTTCCCCTTGCTACCTTTAAAGTTCTTTCTCATTGATATTTCACAATTTCATTATAACTCATCTTGGAGAGAGCCTTTTTGCACTGAGAAAATATGGAGTTCCATCAGCTTTCTGGGCATGTATGTCCAGGTCTTTCCACCATGTTCAGAAAGTTGTCAGCTATCTCTTACTTAAAAGAGCTCTCTACCCTACTCCCTCTCTTCTCCTTCTTGTATACAAATCATTCACATATTGCATTTCCTAATAGAGTCTGGTACTTCTCATAGAGTTTTTCACTTTTAAAATATCTCAGTTCATAATCTCTCCTCCATTTTTTCTGCTCTATTTCCAATACTTTCTAATGCATTCTTCGTCTAACTTATTGAGTTCCTCAGCTAATTTTGACTAATTTTATAGTCAAATAGACTAACAATTTAATACTTTCAGTCCCACCGGACACGTACTCCTTCTAGTCAAAAATTTTATACATGGTCATTGAATTGCCTTTTGCCCTTTATTCTAGAACATTCAGTTTTTTCTAACAACTATTTTAAATTCTTAACAGTCAGATCATGGCATTCCATATCTTTGAGTTCTGCTGGTGGCGAATTGTCATTTTTATCACCAGGATTTTTCCTAGTATTTGTTAAAAAGTGCCTCTACTGGGAGCCAACACGGCGGCGTGAGTAGGACAGTGGGAATTTCCTCCCAAAAACATAGATATTTTTGAAAATACAACAAATACAACTAATCCTAAAAGAGAGACCAGAAGACACATGACAACAGCCAGACTACATCCACATGTGCGAGAGCCCAGGGCCTAATGAAAGGGGTAAGATACAACCCCCAGCTCGGCGGGAACCGAGCACACCTCCCCCCAGCTCCTGGCTGGAGGGAGAGGGAACCCAGGACTGCTAAACACCCAGCCCCAGCCACCTGCACCAGAGTGCAGACACAGTGTGTGTGTGGAGGGCTGGAAACTAGGGAAATAGGGCAGCAAGACCTCTGAGCGGGTTCCGAAGCTGATGCCCCTGTGAAAAAGAAAAGCGAGTGCTTTTTGAAAGTCTTAAAGGGACAGGGACATAACAGCTGGACAGATACAACACAGGTCACAGCCAAGTGGCTGGAAATTACAGGGAAAACCGGACGCACTAACCCCTGGGTAACAGCTCTGAAACTCCTCACGGAAGTAAGCAACCAAACAGCCCTACGCCCCCCACCCCTGGTCCATTACCCCTCGGGGTGCTGCAAAAGCAGAGAAACAGCCTAAGGCAGACTACACCCACAGAAGAGAGATTTCCTCCATATTGGCTGGGAAAGACACAAAGACCCAGTCTACATGCAATTACCCAACACAAGACACAAGGGGTCTCAGTTGTCCCAGTAAAGAAAGGCCAGCACTAAGTGAAAAATTTGGCCCTCCCAGTTGACAGTCAATAGCACCTATCAACATGAAAAGGCAAAAAAATATGATCCAGACAAGACTAGCCCAGACAGCTTCGGCATCTGCTACATCTTCCCCTGAGAAGGAAACTGGGGAGACAGATTTAACCAGTCTTCCGGAAAAAGAATTCAAAGAGAAATATGCAAGAACTAAGGAGGGAGAACACAGAAATAAAACAAGCTCTGGAAGGACTTCAAAACAGAATGGACAAGATGCAAGAGACCATTAACAGACTAGAAAACAGAGAACAGGAACACAGAGAAGCTGATGCAGAGAGTGATAAAAGGATCTGAAGGAATGAAAGAATTCTAAGAGAGCTGAGTGACCAATAGAAATGGAACAATATCCACATTATATGGGTACCAGAAGAAGAAGAGAGAGAAAAAGGGATAGAAAGTGTATTTGAAGAAATAATTGCTGAAAACGTCCCCAAACTAGGGGAGGAAATGGCCTCTCAGACCACAGAGGTACACAGAACTCCCATGACAAGGGATCCAAGGAGGGCAACACCAAGACACATAATAATTAAAATGGCAAAGATCAAAGACAAGGACAAAGTATTAAAGGCAGCCAGAGAGAAAAAAAAGGTCACCTACAAAGGAAAAATCACCAGGCTATCATCAGACTTCTCAACAGAAACCCTACAGGCCAGAAGACAATGGCATGATATATTTAATGCAATGAAAAAGAAGGGCCTTGAACCAAGAATACTGTATCTAGCATGATTATCATTTAAATATGAAGGAGGGATTAAACAATTCCCAGAAAAGCAAAAGTTGAGGGAATTTGCCTCCCACAAACCACCTCTACAGGGCATCTTACAGGGACTGCTCTAGATGGGAGCACACCTAAAAAGAGCACAGAACAAAACACCCAACATATGAAGAAGGGAGGAGGAGGAATAAGAAGGGAGAGAAATAAAGAATCATCAGACCGTGTTTATAATAGCTCAATAAGCGAGTTAAGTTAGACAGTAAGATAGTAAAGAAGTTAACCTTGAACCTTTGGTAACAATAAACTTACAGCTTGCAATGGCAATAAGTACATACCTTTCAATAAATCACCCTAAATGTAAATGGACAGAATGCACTAATCAAAAGACACAGAGTAATAGAATGGATAAAAAAGCAAGATCCATCCAAATGCTGCTTACAAGAGACTCCCCTCAAACCCAAAGACATGCACAGACTTAATGTCAAGGGATGGAAAAAGATACTTCATGCAAACAAGAGAGAGAAGAAAGCAGGTGTTCCAATTCTGGTATCAGACAAACCAGACTTCAAAATAAAGAAAGTAGCAAAAGACAAAGAAGAATATTACATAATGATAAAGAGCTCAGTCCAACAAGAGGATATAACCATTATAAATATATATGCACTGAATACAGGAGCACCAACATACCTGAAACAAATACTAACAGAACTAAAGGAGGAAATAGAATGCAATGCATTCATTCTAGGAGACTTCAACACACCACTCACTCCAAAGGACAGATCCACCACACAGAAAATCAGTAAGGACACAGAGGCACTGAGCAACACACTAGAACAGATGGACCTAATACACATCTACAGAACTCTACATCCAAAAGCAACAGGATACACATTCTTCTCAAGTGCACATGGAACATTCTCCAGAATAGACCACATACTAGGCCACAAAAAGAGCCTCAGTAAATTCCAAAAGATTGAAATCCTACCAACCAACGTTTCAGACCATAAAGGCATAACACTAGAAATAAACTGTACAAAGAAAGCAAAAAAGCTCACAAACACATGGAGGCTTAAAAACACGCTCCTAAATAATCAAAGGATCAATGAATACATCAAAATGGAGATCCAGCAATATATGGAAACAAACGAAAACAACAACACTAAGCCCCAACTTCTGTGAGATGCAGTGAAAGCATTCTCAAGAGGAAACTATATAGCAATCCAGGCATATTTAAAAAAGGAAGAACAATCCCAAATAAATGGTCTAATGTCACAATTATCGAAATTGGAAAAAGAAGAACAAATGAGGCCTAAGGTCAGCAGAAGGAGCGACATAATAAAGATCAGAGAAGAAATAAATAAAATTGAGAAGAATAAAACAATAGCAAAAATCAATGAAAAGAAGAGCTGCTTCTTGGAGAAAATAAACAAAATAGATAAGCCTCTAGCCAGACTTATTAAGAGGAAAAGAGAGTCAACACAAATCAGCAGTAACAGAAATGAGAAAGAAAAAATCATGAAGGACCCCACAGAAATACAAAGAATTATTAGTGAGTACTATGAAAACCTATATGCTAACAAGCTTGGACACCTAGGAGAAATGGACAACTTCCTAGAAAAATACAACCTTCCAAGACTGACCCAGAAAGAAACAGAAAATCTAAACAGACCAATTACCAGCAACAAAATTGAAGCGGGAATCAAAAATCTACCAAAGAACAAAACCCCCGTGCCAGATGGATTCACCTCAGAATTTTATCAGACATACAGGGAAGACATAATACCCATTCTCCTTAAAGTTTTCCAAAAAATAGAAGAGGAGGGGATACTCCCAAACTCATTCTATGAAGCTAACATCACCCTAATACCAAAACAAGGCAAAGACCCCACCACAAAGAAAACTACAGCCCAATATCCGTGATGAACGTAGATGCAAAAATACTCAACAAAATATTAGCAAACCGAATTCAGAAATACATCAAAAGGATCGTACACCATGACCAAGTGGGATTCATCCCAGGGATGTAAGGATGGTACAACATTCGAAAGTCCATCAACATCATCCACCACATCAACAAAAAGAAAGACAAAAACCACATGATCATCTCTATAGATGCTAAAAAATCATTTGACAAAGTTCAACTTCCATTCATGATAAAAACTCTCAGCAAAATGGGACTAGAGGGCAAGTATCTCAACATAATAAAGGCCATATATGATAAACCCACAGCCAACATTATATTGAACAGCGAGAAGCTGAAAGCTTTTCCTCTGAAATCGGGAACTAGGCAGGGATGCCCACTCTCCCCACTGTTATTTAGCATAGTACTGGACGTCCTAGCCACAGCAATTATACAAAACAAAGAAATTCAAGGAATCCAGATTGGTAAAGAAGAAGTTAAACTGTCACTATTTGCAGATGACATGATACTAAACATAAAAAACCCTAAATACTCCAACCCAGAACTAGTAGAACTAATATTGGAATACAGCAAAGTTGCAGGATACAAAATCAACACACAGAAATCTGTGTCTTTCCTATACACTAACAATGAATGAACAGAAAGAGAAATCAGGAAAACAACTCCATTCACAATTGCATCAAAAAAAATAAAATACCTAGGAATAAACCTAACCAAAGAAGTGAAAGACTTATACTCTGAAAACTACAAGTCACTCTTAAGAGAAATTAAAGGGGACACTAAGAAATGGAAACTCATCCCATACTCGTGGCTAGGAAGAATTAATATCACCAAATGGCCATCCTGCCCAAAGCAATATACAGATTTGATGCAATCGCTATGAAACTATCAGCAACATTCTTCAATGAACTGGAACAAATAATTCAAAAATTCATATGGAAACACCAAAGACCCCGAATAGCCAATCCAATCCTGAGAAAGAAGAATAAAGTGGGGGGGGATCTCACTCCCCAACTTCAAGCTCCACTATAAAGCCATAGTAATCAAGACAATTTGGTACTGGCACAAGAACAGAGCCACAGACGAATGGAACAGACTAAAGAATCCACACATTAACCAAGACATATATGGTCAATTAATATGTGATAAAGGAGCCATGGATGGACAATGGCAAAATGACAATCTCTTCAACAGATGGTGCTGGCAAAACTGGACAGCTACATGTAGGAGAATGAAACTGGACCATTGTCTAACCCCATATACAAAAGTAAACTCAAAATGGATCAAAAACCTGAATGTAAGTCATGAAACCATTAAACTCTTGGAAAAAAACATAGGCAAAAACCTCTTAGACATAAACATGAGTGACCTCTTCTTGAACATATCTCCCCGGGCAAGGAAAACAACAGCAAAAATGAACAAGTGTGACTATATTAAGCTGAAAAGCTTCTGTGCAGCAAAAGACACCATCAATAGAACAAAAAGGAACCCTACAGCATGGGAGAATATATTTGAAAATGACAGATCCGATAAAGGCGTGACATCCAGAATATATAAAGAGCTCACACGACTCAACAAACACAAAACAAATAACCCAATTAAAAAATGGGCAGAGGAACTGAACAGACAGTTCTCCAAAAAAGAAATACAGATGGCCAACAGACACATGAAAAGATGCTCCACATCGCTAATTATCAGAGAAATGCAAATTAAAACTACAATGAGGTATCACCTCACACCAGTAAGGATGGCTGCCATCCAAAAGACAAACAACAACAAATGTTGGCGAGGCTGTGGAGAAAGGGGAACCCTCCTACGCTGCTGGTGGGAATGTAAATTAGTTCAACCATTGTGGAAAGCAGTATGGAGGTACATCAAAATGCTCAAAACAGACTTACCATTTGACCCAGGAATTCCACTCCTACGAATTTACCCTAAGAACGCAGCAATCAAGTTTGAGAAAGACAGATGCACCCCTATGTTTATCGCAGTACTGTTTACAATAGCCAAGAATTGGAAGCAACCTAAATGTCCATCAGTACATGAATGGATAAAGAAGATGTGGTACATATACACAATGGAATACTACTCAGCCATAAGAAAAGGGCAAATCCTACCATTTGCAGCAACATGGATGGAGCTGGAGGGTATTATGCTCAGTGAAATAAGCCAAGCGGAAAAAGAGAAATACCAAATGATTTCAGTCATCTGTGGAGTATAAGAACAAAGGAAAACCTGAAGGAACAAAACAGCAGCAGAATCACAGAACTCAAGAATGGACTAACAGGTACCAAAGGGAAAGGAACTGGGAATGATGGGTGGGTATGGAGGGATAAGGGGGGAGAGAAGAAGAAGGGGGTATTAAGATTATCATGCATGGGGGGGTGGGAGAAAGGGGAGGGCTGTACAACACAGAGAAGACAAGTAGTGATTCTACAACATTTTGCTATGCTGATGGACAGTGACTGTAAAGGGGTTTATAGGGGGGACCTGGTATAGGGGAGAGTCTACTAAACATAATATTCATCATGTAAGTGTAGATTAATAATAACAAAAAAAAAGCAGTTCCTGTGTGGTGACCTCCAATGAGTTCTACACAATGGTATAAAAGGCATATAAAAGTGTAGGCAAATGGTCTGTTTGTGTTTATACAGAGAATCAAAGCCTAATTTGGCTACCCCAAAAATGAACTAAGATACGATATGAAAAAGAACTTCCAACATCAGCACTCTCTGGAAGTCTCATGCCAGAAGATGATCATCAAAAAACCCCAACAAATATCCACGTGCTGCTACAGGTGTAGATGCCATCCCACCGGTTCCTGGACTTGCCATGGTAATGAAGAAAGAGTTACCTAAGCTGGTCTGTGCATACAGTAAGACAACAAATTTGACTGGATCTGTACTGTTGGAACTCAACCAAGAATTAGGAGAAGTGCAAATTGTAGTGCTGCAAAATCTTACAACTACAGACTATTTACTGTTAAAAGAACATATGGGATATGAACAGTCCCCAGGAATAGGCTGTTTTGATTTGTCTGATTTCTCTCAGACTGTTCAAGTTCAGTTGGTCAATATCCACCATATCATAGATAAGTTTTCACAAATGCCTAAGGTGCCTAACTGGTTTTCTTGGTTTCACTGGAGATGGCTGGTAATTATAGGTATGCTTTGGTTATGTAACTGTACTCCTATTATGTTAATGTGTGTGCACAATTTAATTAGTAGTTTAAAACCTATACATGCTTATGTTACTCTACAAGAAGATATGTCAAAGAAATAATCAATCTTCCCATGTTTTCTTCCGCCTGCTACTTCTATAGCTTTTCTTCTTCCTTCCTAATTACAACCCTTAAATAGAATTCGTGCCTCATATCAAATTTACCGAGTATCATAGTTCCTCCAAGTGGTAAAGATACCTCAAGACAAATGCTGGGCATAGAGGCCACAGGGCATAAATATGCAAAGAAGTAAAAAGCTAACCTTTTCAAACAATATTGCCTCTCTCTCACTTACCAACTTTACATTTCCCTGTATGGCCCCGGAGGATGACTGGTTAGCCAGAGACGGGTAAGATTCCTCAAGGCAGGAACAACCTAAGATGGGCACAGTTGCAGGGGTGCCATCAGGTGAGAAATTGGGGATCAATATATGTGAGGCTTAGAACCTCTCCCTGTTCTGAGAGAAATCTGCTGCATCCGTGGATGTTTTATTGCCCTTGTCTAGCTTGGATTAACACATAGACTACAGGCACACACCTGATCATCTACATTTGCTCTTTTACAACACTAAACTATGTTTTCTACCTTTATCTTGCATCTACCTACCACTTCAGCATTTTATTAAAAATAATAATAATAAAGGGAGAAATGTGGTATCCACATATAAATCAAGTATAAAAATCAAACAAATATTCATATTTGAACTGATTGTTTATATTTCATAATGTGTGATCAAAACTGAAAGTTTCTGTAATGACTGCCCTTGTACTGTTCACCAAGTAACTTATTCACTATGTAAGAATTTGTTCTCCATGTAAGAACTTGTTCGTTATGCTTCAGAAGATTGGAGACTGATGAGAATTAGGCTGGGGGTGGATGAATGATTGTGCATTGAGCATTGACTCCCCTATACAGAATTTTATTGTTGTTAACAACCATTTGATCCATAAATATGAGAGATGCCCTCACAAAAAAAAAAAAAAGTACACACCTCCAATTGTAAAATAAATAAGTAACTGGGATGTAATGTATAGCATAAGAAATATAGTCAAAATATTGTTAACAACTTGGTATGGTGATAGCTGGTACCTAGAATTATCATGTATATAAATGTTGAATCACTGTGTTGTACACCTGAAACTAATGTAATACTGTGTGTCAACTACCCTTCAATAAAAAATAATTATCTATAAGAAAAAAAAAGTGCCTCTACTGTCTTTTTTGAAGCAGTGAGCTCATTTCATAGGAAACACTTGATTACATTTGGTTCTAATGGTTTGGAAGGCTGGAAAATAATAAGTTTTTTCTTGTTCCAGGCTGGGGCACTGTAGGCACATGTTTCCAGTTTCTCTCACAGGTGACTTGCCCCTACAGGTAGGAGTGAGTATAAAAGACATAGTGTAAAAGGAAAAGCTGGTAGCAGAGTGGGGTGGAGTGTCTTCTTACCTAACCTGGAGCTTAGCAGCACACTGGGGAACCTCAGGTGGTGCAGTCCCAGAGGTACATGGGTTCAAATCTTGCCAAAATCTGCCCAGGCAGACAGCAGGAAACCTGTTCCTTCAGGTCTCCTTATTTTCTCTCTTCTTTTCCATCTCCCAGTCACTCAGTTCCCTTCTCGGAAATCCAGGTGCTGCTGAGGAGCTACAGATTACACCAGCTGCAGCGGCAGCAGGCTGGTAGATTGTCACTTACCACGTCCCCTTTCCCTTGCCACAGCCACCACTGACTCTCCTTCTTCATGTCACTCAGACTCCCTTGCCTCTGTAGGTTACCCCAATTTCCTGTCCCCCCACCTTCATTTTCACGAATGGATGATTGTCTTGGGTGTTGTGGTGTGCTGGGCAGAGGCATTTTTGTTTGGTTTTGGGTGACCAATCAGTTATAACTCCAATGGAAGGGAAAAAGAAATGGCCCACACTGCCAACGGGCTGATTCTTTCTCTCCTTATTTCTCTCATTTCAATGGAGTTGTGATTGAGAGACTGAAAATAAGGGATCTCATCTCTGAAATTTTTTCTAAATGGAGACAGGGATAGACTTAAATACAGTACAGTTGTTCAATGGAAGAACAGGAACAAATAAAAAGCTGACCAAGAAATTAAGGCCAGGCACCAATGAACAATAAAAGCCTGTTTTTCTGTATAAAAGTATTGCTCAGACTAGAGGAGAGAGGATCCTACCAGACATCAGGATTTTTTCTGAGGTCAATCTCATCTAGAGGAACTACGGACTAAAGCTGCATGTAATCCAGGAATCAAAACTCCTATTAGTTCATTTATGCCAGTTTAAACTCCCCTCAGCCCACTGTTCCAAAAGTTGTAAAATCTGTGAAAATACAAAACCTCTACATCAAACTGAAGATACAAAGAGTTAAAGTGAGACAAAACTGGAGGAAGTAGCCAGGATGAGGAATAAGTTCTCCTGAGTTTTGTTTGTTTGTTTGTTTGCTTTGGTTTGCCCTGTGTTTTTTTTTCCTGTGTTTTTTTGTTTGTTTGTTTGCCTCTTTGTCCCTGGAGCTAACTATAGTGGCAGAACAATACTGGAGACTGGAAACAGAATAGGTGTTTCCACCTATTCTGGAAACCCCTAGGTGGCACTTATGAACATGCATTTTCAAGACAGTTTAGTCAATTTGACTGATAGATAGTAATCAAGACCTTTTTATGGTCAAAAGATGTATTTCAATTTATTAGCATTTACACACAGTCTGAGGTACAGAACCCATGCTTAGCAAAGGGGACTCTTTGATGAACAACTAATCTCTTATAAAATGGTAATAATGTATTTTTATGTTATGGTAATACAGAATGAAATTCTCATAAATCTCATACTTCTCATTCAAAACCAAGACAATTAAGTTTTGGCATGGGCTTATTTAGCTTAGTTTTTATCATCAGTATCAGGGATAATTTGAGGAAAAGAAACTTGTCTCACTAGCTCTGAAGGGCCCCCACCAGTAAGATGGCAAACTTCCCGCTTCTCTTCGGGGTCCTCGGTTCCCGCCGGCGCCACCTGAAGCCCAATCACCTCTCGCTCCCCTCCCAATCCCAGCACCTAGCCAACAGCCACCAGCCCTGTAGAATGACATCTCAATCAATTCATGCCCCTTCCTATATAACCCAGCACCTTTCCCTAATAAAGCGGAACTCTCCGGTGAATTGCTGCTGTGTGTCACTCCTTTCCTTTCAAGCTCCACCACAAACATTTGTCTTTTCAATAGCTATTAAGATTAATACTCTTGAAATATAATGGCAGGACTTGACATGATTTCCATACTTGCCAGAGTATTTCAGATAATATATCTAAACTTACTCATTATCTAAAGGATATGATCTCTAGAAGATGCCTCAGGTCAATCATTTAAATTCAATCCAGGTCTTAAATTACATTATGTTACTTCATTCTCACATACTCCAGTAAAGTGATTATACTCTACGACTCAGCAGTTTGTGAAGGAAAAAAAAAAGAGTGAGAGATTATTTTCTATGCTATACAACCAATCTCATTTTATCCCCCTATCCTCCCTCCCATTATTGATGCTGGGGTTCTTGTTTGCAGAGCCGAAGAATGAGCTTCACAAACAGTCAAGGTAGGAGAGCAAGGAACAGGCTTTTATTTAGAGATATAGTGAAAGGACAGAGCTCCCAGCTCATGCCAGGAGGGGACAAGAGACTCTATAGTGGTGCGTTGTCTAGGGGGTTTTATAGGCAGTTGAGGATTTTTCGAGAACATGAAAAAACTTAGGGGTGTGAACTTGTTAAGTGGTCCCTGAATATTAAAAATTAACATAAGGAATTTCCTGCATTGATTTCTCTCCAGGACACTGGCACCTGAGTCCAGGAGCATATCAAAAGGCTGCCTGCCCAGCCCCCAAGGTGGGCTGAGGTATTGTCTATTTGCTAAAGAATCTTGCCTCTTGAACTTCCTGGGTGTTAAAATGCAATCTTTTCTTCAAGATGGAATTATTCCTGCCTTTAACCATGCATCTACAGCTGGGTCTGCATGGTAAGTTAGTTGCTCAGTTTGCAAAATCACCTTGTCACATCTGAAGGAGGAAAGACAGCATGTAGGCCTGGGCCTTTTAGCTTGCTAAAGTGAATCTTACACATGGTTACAAATGATTAGCATAATAAAACGTGCTACTCTTCTTTATCTGGGGAACATTAACTGATTTCACTGAAGAATGATTCTAGAGCTCAATGTTTAACATAGACTTTTAGGGGGGTGGGGGGGCTTCCTTGCATGTAGTTACATTGCTCTGACTGCAAATATCCCGCCCTCACCCTCCGGAGGCCTTCACTCTATTCTGATTACATCTAAGGTCCCTGTGTCATTATCACAAAAACATATTAAAGATCACATGTCTCATCCAGGGTTAAACAGTGACTTGATTTAATTTACCTAAAAAGATTTAAACTTCTCTGTCAGAGCTGTTTCTCTATCTTTAACAAATCTTTCCAAATGGACATACACCACAGAAGCCTAGCTATCCATATATTAGCAGAGGGACACTGTTCTAGTCTTGCCAACGTTCTATCTTTGGGAGCTTAGCTGCCCTCCATTAAGGTGTCCATTGCTGCACCTGGGCCTCCTGCACAGGTGTCTGTGGCATGAATTGGTAACTACTGCTGGTGACCATGGGCCATGTCTTTGCCTAAGGTCTCAAGGTCCTCAGTTCCTCCTCAGCAGCCCCACATCTTAAACCCAGGCCTCCTCTTGTCAGTAGTTTCACTTAGCATTTCTTCATATTTAAAGGAACTTTAAAGGACTCTGTACCTACAAGAAAAGTGCGAAACCTTATCATTTCCCCATGTCTTTCATCTCTATGCTCCCCTTTTTTCTGCTCTGCTCCTTGTTTGCATTGAGGTGTAATTTACATACTATAACATTTCTGGCAGTTAAATGAACAACTGATGGATTTGTAAAATACATTTCATAAACCCTGAAAGTCCCCATGTTCCTCTTCTAGGAAATCTCCCATATCTTAGAGGCAACACTTGTTTTGATTACCTTAATATACATAAATTAGCATTTCTGTTTTGAAAAGAGAGATATAAACAGCAGAATTATCTGCTGCAAAACATTAGATGAGATTCATCCATGTTTTAATGTGAACCTTTATGTCCTTCCATTTTATTGCTGAGTAGCATTCTGGTATACAACTCAATTTCTCTATAAATGATGGACATTTAGGTCATTTCTAGATTGAGACAATTATGAATAAAGCTACTACGAATATTCTATCTCAATATTTTTGACAGACACTTTTATGTCTCTTGTATACCTAGAAATAAACTTATTGGGTTATCGAATAGATGTACAGTTTACTTATAAGAATCTTACAGTTTTTCCAGAGTATAAGCCATTTTCTACCCCCAGATCTGAGTTCTCACCAGTTCCCGGTCCTCCATATACACCACCATTGGGATTCACTATTTCTTTAATTTTAGACACTCTAGGGAGTGTAAAGTATTTATTGTGATTTCCTTTTTACTTAAATTTGTGATTCCCAATTTAAATTCCATAGATACTATGACATAACTACCCATGAAATTTGAAAAAATCAATATAATACTGTGGAGGGCCAGAAGGAAGAAGAGCAAATCAGGAAGTGACAACACTGGATCCGGAAGTGAAAACACTGGAAGTGAAATCAGCCTGTAAACGATATCACTGTGTGTGGCCCATGGAAGTGATCCTGTGTATATAAGCTGTGCTTTGAAATAAAACAATGTCAAGTGTCCTCCACCAGTCGTCAGTGGTCCTTCTGATCCCAAATTTGATCTCTGTCTTTTTTGCATCTCCCACCCACCCCTCTCAAATTCAGCTGGATTACAAATATGGTGCCTACAAGGTGGGGCCCAGAGACCAGATAAAAGGTGATGGAAAACTGAAGTGAGGAAACTCCCTGAAAATCAGCCATATGTTAGGATGTCTGGGACGTCAGAAAATAAGGTACTGCAAGAGTCCAGAATAAGATACAGAAGCAATAGAGTCAGGAGTAAAATATGGGACAATCAGGGTCTAAGAACCAAGAAATCTTTGAACATATGTTTAAAGCAATACTTCACACCCGTGGCAGTAATGTGTGCAGTCAGCAGTGAGACTTTGTTCTTGCTTTTGTGCAGGATATCTGCCCCTTGTTCCCTGAAGAAGGAACCATAAATGAGCAGACTTGGCCAAAGGTGCAGCTGAAGCTTAAACAGCATGTCACCCTTCATGGGCCTCAGGAATTTCCTGTAGATATATTTGCTTTATGGAATTTAGTGAAGGAAAGTTTGAATCCATCCCCTGAGGTTACTCCCTTGCCTGATAGACTTCCAGAGGGAGGATATGTAGTAGAGCAATTGAAACAAATGGACACTGGTTATGAGGCTTTGGCTAATGCTACAGCCCCCATGGACTGTGAGCCTTTGCCCCTCAGTATGAACAACAGTTGTTAAAAGAGGAACAGCAATGTGAAAAAGAGCTCCTTGGGAATGGGCAACATGGCACCCATGGCGTCCAACATGCTGACCAGGAGGGTAGATGTTGTGAGCAGGAGGAATCTGCCTCCTTGGAGTCTGAGATGGAGGCAGAGGGGGACAAAAGACTCTCTAACACCTTGAGACCTCCTAAATATGCTGGGTATATCTTCACCAATTTTCAAAAATTTAAAGTGTCATCTCCTCATCCCAGTAATCACCTCTCTCTCCTGATAGGCCGTGGAGCTGTGGACTGCAAGCAGGGAACTCTTCCACACCTCTGCACCTGCCTAGTGGTCAGTCTAACTGAGAACATTCCATTTCCTTTGTCACCAGAGTAACTTCTGGTCCTGCTCACTGCTCAGCTTTACAGAACAGCTCCCAGTTGGCCCAAAGATAGGGTGAGGACACCTCTGAGTTCCACTCTTTCTGCCTACCAGTCACTGAAACGTGGGAAAGGGATGAAAATAGTACCAGACAATATAATCCTATCACTTGAAAAAACATGGTAGAAGCTCAAACAGTCCTGCTCCCAATATGGCCTGCCTAACTGCCCCTTTTAACCTTGCTTTCTTGGAGACAATAATGTCTGAAACTTTGGCTCCTACCGACTGGAAAATGCTTGTTAAGGAATGTCTCACTGGAGGTCATTATTTTCTATGGAAGAGTAAATTTGTAGACTTGTGTGCACAACAGGCCCATAGAAGTCAAATGCATAACATTCCCATCAGCCTGGATATCCTGACTAGGGAAGCAAAGTATTGGTATGGCATGGGGTCCTCTACAGAGTTCTCAGACATCGGCCTGTTTAGACAACGAGGGTTCAGGGACTTTCAAGCCCTATGTTCTCTACCATCTCCCTGTCAACTCATGTGGTTGAGATGTAGTAGCGCAAATTTCAGTTTTACTTTATAGCCCTAGTCTCCAAGTTAGTCAAATGATGCTGTGCCAGGAACATATGCTCGAGACTGGCCTGAGAAATGAGACCCAAGGTTGGCCACTCCCAATCAACCCATAGCCCCACCAACATTGGTCTGGCCTAGGATACCAACCAAATTTGCCCTGGAGATTTGGTATCACCTGCCTTCCTGATATTTACAGCCTCTAAAATGCAGTGGTTAACTGATGAGCCCATCTGGGTGGACCACTGGTCCCTGACTCAGGAGAAGCTAGGAAATGCACAACAACTGGTATCCAAACAATTGGAAGCTGGACATATTAAGGAATCCTTCAGTCCCTGGAACACTCCCATCTTTGTGATAAAAAAGAAACAATCCAGTCACTGGAGACTCCTACAGGTCCTCTACAAGGTTAATGCAGTCATGGCTATGATGGGAGCAACCCAACCAGGACTGCCCTCACATACTATGACCCTTTGGAAACATTTCCCAATTGTTATTGACTTGAAAGATTGTTTCTTTACTATTCCTTTACATCCAGGAGATAGGGAATGCTTTGCCTTTAGCTTGCCCCCAGTTAACTTTAAAGAGCCCATGAAAAGATAAAAATGGAAAGTACTTCCTCAAGGAAGGGCCAATAGCTCTATTTTATGTCAAACATTTGTAGCACAGGCCATTCAAGTGGTGCATGATAAATATCTGGAAGCATACATTGTCCATTACGTGAATGACATTCTTTGTTCATATGCAGACCCATAGGTTTTTTCTCAACTTTATGGGGTGTTCAAAGTGCAATTAGGTAGACATAGACTCCACATTGCACCTGAGAAAGTGCAAGTGTAAGCTCCATTCTCTTACTTGGAACTCCTATTTTACAAAGGATCATTTAACCACAAAATGTGGAGATATACCACATGCCCTGAACGATTTCCAAAAACTACTTGGAGACATCAGTAGGCTAAGACCATTTCTGAGGCTTACCACTGGATAGTTATGACATGACCTCTCTCCCATCTCCTTCAGATGCTTAACACCTGTTGCCATAGATGCTTTAAAACTTGTTGAGGATGCTATTCAGCATGCTCAGGCGCTTCACCTTGACCCCCAGGCACCTGTCTCAGTTATTGTTTGTACCACCACCCCAACTTCCACAAGTGTTTTATTACAACCCCTGGGACCTCTCGAATGGGTTCATCTCCTGAATTCTCTTTCACATCTTACTCCATATCATGTCCTGCTGTGTGATGTAATTCGTAAGGCCAGAGCCCAGGTTAGGCAGCTTATGGCTGCTGAACCTTCCCTTTTGTACCTGACAGTGTTCAGTAGCAAGCTTGGCTATGGTTCATTTCTGAAGAATGGCATCTGGCTTTCACTAATTTCCTTGGGAGGCTTTATTGCCACTATCTGTCCAACAAGCTCTTCCAATTTCTTAAGGATACTCCTCTGATCTTTCCCATGATTAGGCACAACAAACCCATCCCCAAAGCAATCACTGTCTACACTAGTGGATCCAGTTTGGGTACCGCTGCAGTTCTTACCCATGAAGGCACTCACTCTCGCCACACTCACCACTGCTCCACCCAAAGGGTAAAAGCTGGAGGCAGTGCTTTGAGCATTTGAGTTGTACCTAAAACAGTCCCTTAATATGTACACTGATAGTAAATGTGTGTTCACAGTATTCCATACTGTTGAAACAGCCATTATTTCTCAAGCCACTACTGAAGAAGCCTTTCATCTTTTTCATTAAGTTCAAATAGCTCTTAGGCAGAGGAACTGTCCAGTGTATGTTGGACATCTTCATGCGCACACCAGTCTTCCTGGACCTCTGACTGCTGGCAATGCTGCTGCTGATAGTGCCACTTATGAGCTCCCTCTAGAGGATTTGACTTCAATCTCAGAATCTCTGCTATCAGCCATTCAACACTCTTACCAATTATTCCATCAAAATTCCTGAACTCAGAGATCGCGGGAAGATGGCAGCGTGAGTAGTTCAGAGGAAACCTCCTCCCCAAAACATATATTTATGAAAATACAATAAATACAACTATTCCTAAAAGAGATACCAGTGGATGCAGTACAACAGCCAGGATACATCTACATCTGCGAGAACTCAGCATCACATGAAGGAGGTAAGATACAAGCTGCGGCCAGGTGGGACCAAACGCTCCCTCATGCCAAAACCCGGTGGGAAGAAAGGAGTCAGAATGGGAAGGGAGTGAAAGCCCAGGACTGCTAACCAAACAGCTCTAGAAATCCGCACCCGGAACGCAGACACAAGGTACACTGGATATTAGAGAAATGGAAAAGCAAAACCTGTGTGCAGGTCCCCTCAGCTGGCGCCCATGAGACAAAAGAAAAGCGAGTGCTTTCTGCAAGTCTTAAAGAGACAGGGACCCTATAGCTGGACGAAGTTGTCCCGGCAGCTGGAAATACTGGGGAAACATAGGTGCCCTAAACAGAGGCAGTGCAGCTCTGAAGCCCCTAACAGGACTAGGCAGCCTGCCAGTCATTCCTCCAACTGGCGCGGATCCCAACACACAGGCCCAGTAGCAGGAGAGTGGGAGTGTGCACTGGGGGCAAAAGCTCTAGAAGGAAACTAGAGCAGATCTGTGTGCTGCAGGGCTAGCCCGCAGCAGCACAACCAAACAGCCCAGGCGCGGCTTGCACACACCGGTGGCAGTGAAGCCAGAGCCTGGTAGAAGCCTGTGCAGAAAAGCCCCGTGTGCAACAGCAGCAGAGCCAGAGGGAGCAGGCGTGCTCCCAGGAGCCGACTGGAATCCCAGCCCAATGCATAACCACCGGGCCAGACCCAAAGGCTGCTGCTGCCACACAGCTACTCGGCAGTGTCGCCGCTAGTACGTAGGAGTGCACCTGGAATGCTTGTCACTAACCACAGGGCTCCGTGCTGCTCTGACAGACACCCCGCCCACAGCAGCTTAGGAGATCAACCCGGTGGCTGCTCCAGGAGTGCAGGTAGCTGTCACAGGAAGTGAAGAAGGGCAAGGCATACAGCAAGCAGGGAAGGACTTTCTTCTCACAGCTGACACACCCACAGCCTGCCTACAACCACTGCAATCACCAAAAAAAGGCAAAAAAATTATGTTCCAGTCCAAGATAGTTACACCTGAGAAAAGATTTGCAGAGGCACACCTAACCAGTCTCCTTGAAAAAGACTTCAAAATAAAAACCATAAACATGCTGACAGAGCTGCAGAAAAATATGCAAGAGCTGAGGGATTAAGTCAGGAGGGAGATTACAGATGTCCTGACGGAGATTACAGAAGTGAAACAAACTCTGGAAGGATTTATAAGCAGAATGGATAAGATGCAAGAGGCCATTGATGGAATAGAAACCAGAGAACAGGAAGGCATAGAAGCTGATGCAGAGAGAGATAAAAGGATCTCCAGGAATGAAACAATATTAAGAGAACTGTGTGACCAATACAAAAGGAACAATATCCACATTATAGGGGTACCAGAGGAAGAAGAGAGAGAAAAAGGGATAGAAAGTGTCTTTGAAGAAATAATTGCTGAGAACTTCCCCAAACTGGGGGAGGAAATAGTTGCTCAGACTACAGATGCACACAGAACTCCCGAGAGACGGGATCCAAAGAGGTCAACACCAAGACACATATTAACTAAAATGGCAAACATCAAGGACAGGGACAGAGTATTAAAGGCAGCCAGAGAGAGTAAAAAGGTCACCTACAAAGGAAAACCCACCAGGCTATCATCAGACTTCTCAACAGAAACCTTACAGGCCAGAAGAGAATGGCATGATCTATTTAATGCAATGAAACAGAGGGACCTTGAACCAAGGATACTGTATCCAACACGATTATCATTTAAATATGAAGGAGGGATTAAACAATTCCCAGACAAGGAAAAGTTGAGGGAATTTGTCTCCCACAAACCACCTCTACAGGGCATCTTGCAGGGACTGCTCTAGATGGGAGCACTCCTAGAAAGAGCACAGAACAAAACACCCAACATATGAAGAATGGAGAGGGAGGAATAAGAAGGAAAAGAAATAATCATCAGACTGTGTTTATAACAGCTCAATAAGCAAGTGAGGTCAGACAGTAAGGTAGTAAACAAGCTAACATTGAACCTTTGGTAACCACAAATCTAAAGCTTACAATGGCAATAAGTACATATCTTTCAATAATCACTCTAAATGTAGATGGACTGAATGCACCAATCAAAAGACACATACTAATAGAATGGAAAGAAAAGCAAGACCCATCTATATGCTGCTTACAAGAGACTCACCTCAAACCCAAAGACATGCACAGATTAAAAGTCAAGGGTTGAAGTAAGATATTTCATGCAAGCAACAGAGAGAAAAAAGCAGGTGTTGCAATACTAGTATCAGACAAAATAGACTTCAAAATAAAGAAAGTAACAAGAAATAAAGAAGGATATTACATAATGATAAAGGGCTCAGGCCAACAAGAGGATATAACCATTATACACATATATTCACCCAATACAGGAGCACTAATATATGTGAAACAAATACTAACAGAATTAAAGGAGGAAACAGAATGCAATGCATTCATTTTGGGAGACTTTAACACACCACTCACTCCAAAGGACAGATCCACCATACAGAAAATAAGTAAGGACACAGAGGAACTGAATGATATGCCAGAACAGATGGACCTAATAGACATCTATAGAACTCTACATCCAAAAGCAACAGGATACACATTCTTCTCAAGTGCACATGGAATATTCTCGAGAATACACCATATATTAGGCCACAAAAGGAACCTCAGTAAATTCCAGAAGATTGAAATCCTACCAACCAACTTTTGAGACCACAAAGGTATAAAACTAGAAATAAACTGTACAGAGAAAGCAAAATGGCTCACAAACACATGGAGGCTTAACAACATGCTCGTAAATAAACAATGGATCAATGAACAAATTTAAATGGAGATCCAGCAATATATGGAAACGAATGATAACAATAACATAAAGCTCCAACTTCTGTGAGACGCAGCAAAAGCAGTCTTAAGAGGGAAGTATATAGCAATGTAGGCATATTTAAAAAAGGAAGAACAATCCCAAATGAATACTCTAATGTCACAATTATCAAAATTGGATAAAGAAGAACAAATGAGGCCTATGGTCAGCAGATGGAGGGACATAATAAAGATCAGAGAAGAAATAAATAAAATTGAGAAGAATAAAACAACAGAAAAAATCAATGAAACCAAAAGCTTCGAGAAAATAAACAAAATCTATAAGCCACTAGCCAGACTTATTAAGAGAAAAAGGGTCAACACACATCAACAGAATCAGAAGCAAGAAAGGAAAAATCTCGATGGACCCCACAGAAATACAAATTATTAGAGAATACTATGAAAACCTATATGCTAACAAGCTGGAAAACCTACAACCTTCCAAGACTGACCCAGAAAGAAAGAGAAAATCTAAACAGACCAATTACCAGCAACGAAATTGAAGCGGTAATCAAAAAAAATGCAAAAGAACAAAACCCCCGGACCAAATGGATTTACCTCGGAATTTTATCAGACATACAGAGAAGACATAATACCCATTCTCCTTAAAGTTTTCCAAAAAATAGATGAAGAGGGAATACTCCCAAACTCATTCTATGAAGCCAATATCATCCTAATACCAAAACCAGGCAAAGACCCCACCAAAAAAGAAAACTACAGACCAATATCCCTGATGAACGTAGATGCAAAAATACTCAACAAACTGTTAGCAAATCGAATTCAAAAATACGTCAAGAGGATCATACACCATGACCAAGTGGGATTCATCCCAGGGGTACAAGGATGGTACAACATTCGAAAATACATCAACATCATCCACCACATCAACAAAAAGAAGGACAAAATCCACATGATCATCTCCATAGATGCTGAAAAAGCATTTGACAAAATTCAACATCCATACATGATAAAAACTCTCAACAAAATGGGCATCGAGGGCAAGTACCTCAACATAATAAAGGCCATATATGATAAACCCACAGCTAACATCATAATGAACAGTGAGAGGCTGAAAGCTTTTCCTCTGAGATCGGGAACGAGACAGGGATGCCCACTCTCCCCACTGTTATTCAGCATGGTACTGGAGGTCCTAGCCATGGCAATCAGACAAAACAAACAAATACAAGGAATCCAGATTGGTAAAGAAGAAGTCAAACTGTCACTATTTGCAGATGATGTGATATTGTACATAAAAAACCCTAAAGACTCCACTGCAAAATTACTAGAACTAATATCGGAATTCAGCAAAGTTGCAGGATACAAAATTAACACACAGAAATCTGTAGCTTTCCTATACACTAACAATGAACTAATACAGATATCAGGAAAACAATTCCATTCACAATTGCATCAAAAAGAATAAAATACCTAGGAATAAACCTAACCAAGGAAGTGAAAGACCTATACCCTGAAAACTACAAGACACTCTTAAGAGAAATTAAAGAGGTCACTAACAAATGGAAACTCATTCCTTGCTCCTGGCTAGGAAGAATTAATATCGTCAAAATGGCCATCCTGCCCAAAGCAATATACAGATTCGATGCAATCCCTATTAAATTACCAACAGTATTCTTCAATGAACTGAAACAAATAGTTCAAAAAACCATATGGAACCATCAAAGACCCTGAATAGCCAATGCAATCCTGAGAAGGAAAAATAAAGTGGGGGGGTGGATCTCGCTCCCCAACTTCAAGCTGTACTACAAAGCCACAGTAATCAAGGCAATTTGGTACTGGCACAAGAACAGAGCCACAGACCAATGGAACAGAATAGAGACTCCAGACATTAACTCAAACATATATGGCTAATTAATATTTGTTAAAGGAGCCATGGACATACAATGGGGAAATGACAGTCTCTTCAACAGATGGTGCCAGCAAAACTGAACAGCAACATGTAAGAGAATGAAACTGGATCACTGTCTAACACCATACACAAAAGTAAATTCCAAATGGATCAAAGACCTGAATGTAAGTCATGAAACCATAAAACTCTTAGAAAAAAACAGGGAAAAATCTCATGGACATAAACATGAGTGACTTCTTCATGAACATATCTCCCCGGGCAAGGGAAACAAAGGCAAAAATGAACAAGTGGGACTATATCAAGCTAAAAAGCTTCTGTACAGCAAAGGACACCATCAATAGAACAAAAAAGCATCCTGCAGTATGGGAGAACTTATTCATAAATGACTGATCCGAGAAAGGATTGACATCCAAAATACATAAAGAGCTCACATGCCTCAACAAACAGAAAGCAAATAGTCCAGTTAAAAAATAGGTAGAGGAGCTGAATAGACAGTTCTCTAAAGAAGAAATCCAGATGGCCAACAAACACATGAAAAGATGCTCCACATCACTAATTATCAGAGAAATGCAAATTAAAACCACAGTGAGATACCACCTTACACCAGTAAGGATGGATACCCTCCAAAAGACAAACAACAACAAATGTTGGCGAGGTTGTGGAGAAAGGGGAACCCTCCTACACTGCTGGTGTGAATGTAAATTAGTTCAACTACTGTGGAAAGCAGTATGGAGGTTCCTCAAAATAGAAATACCATTTGACCCAGGAATTCCACTTTTCAGAATTTACCCTAAGAATGGAGCACTCTAGTTTGAAAAAGACAGTTGCACGTCCATGTTCATCGCTGCACTGTTTACAATAGCCAAGATATGGAAGCAACCTAAATGTCCATCAGGTGATGTATTGAATATTATGCAGACATAAGAAAAAAACAGATCCTACCATTCGCAACAACATGGATGGAGCTAGAGGGTATTATGCTCAGTGAAATAAGCCATGCGGAGAAGGACAAGTACCAAATGATTTCACTCATTTGTGGAGTATAAGAACAAAGGAAAACTGAAGGAACAAAACAGCAGCAGAATCACAGAACCCAACAATGGACTAATAGTTACCAAAGGGAACAGGACTGGGGACAGTGGGTGGGAAGGGAGGGATAAGGGCGGGGAAAAAGAAAGAGGGCATTACGATTAGCATATATAGTGCGTGGGGGGCACGGGGAGGGCTTCGCAACACAGAAAAGACAAGTAGTGATTTTACAGCATCTTACTATGCAGATGGACAATGACTGTGAAGGGGTATGTGAGGGGGACTTGGTGAAGGGGGGAACTTAGTAAACATAATGTTCTTTCTGTAACTGTAGATTAATGATACCAAAATAAATAAATAAATAAATACCTAAAAAAAATTTCCTGAACTCTTAAAACAGTTTGGAATTACCTGAGAACAAGCTAGATAAATAGTTTACACATGCCAAAATTGTCACTCTTTTCTGCCTATGACACCCTTGGTGCCAACCTTTGAGGCCTGGTTCCAAATAAAATCTTGCAAATGGACATTAACCACATCCCATCCTTTAAAAATACACCTTTCATTCATGTTTCCCTTGATATTTATTCTGGCTTCTTATGTGCTTCCCTTTGATCAGGAGAGGCCAGTAAACACATTGGCTCCCATTCCTTGCATGCTTTCTCCATCATGGGCAGTCCTAAAATCATTAAAACTGATAATGGGCCTGGATACACAGGACAAGCTTTATGACATTTCTGTTCCACCTTTCAGATTCAACACGTAATGGGAATTCCTTATAACCCTCAGGGACAATGTATGGTTGAAAGAGCACACCTCACACTTAAAAATCAGTTATTTAAACAGAAAGGAAGAAAATATAGGACCTCCCCCACAAACCAACTAAACCTTGCCCTGTTCACATTCAATTTTCTTTCACTGGATGAGCAAGGCCTCACAGCATATGACAGATTTTGGACTCCTCAGAATAAAAACTTTGCTTTGGTCAGATGGAAAGATCCCCTCATGGGTCTTTGGCAAGGGCCTGTCCTGGCACTTATCTGGGGGAGAATACATGGTTGTGTTTTCCCTAAGTCTGCCACAGGTCCTCACTGGCTCCCCAAACAGCTGGTCAAGCATCATCATGCAGCGGTAGACTCCTGGGAAGAAGAGGAGGATCACCCCAGACGTCTACCTCCCTTGGCACCCAACATCACAACAAATGTGGATAGCCCATCTCAGAAGGGAAAGGAGATGGTCAGATGACAGGATCTGACTCTGTCACCTGATAAATTGTTCCTGACCATGTTAGCCATTGTCACCATCCAGACTGGATTAGCAGAGGGAGAGGCCTACTGGACATTTTATTCAAATCCTCCTGTGTTACAGCCAGTTACCTGGAGTGATGAATCCATCCCAGTGTTTGTCAATGACACCTGAGACCTGGGAGCACACCTATGACCAGATGGGCCATGCTGGCAACATCAGTGCTATTTAACTATTCTGGAGAGGTGGTGGATCCGCCCTTATGTGGAGTCCACCAACCCATGGATGGCTGCTTGTTGCTAGGACAAGTAAACAAATCTGCTAAAGGAGGCACCCTGATAGCAACTATTAGTGGACCTTGGGACACTGGTAAATACGTATCCCCTGTCTCTATAGTAGGGCTACCTAGTACCACCACTGTGGCCCCAACTCATCCTCCCTTACCTTACTGTGCAAAGAGCACCAGTGTAGAATTGGAAAAATTCACCCATTGGGTAGACTGTGCTCACCAACGCAATCTTCATCTTTCCTCAGAATTAGTGTTCGATTGATCCCATCACTTAACTGGGCCCAATTAAGACCAGATGACACCTGGAGGATATTTATAGCCCATCCTTACCACCTCGTGGCATAAAATGCAGCAAGAATTGTGGCCTATTTTAGCTGCCACAGATTATGTTAACTTTGCCTCCTCCTCCACTAGTGACCTAAATCTTGCACATCCCTATGGGCTATGAGCCTGCAGGCGACCCCCATATGTACTGTTTGTAGGACTTTTTAATGTCTCTCTTCAGAGAAACCTGTATAATATTACTTGCATAAACTGCAACCTAACTTCATGTGTGTCTACCTGGAACAAAGGAAAGAATGTTTTAGTCCTTTATCAACCACCATATATTATGCTGCCCTCCAATCAATCTGGACCATGGTATGATGACCCACGAACACAAGCCCTTATAGAAATGAATCATGAACTCTCCAGGAGCCAGAGAGCTGTTGGACTCATAATTGCTGGATTAGCAATTATCATCACTGCTGTCACTGCAGCTATGGCCCATACACACTGTCCAATATGTCAATCAATGGGCCCATAACATCTCTCAAGCTCTAAAAATTCAAGAGGCCATTAACATAAAAATAGAGAGCTGACTTGCTGCCCTGGAAAGTGCAGTGATAGCTGTAGGCAATGAGGTATAAACCCTCCAACGGCAGTTATGGCTCCAATGCCATGCTGAATTTAAAAGCATCTGTGTTACCAATGCTCCTTATGACAGGTCCTGATGGGAATGGAACAAACTTAGCCATCTCCTAGATGTGTGGCGACATACAAACCTTAGTCTTGATCTACATAACTTGCATCAAGAGATATTAGACATCCAAAATGCCTGATTGGATATAATAGACCCCAAGAGCTAGCAAAACAGATCCTGGAATATCTTGAGTGCCTTAACCTGTTCAATACACTGAAACACACCCTCTGGCATCTGCTTGCCTTGGTGTTTGTGATAATCATTTTGTTTTGCTTATTATTAGTTGACTAGTGAGCCCTCAAGAAAATAATCCATGCAGACCTATTGAGCCTACATCACCTATGGCTTCAATTAAAGAAAGAGGGAGAGTTTCCATCTCCAGCTTTGCCCTGAGGTCTTCCCAATCTTCTCACCTTTCTTCTTGTTTGCTGATTCTGTGGCCTTTCCTCTTCCTTCCTAAACACAGCCCTTTCTAGAATCTCCCTACCCTGTTGTCCAAGGAAGGACATCTTCCATTGTCTACAAAAGGTGTCTTGTATAGGATGAAACCTGGGTTCCTCAAGACATGTGAACAGAGCTAACCCAACAGCTGGTGAGGGAACCCCATGGCAGGTGCTGGGCATGGAGGCTACAGGGGCATCAACTACCAAGGAGACAGAGAACTGACCCTTTTGGGGGACTCTACTCCTCTCTCACATGCATGCCTCACATGACCCTATTTGGCTCTGGAGGATGGCTGGTTAGCCAGAGATGGGTAAGATTCCTCAAGGGAGGAACAACTTAAGACAGGCACAGTCACAGAGGGGCCATCAGAAGAGGACTTGGTGGCCAACAGAGGTGGGACACAGATCCCCACCCCATCCCCCAACTATACAGAGACCTGAACCTTCACCACTTCGGAAACAGGTCTCCTCTCCCCATGGCTGCTTTGCTAACCATGCCCAGCTCAGATTGGGACCCAAGTAGTGGACAGATACCTGACCAATAGTGGCTTCTCCCTCATTCTCCTGCTTCTATCTTAAACCACAGGGAAAGGCATCGGAAGGGAAGGGCTGTGTTGTGAGACCTCTGCTTGCTATAACTTTACTGTATTTATCACCTGAGGTTTTTATAGAAGAAAAAAGGTAGAGATATGAATGGCCGGAAGTAAGAAGACTGGATCCGGCAGTGAGAACAGTGGAGGTGAGATCACCCCGGAAGTGGTATCATTGTGGGCAGCTCACAGAAGTGAGTCTGTGTATATAACCTGTGCTTTGATATAAAACTGTATCACTTGTCCACCACCAGCAATGAGTGGACCTCCTGATCCCAACTTTGATCTCTGTGTCTTTCTTGCATCTCCCACCACCCACACTCAAGTTCAGCCAGATTGCAGAGCTAGTCTCTGCATAATGCCATAATTGGAAAAGAGATATGGAGCATTTTAACTTAAAATAATATACACTATACAGGAAACACTAAAGATTTACCACACTATAAAACATACTAAAATAGCTACATAACTGCATCAGTAAGTAGAATCACAATGAATGTAACAACTATGAAGGCATACAACAGGTATATTGCTTTGACAATTCATATAGGATATGAACCATTGTTATCACCAATTTCATTTTTAATGTTGAAAAGCTCCTCATATCTGTCTGAATACAACATAGTATATACAATGCATCCTCAATGTACCCAGTAAATGCATTCTTAAAACTTTCATTGCTTAATACAGAGCAAAACAAATTTTCAGTTTACAAACCAAATGGAATTAGTTCAACACCAAGTTATAAGGGTTTTTTCACAAACAAAAATAGCCAAAGTAACATTAGAAATATATGGAGAATTCGGTCAGTTTTTGGGGTTGTGGGACAGTTCTCACACCAGAAAGCGTCAAGTAAAAATGCTTCCATACGTCCATTGTGATATATTATGATGACCAAAAATGTACAAACACATTTCCAAAGCCCACCAGAACCACTTCCCCAGCACCACTTGGAGTATAGGGAAAGCCATAGGCACGAACGAGCTCAAGACCCATCCCACCAAACATCGCCCTCAGCAAGTTCTGCTCTGTGGCTGTCCTGCTATGGGGTCACTAAGCTGTTTTAATTTAAATCATTACATAAGATGTGTTAGCTCCGTCCTCCCAATGAACAGGCAGCAATGGGCATGCAGAGGGAAGCTGTTCTCAGGAACATGTCCCCAGGGGGACTGAAGGAAGGACAATTGGGCAGAGGTAGAGGCTTGTCTGCAGTGCAGTGCCAACAAAGCCACAGCTGATCAAAAAGGAAGCTCAGCAGTGGGGAGGCCCTTGAGAACTGTTCTAACTTGAGGCTGTCTGGCTGTTACAGATACCAAGGCGATATTTGTGCAACTGCGGCTAAAGGAGGTGCCACCCCTACTGCTAAACAGTGTTTTATTTTTCTTGGATTTTGATTAAATAATGATGATATAAATGATGATGTAATGCCAAAAGAAGATGAGAAGTATTTGTCTTTATCTCCATGAGTATTTACAACAAAATACCACTGACTGAGTGACTTACAAACACCACAAATTTATTTCTCATAATTCTGAGGCTGGGAAGACCAAGATGACTACAGGCAGTTTCACACCGGGCTGGAATTGAGTTTCTTGGCTGTCCTACTGTGACCTCACAGGGAAGAGGGGAAAAGACGGATTATAAGGGTCTCTTCAGTAAGGTCACTGATTCTATTCATCACCTCCCAAATGTCCTAACATCATCCACTAAGGTGGTCGGATTTCAACACATGCATTTGGGAGAGACACAAGCCTCCAGTCCATAGCAGTATGCTTCTTCAATATCATTTAATAATATAGGGGAAGGTGGAATTATGCAAAATAGGAAAGCTGGGAGAGATTTGTAGACAAAGGCCTAAAAAGAACTTCCCTGATAAATGACCAATTTTGAATAAGTTTAGTAGTTTTCCTTTTTTTTTTCTTTTTTTTTTGAGAGGGCATCTCTCATATTTATTGATCAAATGGTTGTTAACAACAATAAAATTCTGTATAGGGGAGTCAATGCTCAATGCACAATCATTCATCCACCCCCAGCCTAATTCTCATCAGTCTCCAATCTTCTGAAGCATAACGAACAAGTTCTTACATGGTGAACAAATTCTTACATAGTGAATAAGTTTATACATGGTGAACA
This sequence comes from Manis javanica, assembly GCF_040802235.1. Taxonomy (NCBI): domain Eukaryota; kingdom Metazoa; phylum Chordata; class Mammalia; order Pholidota; family Manidae; genus Manis; species Manis javanica. Next base: position 35,944,155 of record NC_133168.1, on the reverse strand, counting down.
GTACAAGGGCAGTCATTACAAAAACTTTCTGTTTTGATCGCTGATTATGAACTATAAACAATCAGGTCAAATATGAATATTCGTTAGATTTTTATACTTGATTTATATGTGAATCCCACTTTTCTCCCTTTATTATATTATTATTTTTAAATAAAATGCTGAAGTGGTAGGTAGATGCAAGATAAAGGTAGAAAACATAGTTTAGTGTTGTAAGAGAGCAAATGTAGATGATCAGGTGTGTGCCTGTAGACTGTGTGTGAATCCAAGCTAGGCAAGGGCAATAAAACATCCACGGCTGCAGAAAATTTCTCTCAAAACAGGAGGGGTGAGGTTCTAAGCCTCACCTCTGTTGCAACTCCTGCCACTGTGCCTGTATTAGGTTGTTCCTCCTTGAGGAATCTTACCTGTCTCTGGCTAACCAGTCATCTTCCGGGACCATACAGGGAAATTTAAAGTTGGTAAGTGAGAGAGAAGCCATATTGTTTGAAAAGGTGAGCTTTTTGCTTCTTTGCAGATTTATGCCCTGTGGCTTCTATGCCCAGCATTTGTCTTGAGGTATCTTTACCACTTGGAGGATTTATGATACTTGGTGAATTTGATATGAGGCATGAATTCTATTTAAGGGTTGTAATTAGGAAGAAAGAAGAAAAGCTATAGAGGTAGCAGACGGAAGAAAACATGGGAAGATTGGTTATTTCTTTGACATATCTTCTGGTAGAGTAACTTAAGCATGTATAGGTTTTAAACTACTAATTAAATTGCACACACACATTAACAAAATAGGAATAGAGTTACATAACCAAAGCAGATCTATAATTACCAGCCATCTCCAGTGAAGCCAAGAAAACCAGTTAGGCACACTAGGCATTTATGAAAATTTGTCTATGATATAATGGATATTGTCCCACTGTACCTGAACAGTCTGAGAGAAATCAGACAAATTAAAACAACCCATTCCTGGGGACTGTTCACATCCCATATGTTCTTTTAACAGTAGATAGTCTGTAGTTGTAAGATTTTGGAATGCTACAATTTGCACTTCTCCTAATTCTTGGTTGAGTTCCAACAGTATAGATCCAGTCACATTTGTTGTTTTACTGTATGCACAGGCCAGCTTAGATATCTCCTTCTTCATTCCAATGGCAAATTCAGGAACCAGTGGGATGAATGCAGCTACAACTGCAGCATCGCCTGGATTTTTGTTGAGGTTTTTTGATGATCATCTTCTGGTATGACTCTTCCAGAGAGTGCTGATGTTGGAAGTTCTTCTCCACATCATATCCTAGTTCATTTTCTGGGTAGCCAAATTAGGCTTTGATCCTCTGTATAAACAGAAAGAGACCCTTTGCCTACACTTTGATATGCCCTTTATACCATTGTGTAGAACTCATTGGAGGTCACCACACAGGAACTGCTTTTTTCTTTTTTTTTTGAGAGAAAGGAATATTATCAGAAAAAGTATACCTCCATAGCCAATCATCTGACACCCTTTAAGTGATCAAAATTAAGGATATTTAAAGCATGCATTCATCATTGATTTACAGTTAGTTTTATCCGATCAGGGATTAATCCCCCTTCTCTTTCTTCCTTTTTTTTTTGTTATCTTTAATCGGCACTTACATGACAAATATTATGTTTACTAGGCTCTCCCCTATACCAGGTCGCCCCTATAAACCCCTTTACAGTCACTGTCCATCAGCATAGCAAAATGTTGTAGAATCACTACTTGTCTTCTCTGTGTTGTACAGCCCTCCCATTTCTCACACCCCCCATATGCATGCTAATCTTAATACCCCTCTTCTTCTCCCCCCCCCCCTTATCCCTCCATACCCACCCATCCTCTCCAGTACCTTTCCATTTGGTACCTGTTAGTCCATTCTTGGGTTCTGTGATTCCGCTGCTGTTTTGTTCCTTCAGGTTTTCCTTTGTTTTTATACTCCACAGATGAGTGAAATCATTTGGTATTTCTCTTTCTCCGCTTGGCTTATTTCACTGAGCATAATACTCTCCAGCTCCATCCATGTTGCTGTAAATAGTAGTATTTGCCCTTTTCTTATGGCTGAGTAGTATTCCATTGTGTATATGTACCACATCTTCTTTATCCATTCATGTACTGATGGACATTTAGGTTGCTTCCAATTCTTGGCTATTGTAAATAGTGCTGCAATAAACATAGGGGTGCATCTGTCTTTCTCAAACATGATTGCTGCGTTCTTAGGGTAAATTCGTAGGAGTGGAATTCCTGGGTCAAATGGTAAGTCTGTTTTGAGCATTTTGATGTACCTCCATACTGCTTTCTACAATGGTTGAACTAATTTACATTTCCACCAGCAGCGTAGGAGGGTTCCCCTTTCTCCACACCCTCGCCAACATTTGTTGCTGTTTGTCTTTTGGATGGCAGCCATCCTTACTGGTGTGAGGTGATACCTCATTGTAGTTTTAATTTGCATTTCTCTGATAATTAGCGATGTGGAGCATCTTTTCATGTGTCTGTTGGCCATCTGGATTTCTTTTTTGGAGAGCTGTCTGTTCAGTTCCTCTGCCCATTTTTTAATTGGGTTATTTGTTTTGTGTTTGTTGAGGCATGTGAGCTCTTTATATATTCTGGATGTCACGCCTTTATCGGATGTGTCATTTTCAAATATATTCTCCCATACTGTAGGGTTCCTTTTTGTTCTATTGATGGTGTCTTTTGCTGTACAGAAGCTTTTCAGCTTAATATAGTCACACTTGTTCATTTTTGCTGTTGTTTTCCTTGCCCGGGGAGATATGTTCAAGAAGAGGTTACTCATGTTTATGTCTAAGAGGTTTTTGCCTATGTTTTTTTCCAAGAGTTTAATGGTTTCATGACTTACATTCAGGTCTTTCATCCATTTTGAGTTTACTTTTGTATATGGGGTTAGACAATGGTCCAGTTTCATTCTCCTACATGTAGCTGTCCAGTTTTGCCAACACCAACACCATCTGTTGAAGAGACTGTCATTTCACCATTGTATGTCCATGGTTCCTTTATTAAATATTAATTGACCATATGTGTCTGGGTTAATGTCTTGATTCTCTAGTCTGTTCCATTGGTCTGTGGCTCTGTTCTTGTGCCAGTACCAAATTGTCTTGATTACTATAACTTTATAGTGGAGCTTGAAGTTGGAGAGTGAGATCCCCCCCCACTTTATTCTTCTTTCTCAGGATTGGATTGGCTATTCGGGGTCTTTGGTGTTTCCATATAAATTTTTGAATTATTTGTTCCAGTTCATTGAAGAATGTTGCTGGTAATTTGATGGGGATTGCATCAAATCAGTATATTGCTTTGGGCAGGATGGCCATTTTGACGATATTGATTCTTCCTAGCCATGAGCATGGGATGAGTTTCCATTTGTTAGTGTCCCCTTTAATTTCTCTTAAGAGTGACTTGTAGTTTTCTGAGTACAGGTCATTCACTTCTTTGGTTAGATTTATTCCTAGGTATTCTATTCTTTTTGATGCAATTGTGAATGGAATTGTTTTCCTGATTTCTCTTTCTATTGGTTCATTGTTAGTGTATAGGAAAGCTACATATTTCTGTGTGTTAATTTTGTATTCTGCACCTTTGCTGTATTCCAATATCAGTTCTAGTAGTTTTGGGGTGGAGTCTTTAGGGTTTTTTATGTACAATATCACATCATCTGCAAATAGTGACAGTTTGACTTCTTCTTTAGCAATCTGGATTCCTTGAATTTCTTTGTTTTGTATAATTGCTGTGGCTAGGACGTCCAGTACTATGTTAAATAACAGTGGGGAGAGTGGGCATCCCTGTCTAGTTTCCAGTCTCACAGGAAAAGCTTTCAGTTTCTCGCTGTTCAATATAATGTTGTCTGTGTGTTTAGATATATGGCATTTATTATGTTGAGGTACTTGCCCTCTATTCCCATTTTGCTGAGAGTTTTTATCATGAATGGATGTTGAATTTTGTCAAATGCTTTTTCAGCATCTATGGAGTTGATCATGTGGTTTTTGTCTTTCTTTTTGTTGATGTGGTGGATGATGTTGATGGATTTTCAAATGTCCTACCATCCTTGCATCCCTGGGATGAATCCCACTTGGTCATGGTGTGTGATCCTTTTGATATACTTTTGAATTCAGTTTGCTAATATTTTATTAAGTATTTTTGCATCTACATTCATCAGGGATATAGGTCTTTAATTTTCTTTTTTGGTGGGGTCTTTGCCTGGTTTTGGTATGAGGGTGATGTTGGTTTCATAGAATGAGTTTGGAGTATTCCCTCCTCTTCTATTTTTTGGAAAATTTTAGGGAGAATAGATATTATGCCTTCTTTGTGTGTCTGATAAAATTCTGCCCAGGTGCTTTGTTCTTGAGTAGTTTTTTGATTACTGTGTCAATTTCTTTGCTCGTAATTGGTTTGTTTAACTTTTGTGTTTCTTCCTTGGTCAGTCTTGGAAGATTATAATTTTCTACGAAGTTGTCCATTTCTTCTAGGTTTTCCAGCTTGTTGGCATATAGGTTATCATAGTACTCTTTAATAATTCTTTGTATTTCTGTGGAGTCTGTCGTGATTTTTCCTTTCTCATTTCTGATTCTGTTGATTTGTGCTGATTCTCTTTTTCTCTTAAAAAGTTTGGCTAGAGGCTTATCTATTTTATTTATTTTCTCAAAGAACCAGTTCTTTGTTTCATTGATTTTTGTTATTGTTTTATTCTTCTCAATTTTGTTTATTTCTTCTCTGATCTTTATTATGTCCCTGCTTCTGCTGACTTTAGGCCTCATTTGTTCTTCTTTTTCCAATTTCAATAATTATGATGTTAGACTATTCATTTGGGATTGTTCTTCCTTCTTCAAGTGTGCCTGGATTGCTATATACTTTCCTCTTAGGACTGCTTTCGCTGCATCCCACAGAAGTTGGGGTTTTATGTTGTTGTTGTCATTTGTTTCTATATATTCCTTGATCTGTATTTTAATTTGTTCATTGATCCATTGATTATTTAGGAGCATGTTTTTAAGCCTCCATGTGTTTGTGAACCTTTTTGTTTTCTTTGTAGAATTTATTTCTACTTTTATACCTTTGTTGTATGAAAAATTAGTTGGTAGAATTTCAATATTTTGGATTTTGCTGAGGCTCTTTTTGTGGGCTAGTATGTGGTGTATTGTGGAGAATGTTCCATGTGCACTTGAGAAGAATGTATATCCTGTTGCTTTTAGATGTAGAGTTCTATAGATGTCTATTAGGTCCATCTGCTCTACTGTGTTGTTCAATGCTTCCGTGTCCTTACTTATTTTCTGCCTGGTGGATCTATCCTTTGGGGTGAGTGGTGTGTTGAAGTCTCCTAAAAATGAATGCATTGCAGTCTATTTCCCCCTTTAGTTCTGTTAGTATTTGTTTCACATATGCTGGTGCTCCTGTATTGGGTGCATATATATTTAGAATGGTTATATTCTCTAGTTGGACTGAGCCCTGTATCACTATGTAGTGTCCTTCTTTATCTCTTGTTACTTTCTTTGTTTTGAAGTCTATTTTGTCTGATATTAGTACTTCAACCCCTGCTTTCTTCTCACTGTTGTTTGCCTGAAATATGTTTTTCCATCCCTTGACTTTTAGTCTGTACATGTCTTTGGGTTTGAGGTGAGTTTCTTGTAAGCAGCATATAGATGGGTCTTGCTTTTTTATCCATTCTATTACTCTGTGTCTTTTGATTTGTGCATTAAGTCCATTTACATTTAGGGTGACTACTGAGAGATATGTACTTATTGCCATTGCAGGCTTTAAATTCGTGGTTACCAAAGGTTCAAGGTCAGCTTCTTTAGTATCTTACCACCTAACTTAGCTCGCTTATTGAGCTGTTATATATACTGTCTGGAGATTCTTTTCTTCTCTGCCTTCTTATTCCTCCTCCTCCATTCTTCATATGCCGAGTGTTTTGTTCTGTGCTCTTTCTAGGAGTGCTCCCATCTAGAGCAGTCCCTGTAAGATGCCCTGTAGAGGTGGTTTTGGGGAAGCAAATTCCCTCAGCTTTTGCTTGTCTGGGAATTGTTTAATCCTGCCATCATATTTAAATGATATTCGTGCTGGATACAGTATCCTTGGTTCAAGGCCCTTCTGTTTCATTGCATTAAATATATCATGCCATTCTCTTCTGGCCTGTAGGGTTTCTGTCGAGAAGTCTGATGTTAGCCTGATTGGTTTTCTTTTATAGATGACCTTTTCCTCTCTAGCTGCCTTTAAAACTCTTTCCTTGTCCTTGATCTTTGCCTTTTTAATTATCATGTGTCTTGGTGTTGTCCTCCTTGGATCCTCTCTGTTGGGGGTCCTGTGTATTTCTGTGGTCTTTTCGATTATTTCCTCCCTCAGTTTGGGGAAGTTTTCAGCAATTATTTCTTCCAAGATACTTTCCATCACTTTTCCTCTCTCTTCTTCTTCTGGTACCCCTATAATACAGATATTGTTCCTTTTGAATTGGTCACACAGTTCTCTTAATATTGTTTCATTCCTGGAGATCCTTTTATCTCTCTCTATGTCAGCTTCTATATCTCCCTGTTCTCTGGTTTCAATTCCATCAATGGCCTCTTGCATCTTATCCTTTCTGCTTATAAATCCTTCCAGAATTTGTTTCATTTCTGTAATCTCCTTTCTGGCATCTGTGATCTCCCTCCAGACTTCATCCCATTTCTCTTGGTATTTCTCTGCATCTCTGTCAGCATGTTTATGATTTTTATTTTGAATTCTTTGTCAGGAAGACTGATTAGGTCTGTCTCCTTCTCTGGTGTCTCTGTGATCTTGGTTTGCCTGTAATTTTGTCTTTTCATGGTGATAGGAATAGTTTGCAGACCTGGGACTAGTGATGGCTGGAAGAACTTCCTTTCTTGTTATTTTGTGGCCTTCCTCTCCTGGGAGAATAGCGAACTCTAGTGGCTTGTGCTGGGTAGCTGCACGCAGACAGGACTTCTGCTTCCTGCCCTGCTGCTATGGAGTTTATCTCTACTGTTGCTGTGGGCATGGCCTGGCTTGGGCTGCTGCTCCAAAGTGGTGTAGTTGCGTTGGAGGGGGAGCAGCCGGGAGGCTATTTATCTCCGTAAGGGGCATCCGTGCTCCCTGCAGCCCAGGGGATTAGAGTGCCCAGAGATTCCCGGATTCCCTACCTCTGGACTAAGTGTCCCGCCCTGCCCCTTTAAGACTTCCAAAAAGCACACGCCAAAACAAAAGAATGACCACACACACACACAAAAAAAAAATGGCCCCTCATTTTTCTTTATTCTCCAGCACCAGCCTCGGGCACCCGCTCACCAGTCTTGCTGCCCTGTTTCCCTAGTATTGGGGTCCCTATCCCTTTAAGACTTCCAAAAAGCACTTGCCAAAACAAACAAACAAAAAAGGTGGCTGCTCACTTTTCTTTTGTTCTCCAGCACAGGCCTCCGATTCCCACTTGCTTGTCTTGCTGCCCTGTTTCCCTAATATTGGGGTCCCTGTCCTTTTAAGACTTCCGAAAAGCACTCACCACAACAAAACAACAACAACAACAACAAAAAAAAAGATGGCCGCTCGCTTTTCGTTTGTTTTCCAGTGCCGGCCTCCGGTACCTGCTCGCCGGTCTTGCTGCCCTGTTTCCCTAGTATTGGGGTCCCTGTCCCTTTAAGACTTCCAAAAAGCACTCACCACAACAAAACAACAACAACAACAAAAAGATGGCCACTCGCTTTTCTTTTGTCCCCCGGCACTGGCCTCTGGTACCCACTCACCGTTCTTGCTGCCCTGTTTCCCTTGTATCCAGGGCCCCGCGCATGCACTGTGTCTGCGCTCTGGTCCGGTTGGCTGGAGCTGGGTGTTCAGCTGTCCTGGGCTCCCTCTCCCTCCAGCTCTGACTCCTCTCCTCCCGCTGGGAGCTGCGGGAGGGGCACTTGGGACCCACCAGGCCGGGGTTTGTATCTTAGTCCCTTTGCGAAGCACTGGGTTCTCAGGTGTGGATGTGGTCTGAATGTTGTCCTGTGTCCTGTGGTCTTTATTCTGGGAAGAGTTGTCTTTGTTATATTTTCATAGATATGTGGTTTGGGGAGGAGATTATGGCTGCTCTACTCATGCTGCTATCTTGGCTCTGCCCCCTTAGTTTTCCTTTTTTAAAAAATTTTTCATGTTACGGAAGTATTATATTCCCTACCATAAAGATGAGGAAATTGAACATAAGAGAATAAGTGACTGTTTCCCAATCTCCCACAGTTCAGAAGAGCCTATGATTCCAGTTCTCACCCTTTCTTACCAGAATCATCTCATAGATGTTTACATTATGCATTGCATTAAAGTTCAGTAGTCAACTCAAGTATTAAGTATTAAAAATTAAATCTTCACTTTTTCTCACTTGTGGGCAAGCTCCCGGGTGCTACTCCAAGTGTGCCGGCTCACTATCCATTGACCTTCAAAACCAGTGAAAGAGAAATCCCTGTCTCCCCAAGTAAAAATTACATGTGCACAGAGACATTTCCTATCTCAATTAGAGTCCCACAAAATTAGTTCACAATAGCCAGGAAAGAGACAAGAAGATATGCATTCAAGCATACCTCTGAGTATATGCCTAACACTCTCTTCAATGTCATTTTTAAGAGTTTGGCATCATTATTTACCAATTAAGACAAACACACTTGTGAACAGTTGATAATGTCTTAATGGCCTTTAATAAACAGAAATGGACCCACATGTTCTTTAAAAACAAATGACAGAATTCACACCCAAATTCACATCAAAAATGTTTGTAAAAATTTCTTTATCCCCAAAGTAAAGATGGAAAATGTTCTGGTTCCTTATTTTCGAAACAGACCAAGCATCACAGGAATCAGTCTATTAAAGATACCACAAAATTTGGAGTATTATTCATTATATTTTAATGATACATCACATTTAGGTAAGTTTGGACTAGCATGGCCACAGCCTGTAATCTACTTTTCACCATCCTGGGCATGTGGCAGGAGTCCACATCCCAGTAATTTCTGATTCCTTAATTATTTTAGCAGAACTAACCACTCGGGGCTGGCATAAACATGGCTTCACTTATTTGGCCTCTGAGCTCCATAATTTATTTAAAAGAACCCTCCTTACCTAATGCTCCACGTGGTTCCATTTAAGTGCCTGCTTCCTGATGTTTTGGGGGATGGATGCCAAGGGAACTCAGATCACCTGTATGAACTACCGTGCTGAGGTGAATGAAGCCCTTACTTCAGGAGCAAACGTAAGGAGGTGCTTAAAACTTATTAATTAAGAGAAATCGTTTTTTAGTGCTGAATTTTAAAACAAAAAATTTCTGTGCAACCCTTGAAAAGAGACCTATACAAATTTAAATGGGGACTGATGTGCCTTTACCTCAGGTGTCAGTGCAGAGAGGTTACAGAGACAAGGACAAACCTCAGGAGAAGTAGTCCTGCTTGTGCCCAGCAAATATTGACAATGTTTACGGAAAGGGCTCTTTAGAGATCTCTCTGCTTAAAGAAGCAAATCTTGAAGGTAAATAGATTCACTGTAATTTTTTTAATGAGGAAACAGGGAGTTATTGAGAGAGAGGATGTGCATGGCAACAACCAAATCAATGAGAGAGATTTATTAATGAACTTTTGGTAAAGGGCAAGGAGCAGTCATGCAGAACACCAATGTGATAGGCATGACTAAGGGGCTAATTACCACAGCATCCTCCAATGATCTGATCATGGTAGGTGGGGAGAACTGATCATTTTATTTATTTATTACTCCCACTGTGTGAGAATTATCCTGGCAATGGAAATCTTCTGGAGTTTATATTAAGCCCACGTGATGTTTGTTTCCCAGTCAGATTCTCTCCAGGTAATGCTTGTCTCATGAGGAACTCATGACAGGGCTCAGGGAGCATGGAACTGATGCTCGTCCTGAGAGGCTGGCAGGAAGCCCTGGCTGGTTCATGTAGGAGATCCCTGACAGCATAGATTTACAGAAAGTTATCAGGACTTTAAGGCTGAAACTGATTGTGTAGGATATTCAGCAACTTCCCTGGCATGTCTCACTCCATATCAGCAGCACCTCCATGACCCTAGCCAAAAAAATGCCTCCAGACTGGTCCAGGTATTCTGCAGGATAAAAATCACCTCCATTTGAGACACAACAGTTTAGACCAAAATAGATCCTGAGCACAAAGAGGCTGATGTCTCATAGAAGTGACAGTCCACACACTCCACTTCATCTTATGAGGAGGGTAGGCACTGAGAGGGAGCAGACTTTCTGACCTGGAGGTCAGTAAGTGGGCCAGAGGTTGCCTGGGCAGAATGTTGTTGAGGTTTCTGAAAAGAGAAAAGGTATCAAATCATCACTGAGAAAGTGAAACATTTCAACAAGTAGAATTTAGAACTCTTGCCATAAATTTAAAGACCAACCATAACAAGACACCAGTTTATGGATAAAAGTAAGGGACAGAATGGGGAGGTGCAAGTGCCTACAGCAGTGAGTTCCCAAGAATAAACCAACAGATAGACAAGACAGTAGAGACCAGGGAGGTGTTGTTTTAATCTGATGATGTGAAAAAGCACTTGCCTTCAATGGCATTATCAATAGGATTCTAACAACCATAGGATTCTGATAATGTTCAGTTCATAATTCTGAACTGGATAAGAACTTAAAGAATAATAAAGGAGAAACTGATGGCTTCAGAAAACTGCTAACAAAAAATCAAGATCATCAAGACTTAATTATGTGTGACTGAATAATTGAGGATGATTATAATTTTTATTCCTTTTGGCTTGAAATATTGTTTGTTCTTCAGTGCTTTGTTCTCCATATTAAAAGAAAACTTTTCTCATTTTTATTAAGCAATCATCGGTTTGGTAATGGTTACCTTTTGGAACATGGTGAAACAATTACTCTGTCACCTCTCCTGATCCCTCTAGAATTAAGAAACTTTTCGTGACTATTCTTTTTTTTTTTTTTTTTTTTTTGGTAATGTGTTTATATTCTTAATTTCAGTAAGATTTGGTTCCATCTCTAACATAACACAATTGGAAACATAGGTGATATTACTAATGTTTGACTGGAATGTGATATATGAGAGAAATACACATAGGATCATATATGAACAGAGAGGCTGTTTTTCCCAGGTTCTTGTCACAGAGGTAACGAAGAATGAATCCAGCAGACAAGGGTAAGGATCAATAAACAAGCTTTTAATGAAGAGTAAAAGAAAATGTATCCTGCCAATCAAGAGGGGCTTCATTACCATCAGGACTGCAGCGTCTAGGGTTTATAAGCACGGAGCAATTTACATGATTGGGGGCTTGTTGCTAGGGTAGATCTGGATTCAAAAAATAACTCCTTTATTTTTCAGGCTGAATTTTCCAGATGTCAAGATTATGGCTTCTTGTTTACTGCAAAGTCATGACCCTAGGTCCCTGCTGACTGCAACTTACAGGGGTCTTGAAACTTACAGGGGCCTTGAACTCTATCTGTCTATATCCCTCTAACACCTGTCTTACTAGTAGCAGTGTACAGTTGGAGTGTGAACAATGGTGCTCAGCCTGCATCCATCCATGGTAGCAACATGTGGGGGTTATACTAACAATGTAAACTCAGCAGCACTTCAAGTCCTAAACCATTCTGGCAGTTTCCTTTCCCTTTTGGTGGTTTGATTTAAATCCCCCAATTCGTGCCTTTTTCCTGTGTCAGGACAGGCAAGTATGGGTTCTACTAGCTCAGCGAAATAATTTCCCTCTTCAGGGCCATCCTGCAGGTGGGGATCCCACCAATATTGTATCTCCATCTCTCCTGCCATTTTTTATATGATCTTTTTATCTCTCATTGTATGTAAAGTGTTCACCAAGACCTCTGTTCTACTTGGGCATGAATTACACTCTATTTATGTGTAGATTCACTGTGTACATGGGAGGAAATGGGCTCAAGTGCTTTCTGTGCCCCCACCATGGACACAGTCATACTTTCTAGAATTTGGTTTGCTAATATTTTACTATGAATTTCTGCATCTGTATTCAACATGTACATTGGTGTATATTTTTCAAGTTGTAATTTTATCTGGGTTTTGAAATCAGGATAGCAATGGTCTTGGGTGCTATAAGTTTTTGGGTGATCTCTCCTCCTTAATATTAGGGAAGAGTTTCTGGAGGAATTGTGCTTATTTTTAAGTTTTATGGTAAAATTGCCCTCTCTGATCCTGCGCTGTCTTTGGGTTACTTTTAAATACTAAATCAAAGTCTGTTCTCCTGTTTGGTCTGTTCATGTTTTCTACTTCCTCATTATTCAGTCTGTCTAGGTTGTGTGTTTCTAGAAATGGACCCATTTAATTTAGATTATGTAATTGGTTGATGAATAATGGTTTATAGTAGTCTCTTACAATCTGTGTATTTCTATGTTCATTTCCAATTATTTGTTTGTGTTTTCTATTTGTTTTCCTTAGTAGTCATGTCATGGAAAATACTGGAAAACCTGGACTGGATCACTGATGGAAGAACTAAGGGGCACTCAGAGGTCTTGGAGTTTTGAGGTTTATTTTACACTGGCGGGCCTAGAGGGGAGTAATCTCCCAAGGTCTGAGCCCTGAGCACAAGCAAGGGGAGCAAATTATATTATTTTGGTACATGGCATTTTGGCATGCACAGGGTAAAAGAGGAGCCCAGAGAAGGAGCGGTGTGGGGGGTTAGCTGGAGTGCTCTGCTGACTTAGCCAACTGGAGGAAAAACAAGTGGTTTACTTACTTTGACGGCTGTGTTGAACATTTCCCTTATCAGTCAGTTATTTGAACAGATTTTTAAATTTACATCTTTTTATTTTGTGTGTCCCTTGATTTTTGTGTAGAATCAATTTTACTACTTTTCTCTTCTGAGATTAATACTCACTTTGTGATTGGTCTGCTATCTTTCCTGTAGGTTTGTGTCCAGTCATGAAAAAAATAATTTTTTTCATTTAAAGAAGTCCCTTTTAACATATTTTGTAGGGCCAGTTTAGTGGTGATGAGTGTTTTTAACATTTGTTTACCTGAAAAACTATCTTTACTTCAACGTTGAATGATAACCATGTTGGATAGAGTATTCTTGGTTGTGGATTTTTTTTTCCCTTTCAGCACTTTGAATATGTCATGCCACTCGTTTGGTGCCTGTAAAGTTTTGCTGGAAAATTAATGCTAGCCTTATGGGGTTTCTCTTTCAGGTAACTGCCTGCCTTTCTCTTGCTGCTTTAAAAATTCCCTCAGTCTTTAATATTTTAATTACTATGTATCTTTGTGTGGACCTCTTGGTTTCTTCTTGTTAGCGGCTCTTTGTGCTTTCAGGAGCTGGATGTGTTTCCTTCTCCAGGTTGGGAAGGTCTTCAGCTATTCTTTCTTCAAATAGGCTTCCTGCCCCTTTTCTCTCTCTCTCCGTCTGGGCCCCCTAGTAAATGAATGTTGTTTCATTTGAAGTTGTTGTAGAGCTCTCACAGCATCTTTTCATTTTTAAAATTCTGTTGCTCAGTTTCATTACTTTCTACTACTCTGTCTTTCCCCTATTATCATGTCCCCACCACATACTCCATTACAGTCACTGTCCACCAGCATAATAAGATGCTATTGAGTCACTACTTGTCTTCTCTGTGCTATCCTGCCTTCCCTGTAACCCCTTATATTATGTGTGCTACTCATAATATCATTTAATCCCCTTATCCCTCCCTTCCCATCCACATTCCCCAAACTCTTTCTCTTTAGTAACCACTATTCCATTTTTGGGTTCTGTGATTCTGCTGCTGTTTTTTCCCTCAGGTTTTCCTTTGTTCTTATACTCCATAGATGACTGAAACCATCTGGTACTTGTCTTTCTCTAACCAGCATATTTCACTGAGCATAATACCCTCTAGCTCTATCCATGTTGTTGCAAATGATAGGATTTCTTTTCTCTTATGCTGAATAATATTCCATTGTATATATGTACCACTTCTTCTTTATCAGTTCATCTACTGATGGACACGTGGGTTGCTTCCATGTCTTGGCTGTTGTAAATAATGCTACAAAAGACAAAGGAGTGCATATGTATTATTGAATGGGGGATCTTGATTCTACAGGTAAATTTCTATGAGTGGAATTACTGGGTCAAAAGTTATTTCTATTTTTAGTTTTGGGGAACTTCCATATTGCTTTCCACAGTTTTTGAACTAGTTTACATTCCCACAAACTGTATAGGAGGGTTCCCCTTTCTCTGCATCCTCGCCAGCATTTGTTGTTGCTTGTCTTTCGGATGTTGGCCATCCTAACTGGCATGAGATGATATCTCACTGCAGTTTTTATTTGCATTTGCCTGATAATTAGCAATGTGGAGCATCTTCTCATGTGCCTGTTGGCCATTTGAATTTCTTCTTTGTAGAAGTATCTGTTCAGATTCTCTCCCCATTTTTTAATCAGGTTATTTGTTTTTTGGGTGTTGATGGATGTGAGTTCTTTGTGTACTTTGGATGTTACCCCCTGTTGGATATGTTGTTTACAAATATATTCTCCCATACTGTAGGATGCCTTTTGGTTCTGCTGATGATGTCCTTTGCTGTATGGAAGCTTTTTAGTTTGATGTAGACCCATTTGTTCATTTCTGCTTTTGTTTCCCTTGTCCAAGAACATAGTTTCATGAAAAATTTGCTCATGTTTATATTCCAGATATTTTTGCCTATGTTTTCTTCTAAGAGTTTTATGGTTCCATGACTTACATTTGGGTCTTTTACCCACTTCAGGATTACTTTTGTGTATGGAGTTAGATAGTAATCCAGTTTCATTCTCTTACATGTAGCTGTCCAGTTTTGCCAACACCAGTTGTTCAAGAAGCTTTCATTCCCCCATTGTATGTATATGGCTCCTTTATCATATATTAATTGGCCATATATATGTAGATTTATATCTGGACTCTCTCTTCTACTCCACTGATCTATGGCTCTGTTCTTGTACCAATACTAAATTGCCTTGATTACTCTGGATTTGTAGTAGAACTTGAAGTTGAGGTGCATAATCCCCCCTGCTTTATTTTTCCTTCTAAGGAATGTTTTGACTATTTGGGATATTTTGTGGTTTGATGTGAATTTTAAAACTAGTCACCCTAGTTCATTGAAGAATGCTGTTGGTGTTTTGATAGGAATTGCATCAAATCTGTAAATTTCTTTAGGCAGGATGGCCATTTTGACAATATTAATTCTTCTAACCCAAGAGCCTGGGATGTATTTCCTATTATTAGTTTCCTCTTTACTATCTCTCCAGTGTCTTGATATTTGCAGACTATAGGTCTTTCACTTCCTTGTTTAGGTTTATTCCTAGGCATTTAATTTTTTTGATGCAATTGTGAATAGAATTGTTTTCCTGATTTCTCTCTCTGCTAGTTAATCATTAGTATATAGGAAAGCATGAGATTTCTGTGTATTAATTTTGCATTCTGAAAATTTTATGAATTCAATTACTAGTCCTAATAGTTTTAGTTGGATTCTTTATGGTTCTTCATGTACAATATCATGTTATCTGGAAACAGTAACGGTTT
This sequence comes from Manis javanica, assembly GCF_040802235.1. Classification (NCBI taxonomy): domain Eukaryota; kingdom Metazoa; phylum Chordata; class Mammalia; order Pholidota; family Manidae; genus Manis; species Manis javanica. The sequence continues at coordinate 35,928,675 of NC_133168.1, read as the reverse complement.
AACTTCTTCCTTACTAATCTGGGTGCCTTTTAATTTTTGTGTTGTCTGATTGCCATGGCTAGGACCTCCAGTACTATGTTGAATAAAAGTGGGGAGTGTAGGCATCCTTGTCTTGTTCCCAATCTCAGAGGAATAACTTCAATTTTTTCACTGTTAAGTATGATGTGGTCCATGGATTTGTCATACATAACCTTTATCATGTTGCGGTTCTTGCCCTCTATAACCATTTTGTTGAGTTTTTGTCATGAATGGATATTGAATTTTGTCAAATGCTTTTTCAGCAGATGAGCATGTAATTTTGTCCTTCTTTCCATTGGTGTAGTGGATGATGTTGATGGATTTCTTAATTTTATACCATCCTTTCATCCTTTGATTAAATTCCACTTGATCATTATGTGTGGTATTTTTCTGTATTTTTTAAATCCATTTGCTAATACTTTGTTGAGTATTTTTGCATGTATGTTCATCAGGGATATTGGTCTGCAATTTTCTTTTTGAGTGGTTTCTTTGCCTGGTCTTGGTATAAGAATGATGCTGGTTTCATGGAACAAGTTGGGAAGTATTCCCTTCTCTTCTACTTTTCGGAAAACTTTAAGGGTATGGGTATTAGGTCTTCTCTAAATGTCTGATAAAATTCAGTGGCGAATCCATTTGGCCCAGCGGTTTTGTTCTTGGGCAGTGTTTTGATTAGTGCTTCAATTTCTTTGCTGGTAATTGGTCTGTTAAGGTTTTCTGTTTCTTCCTTGGTCAGTCTTGGAAGGTTGTTTTTTTCTAAGAAGTTGTTCATTTCTTCTAGGTTTTCCAGCTTGTTAGCATATAGGTTTTCATAGTATTCCTTAATAATTTTTTGTACTTCTGTGGAGTCTGTTGTGATTTTTCATTTCTCATTTCTGATTCTGTTGATGTGTGTTGATTCTCTTTTCCTCTTAATAGGTCTGGCTAGGGGCTTATCTATTTTGTTTATTTTTTCAAAGAACCTGCTCTTGTTTTTATTGATTTTTTCCATTGTTTTATTATTCTCAATTATATTTATTTCTTCTCTGATCTTTATTATATCCCTCCTTCCGCTTACTTTGGGCCTCATTTGTTCTTCTTTTTCCAGTTTCAATAGTTGTGACTTTATACTATTCATTTGGAATTGTTCTTCCTTCTTTAAATATGCCTGGATTGCTATATACTTTCCTCTTAGAATTGCCTTCGCTGTGTCCCACAGAAGTTGGGGCTTTATGCTGTCCTTGTCATTTGTCTCCATATATTGCTTGATCTCTGTTTTAATTTGGTCATTTATCCATTGATTATTTAGAAGGATGTTGTTAAGCCTCCATGTGTTTGTATTTTTCTGAAAAGGTTTCCATTTATTCCAGGTTATCCAATTTGTGAGCATATAATTTTACATTGTATTATCTAATAATTCTTTGTATTTTGGTGGTATCTGTAGTGATTTTTCCTTTCTCATTTCTGATTCTATTTATATGTTTAGACTCTTTTATTCTTGATAAGTTTGTCTAGGGGTTTACCTATTTTGTTCACTTTCTCAAAGAACCTCCTTCTGTTTTCATTAATTCTTTCTATTGTTTTAATATTCTCATATTTATTTATTTATTCTCTGATATTTATTATTCTACTGACTTTGGGCCTCATTTGTTCTTCTTTTCCCAGTTTAATTAATTGTGAATTTAGACTATTCATTTGGCATTTTTCTTTCTTCTTTAAATAGGCCTGAATTACTATATACTTTCTTCTTAGAACTGCCTTCCCTGCATCTCACAGAAGTTGGGGTGTTGGGCTTCTGTTTTCATTTGTCTCCATATATTGCTCCATTTCTGCTTTTATTAGGTCATTGATCCATTGATTATTTAGGACCATGTTGTTAAGCCACCATGTGTTTGTGAGATTTTTTTGTTTTCTTTGTACAATTTATTTCTAGTTTCATACCTTTGTGATTTGAGAAGGAGGTTGGTACAATTTCAATCTTTTTGAATTTGCTGAGTCTCTTTCTGTGGCCTAGAATGTGATCTATTCTGAAAAGTGTTCCATGTGCACTTGAGAGTAATGTGTATTCTGTTGCTTTTGGATAGAGTGTTCCACAGATGTCTATTAGGTCTATATATTCTAATGTCTTGTTCAGTACCTCTGTCTCCTTACTTATTTTCTGTCTGGTCGATCTGTTGTTTGGAGAGAGTGGTGTGTTTATGTCTTCTAAAATGAATGGATTGCAATCTATTACCCCTTTTAATTCTGCTAGTATATTTTGCACATATTTTGGTGCTCCTATGTTGGATACATAGATATTTATAATGGTTATATCCTCTTGATGAACTGACACCTTTATAATTGTATAATGTCTTTCTTTGTCTCTTGTTACTTTTTTGTTTTGAAGTCTATTCTATCTGATACAAGTATAACATCTCTTGCTTTTTTCTCCCTATTTTTTGCATGAAATATCTTCTTCCATCCCTTCACTTTTAGTCTTTGTATGTCTTTGGGTTTGATGTGAGTCTCTTGTAGGGAGCATATAGGTAGGTCTTGCTTTTTTATATTTCTGTAACTCTATGTCTTTTGATTGGTGCAATCAGTGCATTTATATTTAGGGTTATTACCACAAGATATGTACTTTTTGCCATTGTAGGCCTTGAATTTGGGTTAACAAAGGTTCAAGGGCAGTTTCTTTACTACCTAACAGTCTAATTTTATGCTATTATAAACACAATCATAAGATTCTTTTTTTTTCTCCATTCTTTTTCTTCTTCATCCACTCTTTATATTTTAGGCCTCATATTCTGTTCTCTTTATATATCCCTTGACTGACTTTGTGGAGAGCTGATTGAATTATGGATTTGGTTAGTAATTAATTGGTATACTTCCTTTTTTGTGGTTTTATTTTCTTTGGTTTAGATTATGTGGCCTTAGGCGTACTTCCTTCTAGAGTACTCCCATTAAAATACACTATAGAGACAGTTTGTGGGAGGTAAATTCCCTCAACTTTTGCATATCTGGAAATTGTTAAATTTCTCTAAGAAATTTAAATGATAATCTTGCTGGGTGGAGTATTCTTTGTTCAAGGCCCTTCTGTTACTTTCCATTGAACATATCATGCCTCTCCCTTGTGGCCTGTAGGTTTCTGCTGAGAAGACCGATGACAGCATGACAGGTTTTGCTTTGTATGTGATCTCTTTTCTCTCTCTGGCTGCTTTTAATACATTGCCCTTGTCCTTGACATTTGCCATATTAATTATTATATGCCTTCATGTTGTGCTCCTTGGGTCCCTTGTGTTGGGAGATCTGTGGACTTCTATGACCTGAGAGACTATTTGCTTCTCCAGATTAGGGAAGTTTTCAGCAACTATTTCTTCAAAGACATTTTTTATCCATTTTTCATTCTTTCTCTTCTTCTTCTGGTACCCCCATAATGCAAATATTTTTCTGTTTGGATGGGTCAAACAGTTCTCTTTATATTCTTTCATTCCTAGAGATACTATTTTCTCTCTCTGCCTCAGCTTCTTTGTAATCTTGTTCTTTAAATTCTATTCCATTTCTTGTCTCCTCTACCTCATCTAATCTGCTTTTAAATCTCTTCACTCTTTTTTTAATTTCAGCTACTGTATTTTTTAAGTTGTCTGTCTCCATCCTGATTTTGTTCCTTAGCTCTTGAATATTTTACTGCAGGTCCATTAGCATGCTTGACTTTTATTTTGAAACCTTTTTCAGGAAGGTTGGTGATTTCATTTTCACTGAGCCCTCTTTCTGTTGTTTCAGGGATTTGGTTTGAACAAGGTATTCTACCTTTTCATAATCCTGGAGTGATGGCAGTGGTTGCAGGTGAGTGCTGTAGGTGCCTGCCCTAAAGAGTGAGTTCTTTCCTGCGCTCCAAACCACAGTGCCTGCCACTGCTAACAGGGCTTCTGAGCTGTGCACAGGGTGAAACTTCTGCATTAATTCCCTTAGCTGGGGTAGGTGGGGCTGCCCTCCAGCTGGTCTGGAATGATGGTGGGGACAGTGAGTTTTTGCACAGGTGCTGGCAGAGAGGAAGGAGTGGCAGGCTACTTAACTTGGTTAGGACTATGGGCTGCATTACCAGCCAGGGAGATGGAGTGCCTGAAACTCCTGAAAGATCCAAACCAGCTGGGATGAGCATGCCAGGACAATTTTGTCCACCTGTTTGTTCTCCTGAATCCTTGTCCCTTTATCAGCCCTCTCCCTACTGGGGACTCTTTCAAAGTGTCTGCCTTTATTTTGTCCCAGAGCAGCTGGGAACCTATTCACCACAATTGGTTGGAATATCAGTCTCTGACTTTGGTTTTCAACCCTCTAATCTCCAGAGCACCATATAATGTGGGTTTCTGCTCCCAGAGTATAGTTCAAGGACTGGGTATTTGTCTGTCCTGGGTTTTTACTCCCTTTTTGCTCTGATTCTCTTCCTCCAACAGATGAGATGGGGTGTGGGGAGTGCTCAAGTCCTGCTGGGTTATGGTTTCATTACCTTACCCTTTTCAGTGATATCTCTTTTCCCAGATGTACACTGGCTGGCTAAATCTTATTTCTGGTCACTCTTTTAAGAATAGTTGTATTTTCTGTATTTTCATATTGTATGTGGTTTTGGGAAGAAATTTTTGCCTCATTTCTCATGCCGCCATCTTTTTTCTCCTTCTCACTCTAAGATACAAAATCTTAAGGGGAATTAAAATGACATGATGAGAAAAGGGAATTGTTGAAAGAGAGGATGTGCACTGCAACAAACCTAACAACAATTAATGAACTTTTGGCAAAATTTGAGGAGCAATAACAATTAGTATAATATTCTTACTTCTCTCTCAACCTTTTTTACTTACTTCTCTCAACCTGTAAGAATTATCCTAGCACTGGAAAATTCTCTGGATCTTATTTAACTTATTAGTTGATGCTTGGCTTCCTGTAAGATTCTCTCCAGGTAAAGCTTGTCTCACTGAGAGACTTATGACACAGCTCATGGAGAATGGACTTCATGTTTATCCTAACAGGCAGGCAGAAAGCCCTGGTGGGTAACCTTTCAGAGAGCTTAGCAACATAGATTCAGGGAGAATCCTCAGGATGTTAATGCTGAAACTCATGTTAATGGATAAACTGGCCTTCCTCTTGTTCAGACAAAACAAAGTTAGTCTTTAATATGGTACAAAATGTTAAGGGGAGAGTATTAAAGATTTTCATTTCTGGAGTAAAACAGACAAGAGTTTGAATCATAATGTTAACACTTACTGTCTGTTTGCCCTCTGGAGTTTACATTTTTCTAACTTCCATATTTTCATTTATGAAATATCACTGACCTTGTAAGGATTTTGTTTATAATCATGCAAAGAATTAACAAAATTCTAAAGTCAAGAGAAGGGATTAAAGATGGCAGCATGAGATGAGAGACAGAGGCTTCCCCCTAAAACTGCATATAATATGAAAATATAGTTGATACAACTGATCCTGAAAGAGCAACAGGAAAGAGGACTGCACCAGACTGCATACACCTGGAGAAAAGAGCAGACCTCATGGATTACGGTAATGTACCAAAGCTGTGGCCTGGCAGGACCCAAGCCCTTCCCGCACCCCAGTTCACCCGCTGGAGGAAGAGAAATGGAGCAGGGAAGGAGTGGAGGCCTGGAACTGATGAATACCTAACTCCAGAGATCTTCTCTGGGAGCAAAACTTACATTTCAAGGTGCTTTCATGATACTTTCATGACTAGGGGACTGGAAAGCTAAGGCAGAATTCCTGGAGAGACTGAGATTCCAGCTGCTTGTGGAAAGCAGAGATCCATATCTGCCTGCTCTGGGACAAAAGAAAGGTGGGCTGTCTGAGAGACTTCCTATCAAGGAAGCCCTTAGCAAGAGGGCTACTAAAGGGGCAGGGACTGCACAGAGCTTACTGCTCAGGAGAAAGGATGGGTAGACAAAAGGACAGGTGCACTCCGCACAGCAGGCTGGAAGCTTTTACAATTTCCAGGCGATCCAGCTCCCTGGCTGGCTACAGAGCTCCAAGGGACCCCACCATGATAGGCAGCCTACTGCACTTTTATCCTGGCCAGCCCCACCTGGCTCACAAACCGGCAAACCCTACCATGGCATTAGGCCAGCCAGAGGGAAGATCTGTCTACAGAAACTACAAATGCAAAGCATAGAGGCTTAAACCTGTGTGCTCGGCCCACTGGTTTCAGGCAATGGAGACAGGCATAGCGGCTGGGAAGCAGGAAACAGCTCTTTCCTCCCCCTAGGCACAAATACAACTCTTCTGTGACCCCCAGCATTGCTTCAGGGACTTAGCAGCTCCAGAGAGAAGAGCTTCTGGGCACTAGAGGGTGCCATGTACAAATATGAAACACCAAAGGAACCGGGTTCAGAGTTAAATTATTAATACAACTCCAGAGAAAGATGACATGGACCTCATGAATCTTCCTGACAGGGAGTTCAAAATAAAAACCACTAACATGCTAATGGAGGTACAGAAAGATATTCAAGAACTCAGGAATTAATTCTGGTTGGAGATCCAATCATTGAAGAGCACAATGGAGGGTATTTAAAGCAGATTGGATATGGTGGAGGAGACAATAAATGAAATAAAACTAGAAGGAATACAAAGAAGCTAAGGCACAGAGAGAGAAAAGGATCTATAGGAATGAAAGAATATTGAGATAAGAATATTTGCATTATAGGGGTACCACAAGAAGAAGAGAGAGAGAAAGAGAGAGAAAGTGTCTTTGAGGAGGTAATTGCTGAAAACTTCCCCAATCTGGGGAAGGAGATAGCCTCTCACACCATCAGTTGCACAGATCTCCCAACACAAGGGACCCAATGAGGACAACACCAAGACATATAGTAATTAAAATGCCAAAGCTCAAGGATAAGGATAGACTATTAAAAGCAGCCAGAGAGAGAAATAAGATCACATACAAAGGAAAGCCCATCAGGCTATCATCAGACTTCTCAGCAGAAACCTTACAGGCCAGAAGGGAGTGGCATGATGTATTTAACGCAATGAAGCAGAAGGGCCTGGAACCAAGATTACTTTATCTGGCAAGATTATCATTTAAATTTGAAGGAGAGAATAAATAATTTCCAGATAAGAAAAGCTGAGGGAATTTACCTCCCACAAACCATCTCTACAGTGTATTTTGGAGGGACTGCTATAGATGGAAGTGCTCCTAAGGTTTAATACCTCTCACCAGAGGTAATAAAACCACAGTAAAGAAAGTAGAACAGCTAATTACTAAGCAACTGCAAAATAAAATTAACTATCCCAAAGTCAATCAAGGGACAGACAAAGAGTACAGAATATGATACCTAATATATAAAGAATGGAGGAGGAAGTAAAAGGAGGAGAAAAAGAAAAGAACTTTAAGTTTGTATTTGTAATAGCATATAAAGTGACTCAAGTTAGACCCTTAGATACTAAGGGAGTTAACATTGAATCTTTGGTAACCATGAATCTAAAGCCTGCAATGGCAGTAGGTACATACCTGTTGATAATCACCCTAAATGTAAATGGACTGAATGCACCAATCAAAAGACATAGAGTCACTGAATGGATAAAAAAGCAAGACCCATCTATATGCTGCCTACAAGAGACTCATTTTAAATCCAAAGACATACACAGACTAAAAGAGAAGGGATGTAAAAAGATATTTCATGCAACTAATAGAGACAAAAAAAGCAGGAGTTGCAGTACTCATATCAGACAAAATAGACTTCAAAACAAAGAAAGTCACAAGAGACGAACAAGGACATTAAATAATGATAAATGGGTCAATCCAACAAGAAGATATAACCATTATAAATATCTATGCTCCCAACAAAGGAGCACCCATATTTGTGAAACAAATACTAACTGAATTAAAAAGGGGAAATAAAATGCAATGCATTAATTCTAGGAGACTTCAGCACTCCACTCACTCTGAAGGACAGATTAACTGGACAGAAAATAAGAAAGGAGACAGAGGTACTGAACAACACATTAGAACAGACGGACCTAACAGACATCTACAGAACTCTACACCCAGAAGCAGCAGAATACATATTCTTCTCAAGTGCATGGAACATTTTCGAGAATAGATCATATACTAGGCTACAAAAAGAGCCTCAGTAAATTCAAAAAGATTGAAATTGTACCAACCAGTTGTTCAGGCCACAAAGTTATGAAACCAGAAATAAATAACACAAAGAAAATGAAAAATCTCACAAACACATGGAGGCTTCACAACATGCTCCTAAATAACCAATGGATCGATGACTAAATAAAAACAGGGATCAAGCAATATATGGAGACAAATGACAGCAATAATTCAACACCACAAAATTTTGGGGAACCAGCCAAGGACATGCTAAGAGGAAAGTATATTGCAATACAGGCCTTCCTCAGGAGAGAAAAACAATCCTATATAAGCAGTCTAAACTCACAATTAATGTAACTAGAAAAGGAAGAACAAATGAGGCCCAAAGTCAGTAGAAAAAGGGACATAATAAATATTACAGCAGAAATAAATAAAATAGAGAAGAATAAAACAATAGAAATGATCAATGAAAGCAAGAGCTAGTTCTTTGAGAAAACAAATAAAATAGATAAACCCCTAGCCAGACTTATTAAGAAAAAAAGAGGAGTCTACACACATAAACAGAATCAGAAATGGGAAAGGAAAGTTCACTACAGATACCACAGAAATACAAAGAATTATTAGAGAATACAATGAAAAAGTTTATGTTAACAAAATGGATAACCTAGAAGAAATGGACAACTTTCTAGAAAAATACAACCTTCCAAGGCTGACCAAGGAAGAAACAGAAAATCTGAACAGACCAATTACCAGGAACAAATTTGAACTGGTAATCAAAAAACTAACTATGAACAAAACCCCTGGAACAGATGGCTTCACCGCTGAATTTTATCAAACACTTAGTGAAGACCTAATGCCCATTCTCCTTAAAGTTTTCCAAAAAATGGAAGATGAGGGAATACTTCCCAACTCGTTCTATGAGGCCAGTATCACTCTAATACCACAACCAGGGAAAGACACCACAAAAAAAGAAAATTACAGACCAATATCCCTGATAAAAACACATGCAAAAATACTCAACAAAATATTAGCAAACCAAATTCAAAAGTACATCAAAAAAAACATCCATCATGATCAAGGACGATTTATTCCAGGGATGCAAAGATGGTACAACATTCAAAAATCCATCAACAAAAAGAGGGACAAAAACCACATGATCATCTCCACAGATGCTGAAAAGCATTTGACAAAATTCAACACCCATTCATGATAAAAACTCTCTGCAAAATGCATGTAGAGGGCAATTACCTCAACATAATAAAGGCCATATATGACAAACCCACAGCCAACATCATACTTCACAGAGAGAAGCTGAAAGCTTTTCATTGAAGATAGGGAACAAGACAAGGATGCCCACTCTCCCCAATTCTATTCAACAAGTACTGGAGGTCCTAGCCATGGCAATCAGACAACACAAACAAATAAAAGGCATCCAGTTTGGCAAGGAAGAAGTCAAACTGTCACTGTTTGCAGAAGACATGATATTGTACATAAGAAACCCTGAAGAATCCACTCCAAAACTAAATTGCTAGAACTAATATCGGAATTCAGCAAAGTTGCAGGATACAAAATTAATACACAGAAATCTGTTACATTTCTATTTCTATACACTAATGATCAATTAGCAGAAAGAGAAATCAGGAAAACAATTCCATTCACAATTACATCAAAAAGAATAAAATACCTAGGAATAAACCTGACCAAGGAAGTGAAGGATCTATACCAGGAAAACAAGACACTCTTGAGAAAAATTAAAAATACAGTAATAAATGGAAATTCATCCCATGCTCTTGTGTAGGAAGAATTAATATTGTCAAGATGGCCATCCTGCCTAAAGCAATCTCCAGATCCAATGCAATCCCTATCAAATTACCAACAGCCTTCTTCAACAAACTGGAACACATAATTCTGTAATTCATATGGAACCACCAAAGACCCTGAATAGCAAAAGCAATCCTGAGATGATTAAAGCTGCGTGGACTGTGCTCCCCATCTTCAAGCTCTACTACATAGCCACTGTAATCAGGAGAATTTGGTAGAGACACAAGAACAGACCCATAGACCAATGGAGCAGACTAAAGAGCCCAGATATAAACCTGCACATGTATGGCCAATTAATATACAATAAAGGAGCCATGGACACACAAAGGTGAAATGACAGCCTCTTCAATAGCTGGTGTTGGCAAAACTGGACAGCTACATGTAAGAGAATGAAACTGGTTTGCTGTTAAGTCCATACACAAAAGTAAACTCGAAATGGATCAAAGACATGAATGTAAGTCATGAAACCATTAAACTAGAAGAAAACATACATGAGCAACTTTTTCATGAACATATCTCCCCAGGCAAGGAAAACAAAAGCAAAAATGAACAAGAGAGACTATATCAAAGTAAAAAGCTTCTGTACAGCAAAGGACACCATCAGTAGAACAAAAAGGCATCCTATATTATTGGAGAATATATTTATAAATGACATATCCAATAAGGGGTTGACGTCCAAAATATATAAAGAGCTCATGTGCCTCAACAACAAAAAGTCAAATGTTAAATAATCCAATTTAAAAATGGGCAGAGGATCTGAACAGACAATTCTTCAAAGAAGAAATTCTGATGGCCAACTGGCATATGAAAAGATGCTCCACATTGCTACTCATCAGAGAAATGCAAATTAAAACCACAATGAGATTTCACCTCACACCCTTTAGGATGACCAACATCCAAAACAACACTATAACAAACAACAACAAATGCTGGCAAGGATGTGGAGAAAGGGGAACCCTCCTACACTGCTGGTGGGAATGTAAATTAGTTCACCTATTGTGGAAAGCAATATGGAGGTTCCTCAAAAAATAAAAATGCAAATGCCATTTGTCCCAGGAATTCCACACCTAGGAATTTATCATAAGAATAGAGGATGCCAGATTCAAAAAAGTATATGTACCCCTGTGTTTTTCACAGCACTATTTACAATAGCCAATATATGGAAGCAACTCAAGTATCCATCGGTAGATGAATGGATAAAGAAGACATATACACAATGTCTACATATACACATATACACAATGGAATATTATTCAGCCATAGGAAGAAAACAAACCCTACCATGTGCAACAACATGAATGAAGCTAGAGGATATTATGCTCAGTGAAATAAGCCAGGTGGAGAAAGACAAGCACCAAATGATTTCACTCATCTGTGGAGTGTAACAACAAAGCAAAATCAGAAGGAACAAAACAGCATCAGACTCAAAGAACCCAAGAATGGACTAACAGTTACCAAAGGGAAAGAGACTGGGGAGGGTCGGTGGAAAGGAGGGATTAGGGGAATAAGGGTCACTGTGATAAGCACACATAGTGTGGAGGGGGGCACAAGGAAGGAAGTATAGCACAAAGAAGACAAATAGTGGCTCTATAGCATCTTACTATGCTGATGGACAGTGACTGTAAATGCAGTATAGGGTGGGGACTTGATAATGGGTGGAATCTAGTAACCACAATTTTGCTCATGTGATTGTATATTAATGATATGATGATACCCTAATAAAAAAAATAAGTCTGGCTGAGTGGGGAGCAGTGCAGTTGGTCTGAGGCTGGAAGCAATGTGGAGGCTGCCATCACCACCCTCCAGCTTCTGCAGACCGATGGGAAGATCTTGGCTGGTTGGTGCCCATTTAGGGTGTGGCTGGCTGCCTCACTGCTTCTACTTCCATATGCACAAATTTCTGCTCATCTTTCCTAAGAAACACAAATAATTCCTTTCATCATTGATGCCTTAACAAGGAAACAAAGAGCCCTGGATTCTTGCACTGGGAGAGGAATTCTCAATCCCCAGGACTCCTCTTGGTACAGCATTGCCTCCTTTCTGGACTTAAAACTGCAGTTGTGCAAGAAGGAGGTGACATTTCTCTGGAGAGAAACATTTGTTCTTCCCCCGTTTTGCCTTACTTCTTCTAAAGGAAGTGTAGGTTAAGAATGGGGAGGAAATCTTGTGCTTTGAAGAATGAATATTGCCACCTATTGTATACAAGTTATTGACATCAGAATTTTATGTGAATTCTCTCCGTGATCATTAACAAAAATCTTACAAAGTAATTACTATTTCATAAATGAGAAAACAGGACATAGAGCGAGACAAACTAAATTCCCAACAGCTAGTAGGAAAGTGCTAGCACTGTGTTTCGAACTCTTGTCTGTCTGACTCCAGAACTCAGAATCTTTAATACTCTCTCCTTAACTTTTTGTTCCCACATAGGGCTTTACTTGGTTTGGGGCTGAGATACCCTGTTAATTTGATGAAAGTCTACTTCTGGTTCATCCACAAGGCAGTGAGGATCCTCTACATCTTTCACCTCAGCCCTTCAGTTGGAAGTTCTTCTCTGCAGAGGTGTTGATTTTAGTTCTTTGGTCTCCTGCCCTCAAGGGTCAGATCCTGGCCTAAGCCTAGAATTGGCAAATGTACCAGGAAAGAAAACCAAGGACACTTCACCTGCAAAGGGGCTTTTCCCTCTATGGGATTTCAGTTAATCTAGTACTTACTATTACAGACACCTAAGTTAGATTTTAAACATACAAATTTTGTATTTTGCTGGTTTTATGTTTTCTTGCCAAGGGAACATTAACCCCTCATGACCTTCTATGTCCTTATAGCACAGGACAGGAAGTCTTAACCACATTTTTCATGAGTATGTGTATTACAGTTTATCACCATAAATATGTATCAACTGCTGTAATTGACCAGTTATGCTGGGCACACTCCAATTCTGAAGGGTGTAGGTTGTCTAAACATCCCACCATAGTAATGAAAATCACTACATTTTTGTGGTATGAATTCCACTCCTGTTAAATTGAACTCTCAAATGTATTTGCAGGGCAACATCAGTCTTGCGTGAGTATGACATCCCTTGGGTAAATTAGGTAGTCCAAGGGCATGACCCTCCTGATGACACAGGTATTGTGCCCAGTGATTTCCAAAGCTGAGACTTACCTTGTCATATGAAATCATTCTCAGAACATGTTCTGTGAGTGTGCTTCAGCTTTCTTAATACCATAAAAGCACTTTTTCATTTATGTTATTAAATTATCATGTATTCTAAGAACAGAAATCCACTGAGGAACCTATATTCATCCACAGAAAACCAGGATTTCTGTTATCTAAACTGGAACAATCTTTTATTATAGCTCAGTTGATTAAGTAAATACTTTTATGTACATGAAATCATATTTCTTTCTGTTTTATCTTTACCTGAATCTGAGTCCAAATACACTGTCTCTCAATGACCAAACTGAAGCAAAGATGTTTTTCCAAACAAGACATATTTATTGGGACAACAAACTTTTGAACTTACAGTGTACAGAAATTTGCTAGTTTGTTTCTGGAAACATGGATTTCATAGCCCCTCTTCAGAGAGATATTTATTTCTGAGGGCGTGGGAATGTTTCAGAAATCCAAGGTTTGTGGGTAGACTGTAGCCACACTTTGATTTAAATCTGTGGTTATCTTGAACTGTATTATTCAGTGTCATTATCAAAAGAGTAGTTTGTTGTGAGTCATTTTTTTCCAGAATCTCTTTCCTGGCCTTAGTGCATCTCCATATCAGTAGGTGTTTCCAAGGGGTCAACAGAAGTAGTTCATCTCCATATCAATAGGTGATTTCAGCGGGAGCAAGGGCATATCTGGATCTGAGAGCTAGGGTGGGGTCAGTTCTTGCAGCCCAGTATCAAGAGTCACGGGCATGCAGAAGTGGATGACTGCTTGTAAGCAATAAATGGTTTTCTCCCATGTTATTTCTCTGCTTGACTAATTTCAGTTTCAAATAGATTTTTCCCCAGGATTTTAAACCCAGAGTTACAGCTGTGTATTTGTGTGTGTGTATATGTGTGTGTACCTATATCTCCATCAGTGAAATCATTTCACCCAGAGTATTTAAAAATTTTTAATCAGTGATCTATAAACAGGTTCTAAAACTAACTTTGGTAAATTTCCTGATCTCTTCATCTGGGAAAATAGTTCATTTTGATGGCTCCAGAAAATGGATCCTATTAGATGGCATTATTTATGGATGACAGTGTTTATAGCATATTTTCCCTATATTGATACTGATTTTGCAGAATGATTATAGATGTCTGGCCAGCAAAACCATGTGTATTGAAAAGTGAAGTGCATCTTACTCTATGAACAGTACCTCAATGCACAGTTTTAAAATACAAACTGCAATGAATGTTAAGGTTATATAACTCAACATTGGAAATCCAGAGGGCAATTATGATTATTTTATACTTGAACAATCAAAGCACGGATATTCCCTTTCTAGAGTCTTTGCGATGTTCCATTACTGCTTATGAAATTTTAATGTATTATTTTTCTTGATTATTTAAACAGGATTTTTAAAAAGGGAAACATATTATAGAACAGGATACAGGCCAGTTTATACATGAACATGAGTTTCCACATTAACATCCCGCAGATTCTCCCTGAATCTATGTGGCCAGGATCGCTGACATGTCCCGGCCAGGGCTTCCTGCCTCCTCTCAGGATGAGCATCCATTCCCTCCTCCCTGAGCCCTGTCATCAGTTACTCATGAGACAAGCTTCACCTGGATGGGGACCAAGCATCACATGGGCTTAAATAAGATAGAGAGAATATTCCAAGGCCAGGATAATTCCTACATTGTGGAAGTAGAAAGTAAATAATATAATCAATTCTCCCCTCCTAACAAAACAGATCATCTGAGGATAATGTGGTAGTAAGAGAAATCAACAAATAGTTACATGCCAACAGAAGACATAAGCAAGAATAAATGGATACACACAACTTAAGGACATGAATCAGGTGGAAGTAGAACATTTGAACCGGCTAAAAGGAAGTAAAGAGTTTGAGTCAGTAATTGAAAACATCCCAGAGAAAACTCAGGATCAAAATACATCTCAAGAAAATTCTGCAAAATAGCTTAAAAATTAGCACAAATCCTCAACAACCTCTTCCTTAATGTCAGGGAAGACAGAACACTTCCAAACTCACAGCACTCAAGTCCAGTGCCACCCTGATGCCAAAACCAGATAAGAACACCACAGAAAAAGAAAAGTATAGACCAATATGCATGGGGAATACAGATGCAAAATTCTCAGCAGATTACTAAGAACCAAATTCAAGGACACTTGCAGGTGTCCAAGATGCGGGCATAGGAAGAGCGTGAGTCCATCTCCTCCCATGTATACATAACATATACACCTAGGCAGAGAGCAATTCGTGCCCAAGAAGAACAGAGTGCTGGGAGAACGCCTTCTGCACACTGAGAGAGAAGAAACACACAGAAAAAATGTCAGGGGATATGGAGATACAGTATTGGTGGGATCGCCACCCCTAGGATGGCCGTGAGGTAGGGAACGATATTGCTGAGGTACCAGATACAGACTCTCATGCCCTGGGGCACAGAAATAAAAGCCACCTTTAGGAGGATTTCACCCAAAATGTCAAAAGGCAGAGTAAACTGTTGAAATGCTTTGAGACTGGAGGTGCTGGTGAGCTCAGCTTTTAGAGTTGCCCACACACAGTGCTAGCATTGAAAGAGCAGGGTGAGTGCTGCTGTCTGCATTTCCCCTGCACACCACTAGCACAAACAGGATCAGGGTGGGTATGTTGTTTATAAGCCCCCTGTCCTGCATAGGTTACTGCACATCGGTACAGAGGGAGCTCTATCATTCGACTTACACTTGCACATTGCTAGTGCAGATAGAAAAATGTGGGCACCATTATGAAGTTCCCCGTGCACATGGATAGCACAGACAGGGGCAGGGGCATGGTAAACACAGAGTGCCAGACATAAGGGAGGCAGCATTCTAGCTCCCTGCCAACCACAAATATGTCTGTCAGATAAACTTCAATCCTACCAAGATAGTACTAGTGTAACACTTATGCAGAATCACACTGCCTAGCCCCCTACCTTCCCGACTGCCATATTTGCACAGCCCCAGCACAGTGCCATGTGGGAGATATACAACTGCACCCACCAATACACAGCCACCCCATTACTGTGACACTATCTGGGACCAAGCTGGGACACCTGAGAACAATGCCCTTCTAAAGTCATTAGTCCATCAGAGTGAGCCCAATAATATGCCCATCATGGAGCTCCCTGGACTCTCTTTGACACAATCTATACCACCAGCATGGCCATGAGTGGCAAACACAAAGGAGACCCTCACCCATGTCCTCAGAGTCCTGATATTGAGAAATGCCTGTCTCATGGTTCCCTGGCCTCCAAGCAACCAAAGCCACTAGGCATGTACAGTCTACCAGGGGACCTTCCTACACCAGGCCAATCCTTCAATACAGGAAGTGGGAATCCTTTTGAATTATTCATAGAATCAAGCACTGAATAAAATGGAAATGAGGTGACAGAGGACTGTGCTCAAATGATAGAACTAAATAATCCTCAGAAAAAATCCTAAATGAATCAGTTAATGTAATCTACCTGATGAAGAGCTCAAAGCAATCTTGATAAAGGTGACCAACAGACATGAGATAGGAATGGGTGAGCTCAGGGAGATCTTCAACAAAGAGATTGAAATCCATAAAAGAAACAAAGATGAAGAATACAATAAATGTAATAAAATATATACTAGAGAGGATCAACGGCAGACTAGAGGATGCAGAAGAACAGATCAGTGACTGGGATTACAGTTATGAAAAGTTCTTGAGCAGAACAGCAGACGGACCAAAGAATAAGAAGAAATGAGAATAGGTTAAGGAATCTCCAGATGACATCAAATGCCCTAATATCCGCATTATAGGTATCCCAAGAAGGAGATGAGATAGACAGTGCTAGAAACAGTTTTTCAGGAAATAATAGCTGAAATATTCTATAAACCAGGCAAAGAAAAGTCACAAGGGTCCAGAAGGCACAGAGAGCCTCCTGTAAGATGCCCCAGGGGGGCCACACCACAGCACATCATAATTAACATGTCAAAGATCACAGACAAAAAAATTGAAAGCAGCAAGAGAAAACCAATGAGTTCCCTACAAGGGAAACACCATAAACAATGGCTGATTTTTTCAGCAGAAACCCTACAGGCCAGGTGGGAGTGGCATAATATATTCAAAGTGCTGGAAGAGAAAGACCTATATATAAAGAATACTCTACCAGCAGAGTTACCATCCAGATGAAGGAGAGAAAAAGAGTCTCTCAGAGAAACACCAGTTAAGCATTCATGACCATGAAGCCAGCCTTACAAGAAATGTGAAAGGAACATCTTTAATGAGGAAAATGTAAGGCCATAACGAGAAGCAAAAAAATTATGAAAATAAGAAATTTCACTGGTCAGAGGAAACAAAGCAAAAGTAGATCATCACTTTAAAGCTGGCAAGAAGGTTAAAAGACAAAAGTAGCAAAATCAACTACTTCTAAAAAGTGATTCAGGGAAACATTATATAAAAGTTATAAAATAAAAAACTCATACACATTAAATGTGGAGGTGGTGGAGTTAAAAATAGAGTGCTGTTATGAGGTTTTTCAATCTTAAACTATTGTCAACATAACATAGACTGCCATATGTGTAAGACCTCGTATTTAAACTCCATGGCAGCCCAAAACCAAAAACCTATGAGATACACAAAAAGTAAAGAGAAAGGATTAAATACACAAACTAATCAAGTCAGCAGACACAAGGGAAGAGAGCAAGGGAAGACAAGTCCAGAGAAATATGACAAAACCAACCAGAAAGTGTTTAACAAAATTCCAATAATATTCTTCCTACCAATAATTTTAAATGTAAATGGACTCAATGCTCCAATCCAAAGACTAGGGTTATTGGATGGGTAAAAAATAAAGACTCATCTATGCAGGCCTAGAAGAGAGTCACTTCACACATAAGATACACACAGACTGAGGGATGGAAAGAGGTGCTCCATGTGCACAGAAAAAAAGAGGGCTAGGGAAGTAGCTCTATCGGGGAACATAGGTGTTAAAGGCTGTAAAAAGAGACATAGACATTAGATAATGATTAAGGGGAAAAAGCCAATGAGAAGATAGGACAGTTGTAAATATCTACACAGCCAGCAGAGGAGCACCGAAATACACAGAACAAATGTTCGCAGACATGAAGGGAGAAACTCACAGAAATGCAATGATAATAAAGAGTTTCATGCTACACGTACACCAATGGATAGATCATCCAGACAGAGAATTAATGAGGAAACAAACAGTGGCATTGAATGATACATTACACCAAATGGATCAAACAGATATATACAGAACGCTACATCCAGAAAAGCAAAATATTCATTCTTTTCCAGTGCACAGGAAATGTCCTCCAGGATAGATCACATATTAGGCTATGAAACAAGTTTTAAGAAATTTAGGAAGATTCAAGTCTTATCAACCATAATTAGATGAAATAATATGAAACCAGAAATTAATTACAAGAACAAAAATGGACAATATATGAATGCTTGGAGGCTAAACAGCATGCTCTGAGACAAAAAATGAGTCTCTAAAGAAATTACAGACAAAAAATAATAATTGGAGCATCATGAATAGAAAAAACAATGCCATTCAAAATATTTGGGAGCACCAAAAGGAGTTCTGAAGGGAAGTTTGTAGATTTACAAGCCTACCTCAAGAAACAGAAAAAACTCAAAACAAAAACAAAACTTTACACATAAGATAATTTGAGAAAGAAGGACAAAGAAAACCAATCCGATTACAATTGCATTAAAAAACAAAGTAGTTAGGAATAAATATAACCAAGGAGGCAAAAGTCCTGTCCTTTAAGAACTACAAAAATTTGATGAAAGAAACTGAAGACAACATCAATAAATGGAAAGATATTCCATGCTCATGTATAGGAAGAATTATTACTGTTAAAATGGCCACATTAGATGGTGGCATGAGTAGAGCAGTGGAAATCTCCTCCCAAAACAATATATATTTTTGAAAATACAACAAATACAACTATTCCTAAAAGAGAGACTAGAAAATACAGTACAACAGCCAGACTACATCTACATCTGTGAGAACTCAGCGCCTCATGAAGGAGGTAAGATACAAGCTGTGGCCCGGCGGGACCCAAGGGTGCCTCACCCCAGCTCCCCAGCATGAGGAAAGGAGTCAGAGCAGGGAAGGAGAGGGAGCCCAGGACTGCTAAATACCCAGCCCTAGCCATCTACACCAGGAGTGCAGACACACAATGCATGGTGGGCTGGATACTGGGGAAACGGGACACTAAAACCGGTGAGCAGGTCCCTGCAGCCAGAGCCCCTGGGACAAAGAAAAGCAAGTGCTCTTTGAAAGTCTTAAAATGACAAGGGCCTCACAACTGGAAGGAAGCATCCTGGTGCACTCTGCCCAGCAGCTGGGAATCCTGCAGAACTCTGGGCGCCCTAACCCCCTGAGCTCGGAGGCCCTCCACAGCAATAAACAGCCTCTCACCTGTTCCCCCTCAGGCATGGCCCTGCCATTACAGAGCAACAGCCTGAGACCAGCCACACCCACAGCAACCACCGGGAGCTCCACAGAGGCCCAGGCAAGAATCAGAGACCCCGTCTGCACACAGATGCCCAGTAAAAGCCACTAGGGGTCGCCATTCTCCCAGGAGAGGAAGGCCACAAACAAGCAAGAAGGGAGGTTCTCCCAGCTGACACACATGCCAACTCCCCGCAACTACCTCTATCACCATGAAAAGGCAGAAGAATTTGATTCAGAACAGAATCACACAGATATCCTCCCCTGAGAGGGAACCTGGGGAGATAGACCTAACCAATCTTCCTGAAAAAGAATTCAAAGTAAAGGTCATAACCATGCTGAAGGAGCAGCAGAGAAAAATCCAAGAGCTAACCAACAAAGTAGGGAGGGAGACTACAGAAATAAAACAGTCTCTGGAAGGACTTAAAAGCAGAATGGACAAGACGCAAGAGGCCATTAATGGAATAGAAACCAAAGAACAGGAATGTATAGAAGCTGACACAGAGAGAGATAAAAGGATCTCCAGAAATGAAACAATATTAAGAGAACTGTGTGACCAATCAAAAAGGAACAATACCCACATTATAGGGGTACCAGAAGAAGAAGGGAGAGGAAAAGGGAAAGAAAGTGTATTTGAAGAAATAAATGCGAAAACTTCCCCAAACTGGGGTAGGAAATAGTCGCTCAGACCATGGAAGCACACAGAACTCCCAGAAGAAGGGATCCAAGGACATCACCAAGGCACATAATAATTAAAATGGCAAGATCAAGGACAAGGACAGAGTTTTAAAGGCAGCTGGAGAGAGGAAAAAGTTCACCTACAAAGGAAAACCCATCAGCCTATCATCAGACTTCTCAACAGAAACCATACAGGCCAGAAGAGAATGGCATGATATATTTAATGCAATGAAACAGAAGGGCATTGAACCAAGGATACTGTATCCAGCATGATTATCATTTAAATATGAATGAGACAATTCCCAGACAAGGAAAAGTTGAGGGAATTTGTCTCCCACAAACCACCTCTACAGGGTATTTTAGAGGGACTGCTGTACATGGGAGCACTCCTGAGGCTAAATAGATGTCACCAGAGAAAATAAAATCACAGCAAAGAAAGCAGACTAACCAAACACTAACTAAAGGCAAAAAATAAAATCAACTACTTACAAAAGTAGTCAAAGGAAACACAAAAGAGCACAGAATAAAACATCCAACATATAAAGAATGGAGGAGGACAAATAAGAAGGGAGAGAAATAAAGAATCATCAGACACTGCTTATAATAGCTCAATAAGTGAGTTAAGTTAGACAGTAAGATAGTAAAGAAACTAACCTTGAACCTTTGGTAAGCACGAATCTAAAGCCTGCAATGGCAATAAATACATATATTTCAAGAATCACCCTAAATGTAAATGGACTGAATGCACCAATTAAAAGACACAGAGTAATAGAATGGATAAAAAAGCAAGACCCATCTATATGCTGCTTACAAGAGACTCACCTGAAACTCAAAGACATGCACAGACTAAAAGTCAAGGGATGGAAAAACATATTTCATACAAAAAATAGGGAGAAAAAAGCAGGTGTTACAGTACTAGTATCAGACCAAATAGACTTCAAAACAAAGAAAGTAGCAAGAGATAAAGAAGGATATTACATAATGATAAAGAGCTCAGACCAGCAAGAGGATATAACCATTCTAAACATATATGCAACCAGCACGGGAGCACCAGCATATGTGAGACAAATACTAACAGAATTAAAGAAGGAAATAGACTAAAATGCATTCATTTTAGGAGACTTCAACACAACACTCACTCCAAAGGACAGATCCACCAGACAGAAAATAAGTAAGGACACAGAGGCGCTGAACAACACACTAGAACAGATGGACCTAATAGACATGTATAGAACTCTACACCCAACAGCAGCAGGATACACATTCTATCAAGTGCACATAGAACATTCTCCATAATAGACCACATACTAGGACACAAAAACAGCCTCAGTATATTAAAAAGATTGAAATTCTACCAACCAACTTTTCAGAACACAAAGGTATGAAACTAGAAATAAATTGTACAAAGAAAGCAAAAAGGCTCACAAACACATGGAGGCTTAACAATATGCTCCTAAATAATCAATGGATCAACAAACAAATTAAAATAGAGATCAAGCAATATATGGAAACAAATGACAACAACAACACAAAGCCCCAACTTCTGTGGGACGCAGCAAAAGCAATCTTAAGAAGAAAGTATAAAGGAATCCAGGCATATTTAAAGAAGGAAGAACAATCGCAAATGAATAGTCTGAAGTCAAAATTATCGAAATTGGAAAAAAGAACAAATGAGGCCTAAAGTCAGCAGAAGGAGGGACATAATAAAGATCAGAGAAGAAATAAATAAAAAGGAAAAGAATAAAACAATAGAAAAAAATCAATGAAACCAAGAGCTGGTTCTTTGAGAAAAATAAAACAAAATAGATAAGCATATAGACAGACTTATTAAGAAAAAAAGAAAATCAACACACATCAACAGAATCAGAAACGAGAAGGGAAAAATCATGATGGACCCCACAGGAATACAAAGAATTATTAGAGAATACTATGAAAACATACATGCTAACAATCTGGAAAAACTATAAGAAATGGACACCTTCCTAGAAAAATACAACCTTCCAAAACCAGGCAAAGATCCCACTAAAAAACAAAATTACAAACCAATGTCTCTCATGAACATAGATGCAAAAATACTCAACAAAATATTAGAAAACCGAATTCAAAAATACATCAAAAGGATCATATACCATGACCAAGTGGGATTCATCTCAGGGATGCAAGAATGGCACAACATTTGAAAATCCCTCAACATCATCCAACACATAAACAAAAAGGCCAAAACCACATGATCATCTCCATAGATGCTGAAACAGCATTCAACAAAATTCAACATCCATTCATGATAAAAACTTTCAACAAAATGGGTATAGAGGGCAAGTACCTCAACATAATGAAGGCCATATGTGATAAATCCACATCTAACATCATACTGAACAGCAAGAAGCTGAAAGCTTTTCCTCTAAGATCAGGAACAAGACAGGGATGCTCACTCTCCCCACTGTTATTCAACATAGTACTGGAGGTCCTAGCCACAGCAATTAGACAAAAATAAATAAATACAAGGAGTCCAGATTGGTAAAGAAGAAGTTAAACTGTCACTATTTGCAGAAGACATGATATTGTACAAAAAAAAACCCTAAAGATTCCACTCCAAAACTACTGGAACTAATATCAGAATTCAACAAAGTTGCAGGATACAAAAGTAATATACAGAAATCTGTGGCTTTCCTATACAGTAACAATGAACTAATAGAAACAGAAATCAGGAAAACAATTCCATTCACAATGGCATCAAAAAGAATAAAATACCTAGGAATAAAGCTAACCAAAGAAGTGAAAGACCTATACCCTGAAAAATACAGGACACTCTTAAGAGAAATTAAAGAGGACATGAACAAATGAAAACTCATTCCATGCTCTTGGCAAGGAAGAAATAATATAGTCAAATGGCCATCCTGCCCAAAACAATCTACAAATTCAATGCAATCCCTTTCAAATTACCAACAGCATTCTTCAACGAACTGCAACAAATAGTTCAAAAATTCATATGGAACCAGCAAAAACCCCGAATAGCCAAACAATCCTGAGAAGGAAGAATAAAGTTGGGGGGGATCTTCCTTCCCAACTTCAAGCTCTACTACAAAGCCACAGTAATCAAGACAATTTGGTACTGGTACAAGAACAGAACAACAGACCAGTGGAACAGAATAGACACTCCAGACATCAACCCAAACATATATGGTCAATTAATATATGATAAAGGAGTCATGGACATACAATGAGGAAATGACAGCCTTCTCAACAGTTGGTGCTGGCAAAACTGGAAAGCTACATGTAAGATAATGAAACTGGACCATTGTCTAATCCCATACACAAAAGTAAATTCGAAATGCATCAAAGACTTGAATGTAAGTAATAAAACCATAAAACTCTTAGAAAAAAATATAGGCAAAAATCTCTTGGACATAAACATGAGTGACTTCTTCATGAACATATCTCCCCGAGCAAGGGAAACAAAAGCAAAAATGAAAAAATTGGACTATATCAAGCTGAAAAGCTTCTGTATAGCAAAGGACACCATCAATAGAACAGAAAGGCATCCTACAGTATGGGAGAATATATTCATAAATGACAGATCCAATAAAGGGTTGACATCCAAAATATATAAAGAGCTCACACACCTCAACAAACAAAAAGCAAATAATCCAATTAAAAAATGGGCAGTGGAGCTGAACAGTCAGTTCTCCAAAGAAATTCAGATGGCCAACAGACACATGAAAAGATGCTCCACATCGCTTGTCATCAGAGAAATGCAAATTATAACCACAATGAGATATCACCTCACACCAGTAAGGATCGCCACCATCCAAAAGACAAACAACAACAAATGTTGGCAAGGTTGTGGAGAAAGAGGAACCTTCGTACACTGTTGGTGGGAATGTAAATTAGTTCAACCATTGTGGAAAGCAATATGGAGGTTCCTCAAAAATCTCAAAATAGAAATACCATTTGACCCTGGAATTCCACTTCTGGGAATTTACCCTAAGAATACAGTAGCCCACTTTGAGAAAGACAGATGCACCCCTATATTTATCGCAACACTATTTACAATAGCCAAGAAATGGAAGCAACCTAAGTGTCCATCAGTAGATGCATGAATGAAGAAGATGAATGAGTGGTACATATACACAATGGAATATTATTCAGCCATAAGAATAAAACAAATACTACCATTTGCAACAACCTGGATGGAGCTGGAGGGTATTATGCTCAGTGAAATAAGTCAGGTGGAGAAAGACAAGTACCAAATGATTTCACTCATCTGTGAAGTATAAGAACAAAGAAAAACTGAAGGAACAAAACAGCAGCAGAATCACAGAACCCAAGAATGGACTAACAGTTACCAAAGGGAAAGGGACTGGGGAGGATGGGTGGGAAGGGAGGGATAAGGGTAGGGAAAAAGAAAGGGGGCATTACAATTAGCATGTATAATGTGGGGAGGGGGCACAGTGAGGGCTGGGCAACACAGAGAAGACAAGTAGTGATTCTACAGCATCTTACTACGCTGATGGGCAGTGACTGTGAAGAGGTTTGTTGGGGGGACTTGGTGAAGGGGGGAGCCTAGTAAACATAATGTTCTTCATGTAATTGTAGATTAATGATACAAAAAAGATTGCCACATTGCCTAAAGTAATACAGTTTCAAAGTTAGCTATCCCTATCAAAATGTCAGTGGCATTTTTCAAAGAGCTAGAGCAAATAGCCTTAAACTTTGTGTGCAACCACACACAGACAAACACACACACACAGAAAACCTGACTTGTCTAATTAACCTTTAAGAAGACAAAGCTATGTAATCACTCTCCTTGATTTCAAACTGTACTACAAAGCTACAGTAATCCAAACATTAAAACATAATGGCACAAGATAAACAGACCAATAGAGCAAAACAGCGAGCAAATAGACCCATGCCTATAAGTTCAATTAATCTATGACAAAGGAGGCAAGAATATACCGTCGGGAAAAGACAGCCTCCTCAATAAGTGGAGTTTGGAAAATTAGACAGCTACGTGAAAAAAATGAGACTGGATCACTGTCTTATACATTACACAAGAATAAACTCAAAATAGGTTCAAGACCTACATTTGAGACCTGAAACCTTGAAGAAAACTTAGGCAATAAACTCATGAACATCAGCATTAGTAATGCTATCCTAGATAGAACTCCACAGACAAGAGTATCAAAAACAAAAAGAAATAAGGGAAACTACAGCAAACTATAAAGCTTTTGCACAGTAAAGGAAGCCATCGACAAAACAAAAAGGTAACCTACCATGTGGGAGAGTACCTCTGCAAAGGATATATCTGATAAGGGGCATGCAAACCAACACAGAAAAGATAATGAATTAATTTAAAAATGGGCAGAGGTCCTGAATAGGAATTTTTCTGAAGAAGGCCAGCAGACGGTCAACAGACACATGAAAAGATGCTCAGTATCACCAATTATGAAGGAAATGCAAATTAAAACCTCAATGAAAATACAGAGATATGCACCATTCACAAGTATGTTTTATCCCTGGGATGGAAGGATGGTTCAACATATGCAAATTAATAAACATAATATTTTACATCATCAAAGGAATGTAAGATAATTTTCACATGATCATCTTAATAGACGCAAAGAAATCAATTGTTAAAACACATCATCAAATCATTTAATCATGAAAACCCTTAACAGACTGGGTATAGAAGAAACATATTTCAACTTAGTAAAGGCTAAGCATAACAAACTCCCAGTTAACATCAAATCAAAG
Source organism: Manis javanica (assembly GCF_040802235.1). Classification (NCBI taxonomy): domain Eukaryota; kingdom Metazoa; phylum Chordata; class Mammalia; order Pholidota; family Manidae; genus Manis; species Manis javanica. The sequence goes on along the minus strand of NC_133168.1, from coordinate 35,902,716 downwards.
GGAAAAGTCTGGCTTTTTTCTGGAACATCGAGAACAAAACAAGAATGCCCACTCCCCCACTCCTATTTAGTACAGGGTGAGACGACTCAATAGAGCAGTTCGGGGCAAGAAAATAATAAAAGACATACAAGTCAGAAAAGAAGAATTAGAATTGCTATTTGCAAATGACATGATTTTATATACAGTTAATCACAGAGAGCCTAGCAAAAATTGTGGGACCTAATCAACAATCTCAGTATGGTTAGAGGATACAGAATCAATATGGATAAATTAGTTGCATTCACTTACACTACTTGATGAACATCAAAAGAAGAAATAAAGAAAACTCTTCTATTAACAACAGCATAAAAAGCTTTAAAATACTTAGGAATAAATTTGGCTAAAAAAGTGAATGATTTTTACAATGAAAATGACAAGACTTTGCTGAAAGTAACCAAAGTCACAGACAAATCAAAAGGTATCCCATGATCTTGAGTCAAGAAAATTAATATTGTTAAAATATTCATACTACCAAAGGCACTTCCAGTCTCAGCATAATTCTCATCAAAATACCAAAGACAGTCTACAGAAATAGAAAAAGCAATCCTAAAATTTGTTTCAATATTTTGTGATAGGTCCAAGTAAGGATCTATTCATGTGTAACCTACTTGCTTGCAGAGCTCCATGGATATGTAGATGGATCTTCATCAAATCGGGGAAACTTTTGGCCATCGGGTTTCCAAATTCTTTTCTACCTTGTTCTCTCTTGTCCCTCTTATGCACACGTCGGTAAGTTTAACGTTTCCCTGGATCTCCGAGGCTCTGTTCATTTTCCTTCATTGGTTTGTCCTTATGCTGCCACATGGGATAATTTCTACGGACAGAGACTCACGTTCCCTGAGTTTTCTTCTCCCAGATCAAAATGGCTGTGGAGGTGTTTTAGTGACTCATCAAATAGAACATATTTTCCAGCTACATTGCTTGCTAAGTCCAGCATTGGGTCCTCTAAGTTAGTTTTTTTTAATTGGTCTTTTGCCTGCTTCTGCGCCACAAATTCTAGTTTCTTGGCCTATCTCATATTTTGTTGAAAACTGGACATCTTTAGGTAATGTTATAACAGCTCAGCAGCTCTGGAATCTGATCTCATCTTTTCCTGGAGGTGGTTATTTTTTCTCTCTTTTTTTTTGTATGGTTTTTTTAGTAATATGAAATCTTCTTCCAGAGGAATATGCAGACTTGTTCAAGACTCCCCTAAAAGTTTCATTGAAAAACATTGTTTTCTACATTGACAACTGGGCAAGCTCTCAGTTAATAATAAGTCAGATGTTTTACTCAAAACCCACAGTGATTAAGATTTCCATCTTAGTACTCTTACACAACAGTGGGCAAATATTTAGAAATTTCAATAACTATAAGTTTGGTATATTTTCCTCAAGTTATTCATTTACTAAAAGAGTCACAATGGTTTTTTCCAAGCCATTAACAACCTTTATTTTTTTGAATGGAATTATTTTTTGACTCTTACGTTACCAAGAGAAATAGGGAGTATGAATAATTAAAGGATGAGTTTGTGTCACATGACTTATTTTCTTAGCCATTAAAATTTCTCCAATAAACAGGATTTAAGCCTTCCTTTGAATTGTTTATTTAATGAGATTTATTAAATAAAATAAATGTTTATTTAACGAATTCCAAAGGTACTAAGAGTTGTTTCAAGTAGGAAATGCAAGCTGGCTTTGCCTGGTGCTGTACATCTTGAATAGAAGGAGGGGAAGTGTGCCAAGAATGACTTGAGTTGTTTCTAAATAAGATAGTGTGTCCAGTGTAAAGTCAGCAGATGCAGAAGAGTCATGAATTATCTTACTATATTGGAAGAAGTACCTGGCATTGAAGAGGCACAAACAATTGAAGAGAAGCTACAGATAGTCAATAACTCTGGTGAATGAATATAGAGGGAATTTGAGTAGGCCTTAGAATATTTACCCTCTGGTCATCCTTTTTGAAGACAAAGTGATTGGGTAGAGTGTATGATCCATGAACACAAACAGTATCAGAAGAATAGGCCAGGACCTCTCTGTATGTGTGTGATGAAGAGATATGAACATCTTAATAATACCTGCCCAGTGAGAAGGATGATGGCAGATGAAAGGTGACTGTTAGTTAAGTGAGTATTAGACTTTTTGGAAAATTGCAGAAATTGAGTAAGGGCCTAATCTTTCAAAGTATAACTGTCTTGCCAATGGGTTTCAGCCCCGGGCAAGTTTGCTGTGGATTCAGTGTGACCAAAGAAATCGACAGCAAAACATTGTTGGGGTGAAAGAGTTTATTACCCAGCTTGTTCTCTGGCAGTAGGTCAAGCACTAGCGTCTCTGCCTCCACCCAGAGCACTGGGCTGAGCTCTCTGTATGGTGCAATAATAGCTTATTGCCTCCAAGTGTGGAAGCGGCAGCCCAGCAACAGGCCAGTTACATCATCAGGTGGAAGTTCAGTGAGGATCCTGGCCATAGGAACCCCAACTTCCCTACAATTAAAAACCTCCATGTATGGCATTTTTCTCCTAATGTTTCAGTTTGTCCATTACACCAATTTTCAGTTGGTCATGGAAATAATACCAACATTTAACTGTCCCGATAGGTTCGACTTTGAAGGAGAAGAACCTTGATCCATTGTGCTGGTAACTGACAGATACAAGAGGGTTATAAATGGGACAGCAGGTAGAAACTTCCTTCCTTTCTGGAGTTATTCCTGAACAGTGATTTTGAACTCTGCCCAGCAGCCCTGACTAGCTTTGATTTGGTTGAATCATTTACCATCCACGGTTTGTGGTAAATGAAAAAGGTATTTCACCAATGTGTTGAAAAATGGATTAAGTCAGCATGTGCTGCATGTGCTTAATCCCTCTATTGAGTGAATTACTGATTTCAGGAACATTTTTAATTGGTCCGTCATTTAATCTCTGTGGCATATTTAGTCTTCGTCTTTATCTTTTCCACCTGTGGCCACAGAATTGTTCTTCTTGCATGCATTTATATAAGATGGTAACTCATTATTAAAGCTACATCCTCAGGTGAGTAGTTTCATTCTTCTATAGGGACAGAAAACTTTTCCCTTCTTTCCTCTTATGGTTTTTGTCCACTTCTGTAATTAAGTTTATAGAAGTAAGATAAACAAGAGAAAAGCAATCTTAAATACCTATAAAGAGGAGCATCTCAAAGGCACAAATCCTTAAAGACCTTCAGGCAATATACAGAGGCTGATATAACACCTGAGCTAAGTAAGGGGCTTTGGGCTCTGGGGCTTCAATAGGGAGGATGCTCATTTACCTGAGATGAAAAGATGAAATGTTTGGAGAACATGTTTCTCCTACCATGCACATAAGTCTTTTGGATATGAAAAGTACCTTTGCCAATAGCTCTTTGCCTGGTACAGGTCTTCTATCAAACTTCATTTATGCAATAAGCAAGAGGAAAAAGCTTCTCCTGAGTTCGGTGGGTCTTAACTGCCTTCAGCTTAAAATAATTAACATCCTGGGGATGTCCTATGTTCTTTCCCAGTCCCACCTAGGCAACTTCCCCAAGAAGTTTCTTGGTCCCAATTTGGGTTGTTACATTGCTCCATCTCATGGAGCTAGTCTCAGCCCCGAAAATAGATCAGTTCAGTTAAACTCATTAAAGGAGGCAGTGATGCAGGTCAGCTCCCAAAGTTTGGCTTATACTGTGTAGGCCATTGGGTATTTAATCAGAGCCATTTCTAGGGACGCTAAAGAACAATGGATAATGAGAGTATCAGTCTTTAATCACAGTTTCTCAGGTGAAGGCAGCAAGTTGAGAAGACATTTTGCACATCTGGCTTGAAACATATTCAGATGTGATGATGGCAGCCAGAGGTAATATGATAAATATTTCTGGTTTGAAGATTGAATGTCTTTGCAGATGTTTCTGAGAGGCTGCATAGCAATAGGCATGGACCACAGATGAGCTGCTGTGGTAATTTATCTGATATTCAAACCATGATGTCCAATTTAACATGCATGAATTCTGAAAAAGGGAAGTTTTAGTTCCCAGTGATTCCATATCAGTATGTTTGGAGATAATTGGAACTGTTAGCTTGGAGAGTTATAACCAATATTGGAGGAAAGTAGAAGAATTTCAAGTGCAGTTCAATTTACAAGTCAAAAACAAAACCTCAAAGACAATGGACAGGTCGTAAATCTGGTATCCACAAGGCTGTGGTATACATTTTTGCTGAATATAGGTTTTTCCCTTACAGTTATCCCCATTTCTAACAGAGGTAATCACAGTAAAACCAATTTGTTTGCAACATACATGCAGTCTCCACCTTGACGTGATTATTAACATAAGTGCAGTGGGAATAGGTTGACTCTATAGACTCCTTGACAGTTGACTTTGTTGAAATATGCCAAAAGGAGTCTGAGTTTGACTCTAAAAAATGTCTTGAGGATAGGAAGACAGCCCAGGGCTTTCCATCAGACTTAGCATGCATATTTCAAAATTTGACTTAATTATGCTCTTCTTGAGGTCCCCCATGTATCCTGAAGTTCCTGGGCCTGCCAGGAAGTGACCTTTCTTAGCAGAAATGGCTGCTGGGAGTCCTATAAACAAGGTAGTAGGCCAATTTTTCCATGGGGTTGTATTGGGTCCATAAAGTCACACTTAGTTCCATAGAGATGTCTGGTCATGTGTGAGTCTATGTGTCTCTCTCTCAAATATGCCATTTAAGCCAAAGCCTTGATTATATCACTTGTGTTTCCAATTGTGTCCTGTTAGAAAGGGAACAGAATCTTATTGAACTTCTAAAAATGGATACATTACTAAAAAACTCAATGGTCATTGAAAGTTTATAAATTCAAGGGGAACAGGTAGGGTGATGGAGTAAATATTTCATCCTATTCCATATGGTACCCATTATCAAAATGCTGCTTTCTTAACAGAAAAGTGAAAAGGTTTTCCTTAAATATGGAAAAGCAACCATTGAAGAGCATTCAATGTTTCAAATCAAAAGCCATAGATATTATAATAATCCTCATTCTATGCAGTCCCATGCAATTATTTCTCATTGATCTTCATCTTTTGTTCACAGTTTTATGAAGCCATCATTTGCTCTTTTAGAGTGCTTTAAATTCCTATCCAGTTCAGTGGCGTGATTGGAAAGGTATCAGAAACCCCTGGTTGTTAGAATCCTTTGCATTAGTCTCATTGAAGACAAGTCCTTTTTGAAAGCATCAGAGCAAAAGAATAATTCCCTTTTTTGTGGTGTTGTCTGTTGGTCCATTCTTGGGAATCTCATTGCTGTAGGCTGTTGCGCCTTCCTACTCTGTCCCATGCGACTATCCATAGACTGATCTCTATTTCAAAAAGAAAGAAAAGCAAAAGACTTTAAAATGGGCCTATTTAAAGACCTGATGAGAATTTAGTATAATGCACATGAAGAAGTTTGACATTTTTGTGCTAATAGAATTAACATAGTTTTAGTTCCACTTATTTAAAAACACTTCCCAAGCAATTTAATATATAAAATAAGCCTACATATTTTCTCATCTATCTTTTTATAAGGAGGGAAAACAAATCTTTTCAGATGTTCCAGGGATGCTCTGCAAAATCCTGAAATTACTAGGTTAACAAGACTTCATTTATAATTTAGTTTTTTGGGAATTTGGTAAAAAATATCAAAGGGTTTTAAAACACTTAGTAAACTAGGATCATAGGTCACTGTAATGCAACACTTTGGTCACTATTTAACCAATGTGACAATAACATATTTAAAAAGCCAATAAATAAGATTCAAAGCTGTGAGTAAAATTCACTCTTTTAAATTTAAGCCTCAGTTTTCTAAGTTAATCAGAGCATGGTAATGACAACATGAAGCTCAGGAAATTATTTTGCTAAGACCTAAAATCTTTCCTTTGTAGGTAGATAGGTTAAAAGATAAGGAAAAATGGCTCACAATCTATGAAGAGCAGTCTAATTGTCTAGGAATACTTTGTCTTTTAGGTGATGAAAGAAAATTAAGTTTTAATTTCACATAGGCACAGCATGATATTAAAGCTTATCTTTAAAACCCTTATAATAACAATTCTATTTTAGCCACTTTGACAGTACAAGGTAAAAGTTTTCTCAATTCCCAATTTTCTTTATTCATCTAGCTGTCCTTTGTTTTTCTCTGTCTCATAGGTCTCCAGGGCTTGGTATTTACCATTCCTGGGCTTCTGTTTCTATTCCTTTTGCTAGTGAGTTGGGTTGGGGGAAGCGCTTGGTTCCACTACCTCACAGCTTTGCTACTTTATACTTTTCCATGAGATATCCTCTTTTCTCCAGATGTAGGCTAACTGTTGCAGTCTTCCTACTGTTCACTTTTTTTAGGATTAGTTGTATTTGCTGTATTTTCATATTATGTGTTGTTCTGGGAGGAGAATTCTGCCTCATTTCTCACACCGCCCTCTATTAGCCCAGTAATATGGTTTTAAACCTTCATTTTGTTAATGTGGTGTTTCACGTTGATTGGTTTTGGATGTTGATGCATTCTTGCATCTCTCAAACAAATGCCAATTGATTATGATGTATGATGCTTTCAGTGTATCATTGAATTCAGTTTGCTAATTTCTTATTATGTACATTGCACCAATGTTCATCAGGAATAATGGTCTATAGTTTTCTTTTCCTGTAGTGTCCTTGTGTGTGATTTTATTATCATGTAATGCTGGCTTCCTAAAATGACTTTAACAATGTTCTCTCATCTAACATTTGAAAGAGATTTAGAATGCCTAATATATAACTTAAATATTAGTTAAAAATATTTCAAATACTTTAGCAGAGAAACAATGGTTTTTTGGCTCTTACTCAACATAACAGGCACATTCCTATCTGAGGCTCTTTGCACTGAATGGTTCTTCTTCCTGTATTGCACTTCCCCAGATATTTGCAAAGATTACACATTTTCCCATCTATGGGTCCTTGTTTAAATATTGCATTCTCAGTGAAGCCATTCTTGTTGGTCATATTTAAATAGCCTCACTCAAAAAACTTGGAGTTCTAATGCTAATTTATTTTCTTTCTATAATATATTTATCAGCTTTTAATATACCTCATATTAGCACATTTATGTTTTTTTATTCTTTACAAGGCCACACTTAGGAAACCAGTATAGTGTTTACAAAAGAACAAATAGGTCACAGGGACAGGAATGACTGGAAACACGAGTCCCTGTGTATGACAGACTCCATGTAAATTTAAGCATGGGTCAACTATTAATGGAAAAAGGAGGGGTTCTTAGTGTTAGGAGAGCTGCCTCACTATATGGAGGAACTGCAACTGGATATCAATCACCCCAGCCAAGTGTGAAATCTAGTATTTAGACATTAATATTAAGGGTAAGTTATAAAGCTGTTTTGCTTAGGGAAGTGTAGTTATTTTGATTATAAAAATCATTGTTCCCTAGGGGTGGGGAAGAGCTTCTCAGCCAAATGTCCATTGCAGAAATTACCAGTAGGACATTTGATAAGGCAGCGTCTGAGAGGAAGTGCGATGACAATATGGCATTAACTGCAGAAAATGTAATATAATGTAATACCTCAGGACTCAAAAGGACAAAAAAGGATAAATATATAGATATGGACAGGCTGGGAAAGGTAGAGGGAGAGGAGTAGCTCATGAGGGAGCAGGAGGACGAGGGGAGGGAGAAGTGCAGGCCATTTTGCCTGGGGAACACCTTGCTGCAGTCCTCATATTCCTGAGTTTCTGGAGACCTGAGCCCATAGGTCATGAGTGTTATCCTGTCTGTCATCCTGAGCCCATGAGACCACCTCAGCAGCAGTATCTGTTAACTGGAAAATGAACCTTTATTTAAGAAAACTTTTCAGAGCTCTCTAACATTGAGTTTTCATCAAGTTTAAGCTCCTGCTGTGTTAATATGTGGGACACAAGTGGTCACAGTGTTCCCTTAGTGATTTTGGAATCCTTTGGAAGGAAGGCGAGCATGGGAACTGATGAGGGGCCAGTACGTTTACTCATTTCAGAACCCACATTATATCCTAACAGGGACATAGGACGTTTTGGTGGGATAATTCTGTCTGAAAACACTGGCTTTGAAATACGAGCAGACCTTCTTAGGGGGGGTGTTTTAAATCTCACTAGTCCCATATATGTAGGTTGTGAATGAATGAAAGGAAATTAACACAGGCAATCACACCCACATATTTGGTCATGAATATCCACTTTAATTGTAGATAACTGAAAGAGACATCATAAGAATTTCACAGATCCCACTGAAAGCCAGGGTCTGACTTCAGGCTGCATCTTTCCCTTTCTGTCTATGTGGGTGTCACAGATTCTCCTTTACATATTTGTAGTAAACAGAACTTCCTTAAGTAAAGTTCGTGGGCAAAGTGAGAAAACAGGGAGAAGATGGGAAAGATTAAAAGTTACTTCTTTGGAGGGATTCTTTTTATCTGTGCTTAATTAGCTAATGATCAGGGAGTGGAAGTGAGGATAATATAGAGGTGGGCATAGAGGTGATGTAAAGACACCATATGAAGAAGAGAAAGCACAGACAATGATTCAAGGAATGCATTTGTGTGACAAATGCCCTGGCAGTTTTGAATGGATCACCATCTTAAAAGTGAAACAAAAGCAATCTTTATTGTCTTTTACCTTTACTGAACCTTGCATATGTAAAAGAATCCACGCAGACAACATTATCATTATCCCTAGTTCAATAACAACATACATGACTTAAACACTGATGCTATAGTTTTGAACATTTTGAGAACTTCTTCAAGTTAAAAAATTATTTCTTTTACAGGAACCATCTGGCTCGGCAACTACTAAGCCTGATTTATTTTGAAGAGCATCGCAAAAGATTGGCAAATGAGGACACAATTGATCGAGTGCCCTTCCTTGAACACAATATTCCAGGAAGACACTTTGACAAAAAAAAAATACCATATCCTCGACTGTTCTGTAGTCACATTCCATACTACTTGGCTCCCAGAGGGCTGAAGAATAAAAAACCCAAAGGAGGAAAGAGACTATGCTTGTTGAAATATTGTTCTTTTTGTTACTTCATTTCTCATTACACTGACATGTATCTCGTTGTTAGATCATGTGGTATTTTACATACTGTAATTTTTAATAGCATTTGCATTCTTATTTTTAATATTTAATTTTCACTTTGTGATTTTTTCATCATATAATAATACATATCATTTAAAAGTAAAGCATATACATACATTCATATATTTTATATTAATGAATATATTATAATAGTATATATAATACATATGTAATATATGTCTCCAATTTTAAATTAACTCTATCACTAAGTATGCACATAAACTACTAGGGATTTCCTTCCCCTTTCCCTCTACAGCCTCCCTGCTTTCCTGGATACTCCAGCTTATTTCCCATTCTTCATCAAAGCTCAACTTCCATGAAAATCAAAGCATCTTCAGAACCTGTCGGTGTGCTCTGCAGGATGATTCTCTGTCCCTCTCGTCCATCCTCCCTGGATCAATCATCTCCATGTATTGAAAATTTCAGCTGTTGATTAGTTACGTTACTCTCAATTTTAGCTCCCATCACTCATGGGATAATTTCAAAGTTCATGTGAATGGCCTTCCAGCAGGCCGAGACAAGGAGAGGCCAGCCAGGCACCAGGGCCCAAAGTCCAAGGAGGATCTCACTTTCAGAGTGGAGCAAATGCACAATGTTCCTCCTTCAGATTTGCCCACCTGGCCCTGCCCTGGCCTCCTTCTATCCCCAGTCCTGCCAACCTCAGTGTGAAATTCCCAGCACCAGTGATCTTTCCTCCACCGACCTCAGCTCCCCTTCTAGCCCTCTTATAACCCACCAAATACTTATGGCCCTCATTGCTTTCTTATTTCACATGTGTATATATTAATTTCTTACCTATTTTTCTGAACTTAGTATAAAACCATGAGAAGCCAGAGGTTTGTAGGAGGCTGAGTTCATAGTGCTGAAAACAGTGGCCCTCAAGTAGTGGACTTGAAGGAAGGACTCACCCGTAATTGCACTAATTAAATCATGACTTCAAGCCCCTTGTTCAGAATGCTGCCTCCTAGTCTGCCTGTTCCTTGCTGGCATTCCCATCCCAGCCTGTGTCAGCATCATTCAGGATCCATCCCCTCCAGTCTTCTGGCGAAGAGAGCCCTACTTCCTCACTGTATTTTAGCACTCTGCTCCCTTCTTTCTAAAGCCACTTGCTCCTTTTGTCTCTGTTATAATCAGCTGGGAAAACCTGTTACAACACAATTGGAATGCATTCCTACCTTGTTCAGAGCTCTATCTCAGTTACTAGGATAAAACATAAATACTTCAAATTTGTACCTGGTCTTCAATCTGATGGCCAATTTCTCAAATTCTACTTTAAATATTTCACATTCTTGGTTTACAAAGTGAATATGTGACACTTTCTTTCCTCTTTGGAAACCTCACCAGCATTCTGCTCTGTGCTTCCACCAGCCCCAGGTAACTACCTCCCATTCAGAAAGTTTACCTCCACTGTGTCCTTTTAGCGCCGTTCCCTCCTTGAAAGAAAAAGTGCCCTGTGTAGACAGTGTCTCCTCCATTAGAGATCATTAGAGATCAGCCCCTCTGTTTGTGGTCAGAGTCTGTTTTGTCATTCACAGTTTGCCCCTAATGAATGTGATTTTGTATTCACTGGATACTTGGATCTGTCTGGTGGCTTTTTTTGGCTGGGGTTGTAGTGGTACTGCGGGTTTGGTGTGAAAAGAGAACACGGATACTATTAAATATGCGACATTACACAGGGCAGACCCGCATCAGACAGTTAATTGTTCCAAATGTCAGTAGGGCCACTTTGGGGGCCTTGCTCCATCTTTGGTACGAGCAATAATTTCCTTTTTTCAATTCATCATCAATTTCTTCTTCTTTCCTGATCATTCGCTTTGGCACATAATCAAGGTGTCTTGTTACATTTCTTGAAGACACAGAACTCCTCTTTATCAATATCAATTTTTAACTGCTGTTTTTGTGTTCTTTGAGCTAATCTAGTCCATTTGACTTCTGCCTTTCATTTATGCCTCAAAATCAGTATCACATATTTATTAGATTTTATAAGCCAAATAATCAATTTTACGTCATCTTATTTGGCATATCCATGGCATCTTACTTAGTTGATCTTTTTCACCTTCTTTACATGTTTTCTTTAACTACTTTAATATGTCAGTGTAGAAATGTAGGAAATCTTTAACCATTTGAAAACATTGAGATAATGAGTCACTGCAGGTCACACTTTCCTGGGCTGTGTGGGTCACTTAGGGATGAGAGGAGCACAGAAATACTAAGAATCTATCAGCTCATCTCCTCTCATGAATCGTTGTCACCGGGCACTGCACAGGGAGGGCGCAGGTGGATGAAACCTTCTCTTTACCTGAACTGGATGTTTGCCAAGAGGAGAAAGAACAGATATATGAGTGAATCCTCAGTAGAGATGCAAGGCCTGGGGTTACCTGAGTGAGCCTGAATGTTCTATACACCTGGGGTTACCTGAGTGAGCCTGAATGTTCTATACACACACAGAAAAAGGATCTTAAACATGACATGAGCTATGCAGATATTTAATGATATTTTGTATTCCTGTAAGATTAGCTTGCTTATTGTTAAGGAATTATTTCTTCTAGTTGTTTATCATAAACAGTGTTTTATGTGAACCTTCTATTCCTTTCTTTTAAAAAAAATGCTTGACAAGTAACCTGTGTGAGCCAAGCAGTTCTGTTTTCCTCTATCATTAAGGAAAATGTTAAGTGTACACTGAAGAGTAAGAAAAACGCAACGTGAGATTTATTTGTGTATTGAAATGTGTTAGTGAGGTGGTCCAGATCTCATAGAATTTTATAGTTTTTGTAACATTGCCACCTGAATTAGCTGCTTATTGCAGGGTTAATGAATGATGTTGCTCTCTCCACCTGGGAAGTTAAAAAGACTTAAATCCTGAGATGGGTCTTGAACAGTGACTGATAGTCTAGGCCAAGCAGGGAGGGAGAGGCATTGAGGGAATGAGAAACAGGAATACAAAGGTGACAGCTGAGCGTGTACAACATGGTTGGGAGGTTGTCGATACTAACATTAGTGGGTCCCATCCAACTGAAGGGCCTTCAGGGGAAATGATGATGGAATGAAAGCTACAAAAACAATGATTCCCTCTTTTGCCTTCAGATTATTTATTTATACAGGAACCCTAAAGACGTTATGTGTTCATTCTTTCATTTTTCAAACATGATGAGAATATTGAAACCATCTGCCAATATGGAGGAATTCATGGAACTCTTTTTAGAAGGAAAAGGTAACTGAGCTTACAAAAGTAGCAGTAAGTTCAGACCTATGGGAAGTTTTTAAAGTTAGTGAATTTTGCAGAGGGAAAGAAACTCTTGAAATGGAGTAGAATGGGATCTGTGGACAATTTGTCAAGCCGTTTGTGGGGTTATCTTGGATAAAAATTCTACTCACTGTCACACAAACTCAGTATATTGTCAAGATCAAAAAGCCATGCCACATGTAAATATTTACGTTTGATCATAATAGGAGTGTGAACAGATCATGAACTCAGAGGTTTCTGCTCCAGCTCAGCTGAGAAGAAGGCTCAGTTTAGATTACAGTAGCATTGGGGTTTTGGCCGAACTTGTGCATGTGGTAACTGCCAGAGGCTTCTTTGGGACAAAGTTCTGTTCCGCATTGTGTTCTGAGGAGTCACTGTGGCTGGTTGCGCAGGAGAGAGGCCTGCTGTGGTAGAGATGATGGTCTGGCACAGGAGAAGCAAGCTTAGGCTGTGCACCACTGTGCAGAGCTGAAGGGAGTCCTTAGGGAGCCTACATATTATACTGAGGGGAGCAGCTCTATGTGCCTTTGGGGTCAGTGGGAGGAGTGGCTCAGAAAGGATTTGTTCCTATGAATGTTGTTGTATTTTTCCTTCTGAATCCAATTTTAAAATGCTTTTCTCTTTATATAAAATGTCTTAAAAAAATTCTCCTTTAATGCATGTTATAGTTTTCTGATGACAGCTGGATGATTCTCCTGTTAATCATGTGGCTGGGGACAAACTGAACTCTATCAACAGAGTTCCTTCTCCTCCTGTTGTTACTAAACTTTCCTGCACCTCAGAAGAAAACTATAGCTTATTTCTCAACCTGTTCAATATATTTATCTAATTCCTTCTCTGTCTTCCCAAAGTGTATGGAAGCCTTTGGTTTGACCATATCAGAGCTTGGTATTAGCACAAAAGTCACTTCAACATTCAGTTCATAATTTATGAGGACATGATAACCGTGAGAAGAGAATATAGTTCTATTTTAACCTAAGCTGTAACTGAGCCTGGCCTAATGACCTGATGATTTTATATCTAGAATTCTCAAGGGCAATACTGAGTTACAGATCCAAGAGGTAGTGTTACAGAGACTTTTCCCTGTGTCATCTCCATATTCCATTTACCAGGTTTTCATTTCCAGTTATGGACTTAAATTTCTTTGCATAAAAACAATGTGTGTGAGAGTGATTTCTCAGTATAAGCATCCCTTCATATACTTGATTATTTTCAACCAGTACATTTCCTTCTCAGTCATGCTCCATACATTTTATTTTCTGAATTATTCATCCTTTTAACATTCCAGTATTATTTTATCACACTGGGATGCATTTGTTGTGAAATTTAATCTCATGTGCCCTATGTTGAGTAATCTTGATAGGAGAATTGAAAATACAATGTCGCTGTCATTAAGAAGAATGTAGCTCCTAATAGTCAATTACAAGTGGTTTGAAGTATAACGATATCTGTTATTTGTTGACTGAAATTGAGAGGCAGACTATCCTGAGGCTGGGATGGTCCCTAAAAGGATGTTGTGACTGTTCAAGAATTTTCTATTACCTTTTCTTACCATACTTTTGTTGGCATTGATCCTCCTCTCATAATTGAAAGATGGTTGTCATGGCTCAAATCACATGTCCTAAGAGGATAGCATAGACAGTACCCACAGTGGAAGTAGAAGGAACAGGAACATAAAAGAATTTTTCCCTTGCTCTCTTGCCAGCTTTACCCCAGGAGGAAATTCAATCTCAGAAGTCTCTGTTTGACTTAGTCTTTCTGTTTCAATGCCAAAAGTGTATCAGTCACCAGTCTAGATTAATCTTTGTAAAGGAGAGCAGTAGTGCCATGAAGATCTGCTCAAACCGAACCATTCCTGGAACTGCTGCCAGGACAGCACCAAGGGTCTTTTAGCAAGAAAGGAGAGGATGAGGAGATACACAGGCAAAGACTAATGGCGGCCACCTCCTGAATGTTCATGGACAGCTTTGGTCAAAATCTATCCCTAGGTCATGATAGAAGCGCAGACTCTCTGGTTGAGTCTCTATCAGCTACCAAGAGAGATTCAAGTACATGGCTGCCTTTGCAACCCTCCTCACAATAGGACTTCCTCCAGTGCCTCTAGCCACTTGTGACGTTCCATTCAAGGCCTGTTTCCAGCTACCTGCAGGGAAACTGAACGTCTAATTTTCTGTGAACTGACATCTCATGCATTCCATGCAACCACAGTATTGTATATATTGACCCTTTAGTCTATATGTTTCCAACTTTGCCTCCCTAGGAAAACCTGTTTCCATTTAAGACCTAGAACATATTTCTCTTGCTCCTTGAATCTTTCTGATATTGGTTGCACACTCACTTTCTCCCCCTGTGTTGGTATACTCAGTGCCAGCTCTGATTCCATTGCTATCCCTGTATTTACTTGCACCATCACCTGGGGTCATGTCTGATATATAGTAGCTACTCTCATGAGGTTTACCTGTTGAACACAGATAAAATGAAATGTGAGTTATCTAGAAATAAACCATAATTAGGGTAAAGCACTTGACAAAGGAAAGCTTAATTTACCAAGAAAGAATAATGAAGTCCCTTTTCACTGTGTAACTCCTAATTTATAACTAGCCTAACCAACTACATTTTTTCAATCTGTGATGTTATTTCACTGTGGCACTTGTGTAATGCTTCTTTGTTATGATTTGCCTAATGTATCAGTCTCTATTTTACTTCAGGATCTGAGAAGTCTGTAAATTTCTGGGGAAAGAATTGAATAAGGAAGACATGGATGCTGTTGTGAGTCAAGCCATGTTTGAAAATATGATGAAGTCTGACCCATGTGCAAATTATGAAAACGTACTAAACAGGCGACCTGAAATTAGAAAAACAGATGGCCATTTCCTTAACAAATGACATATTCTGTCATTACTGCTGTACTTGCATTTGGATTTTCTTTAAAAAGAAAACTTTCTGTGCACCTATATCTTTAGTTCAGCATCAAACTTTTATGTTTTGTCATGCAAATCATCCAAAGTGCAGCTTCTGGACTTCTTGCCAGAGTTTCACAAAATGGAGCACTCCGTGTCCCCTTCTCTCCTCCACACAGTTGATTTTTCTACTTTTTGCTCCATGCTCTCAATGAGACTATTTTTTTGGTCCCTGAAGTTTACCTGAGGTGTAACCTACAATCACAAGGTCTTTACATGTCCCCCTAAAGGTCTACCAGTGCCTAGGACAGTGCCTGCAACAAAACGGATGTTCATTCATTTTTAGACTCTTTCCCTTCATTAACATGGCCACAGTTGTGATGATAAGTGAATGACGGGTCTGTTGGCCCTCACTGGCTCCTTTTACATCTCCACAATTTTTTCTGAACATCCTTCAGGTGTGAATTAACAGCACACACTTGCTATTCTTTGTTATAAAGAGTGACCATTATGTATCATATATCAAATCAAGATCTCATATTACAACAACGTAGGGGAATATCTCTTTTACCTGGCCTTACGGTAAGTGATATTTTAGATTGAATTAAATCATTATACAACTGATAAAAGTTGAACATATTGAACTATTTTCATTCTATACAATCTTTACAAATTATACCCTATGATATTTTAGCTGTGGATGAGTTTATTGTGTAATACAGAATTATAGATACAGATTTTTCCTTAGAGAGTTCTATGCCTCTATCAAGTAGCACTAAATACTGTCTTTGTCTTTTTAAAGATTTTTTTGTAACCCTTCATGTCTTAGGTATCTTCCCCATTCTCTTAAACAAACTGAAGCAGTGGTAACAGGGAGCCGACCTGAAGAGTAGGTGCTCTCTTTCCCTGTAGCCCAGCACAGACTGTTGTGTTCTGGATGCCAAGACCATTGTCATCTGTCATTACTGCTGTACTTGCATTTGGATTTTCTTTAAAAAGAAAACTTTCTGGGCACCTACATCTTTAACAAACCTAAACAAGAGAGACTGAATTGGCAAATAAGGAAAATCTGTGTGAGCAAAATATCTTTGTAAAAGTGAAGCATATTCCCATGTATTTTTATGAAGATAGATAGATGCACACACACTTTGCTCATTGAAGTTAGCTTCTTGAATGTCATTTGCATTGGTATGACCACAGGTGCATTAAGATTTCATAGAGTTTTTAGTTTATTTCATGTTTTTATTTTCATTCATTTCAGTGTATTTTAGAGGTCAGTGTGTCTTCTCTTGCCTCTTCTTCTCTCAGCTTCTATTTGTCATCACACTTCTGAATGACTGTAAATTGAGTACCAGGCTGTGTCATATCTAAATTGAGTTAATATGGACTAATTTCAGTGCTGGCTTCATAAACTCTATGACCTTTGCTATATTTTCACATCTCTCAGAACATCTATGTCCTCATCAGGAAATATTAACTCACTGATATTTGATATGGGATTTTTATAAGACTTCCATAAAATACAGTAAGCAGTGCTAGTGTGGAATTAAAGAATGATTAAATCGCAGTGATTTCCTTTTTTATCCAGGTGGCTGACAACTTAGAAAGTTGAGTGTATCAAGTTATAGTATAATTAAAATGAAAAGTTTGTTTACCAGCTTTCCATAATGTGAGAGAGTGAAGACAGGGCCATGGAGAGGAGGAACTGGGAAGTTTAGAGGGGAGAGAAAAATAAAAGTGGGAAAAATCATGTTCCCCCAGTGCTAAGGTCCCACACCAGCACCCCCAGCCCAGACACTTCACTGATGCAGTTGTTTTGTATCTCCCCCCAGGTACCATTGGAGACTGGAAAACCCCCATGACTGTTGCCCAGAATGAAAGGTTTGACAAGATTTTCCAAAGGGAGATGAAGGATTTACCCTTGAAGTTCATCTGGGATATAAATGAATAATAGAATCCTAAGCTCAGCCCAAATATTTTAAGAAAGCATCTTCAGGAAGAAACATTTAAGATACACTCTAGTCTTTGACTATTCTTGGATCACAACTGAAAACATTAATGATTAATACATACTACATAGAAATTACACATCCTTTACATATGTCGCCAGTTTTCCAGTTCCTGGGTTCATCAATTTCTGATGAATAGAGGATTCTCCTTATTGTGTTAGTATATAATTGTACTAAATATAGTAAAATATACTAAAATATATTAATAATAAAATAATTTATACTAAATTATACTAAAACAAAAGGAAAATTTTATTTTACTTTTGAGTAATTCCTCAGTTCTTGATTAAAAGAATTCATAACATGTGATCAATTTACTATCATAATGGAAGGTTTGACTATTGTAAAATACTGCTTATTGTCTTTTTTCATGTTAGAGAGCTTAATATTTACATAACCATGTGAGTGAAACCTTCATTTTAACTCTTTTAGGTTTTATGTTTAACTTTGGAAGGTTGCCACCCCAAATATGTTCATGTAGTCATATAACATATATTCAATTGATCTAGATAATATACTTATGTTGCAAAAAGTTATTTTTTCAATAGATAAAAAAGTGACTCAAATTGTTTATTGAATAGTCCATCATTTTCTTACTGATTAAAATGGACATTATCATGTTCTAAATAATTCTATGTACAAGAGTTGAGTTGTGTAAAATGTCATATTTTTCTCCTAATGCTGTTTTCTCTTTCAACATTATGACACATATATTTCTAAAATAACATCATAAACTACCCAAAAGAGGCTTCTGGTACTATGCTAAATATTACTTTACACTTAAAGGTAATATAAAAATGAAACCGAATCAATTAACTATTCCTATTCAGCAATTACTTTACCCTCACCATTTATTTGTGTTTTTTTCAGATCATTTGATAAAGATACATTTTACTTATAAAAGGTTTGCTCATTTCTTGTTACACTTATTCCTAAACATTTACACAAATGTATATATGAACATATATTCTATATATATATAATATTTGTACTTACTGATAGTAGGAAATTTAATCAGTTACATTTTCTTTCTGATTATTGCTACTCATGGATTTTTGTCTGCTCATTCATCATCAGGATTTCTGGATCTAAATCCGACTGAATGGGAAGCAGTGCAGTTGGTCTGAGGCAGGCAGCAGTGTGGAGGCTGCCATCACCACCCTCCAGCTTCTGCAGACCGATGGGAAGATCTCGGCTGCTTGGTGCCCATTTAGGGTGGCTGGCTGCCTCACTGCTTTTATTTCCATATGCACAAAGATCTGCTCATGTTTCCTAAGAATTACAAATAATTTCTTTCATCACTGATGCCTTGAAAAAGGAGAAAAAGGGCCCTGATTCTTGCAATGGGAGTGGATTTCCCAATCCCCATGACTTCTCCTGGTACAGCACTCCCTCCTTTCTGAACTCATAACTTCCCAGGAGTATATGAAGGAGGTGACATTTGTCTGCACAGAAACATTTGTTTTCCCTCCTTTCTATTTATTACAAAATGATTATACGATAATTTCCTCCTTAGAAACCTCAACAACATTGTGCTCTGTTGGCTCCACTGGCCCCAGTGAATGACCTCCAATTCAGAAATTTACCCCCACTGGTGTCCCTTCATTGCCTTCCCTCCTTAAAAGGAAAAGTGCAGTGCGTAGACTTTGTTCGCTCCTATTAGAGATCAGCTCCTCCATTCGTCGTCAGGGTCTGTTTTTGTCGACCCCAGTGAGCCTTAAATGAGGGTGATTTTGTCTCTACTCCACAGGGTCCTTGGAAACGTCTGGAGAATTTTTGGCTGAGGATGTGGTGGTGCTGCAGGTGTGGAGGGAAACAAGGCCAGGGATGCTGTTAGATACGCTCCAGGTCCCACAGAGAATTAATTGGTCCAAAATGTCAGTAGGGTGCTTTGGGAACCTTGTTCTCTCCTCAAAGACTTGGCATGAGCAATAATTTCCTTTTTTTCAATTCATCATCAATTTCCTGTTTCCTAATCATTCTCTTTGGCACATAATCAAGATGTCATGTTACACATTTTGAAGGAGACCAAACTCTTCTTTCTCCATATCAATATTAAGCTGCTAATCAATTTGGCTCTGCCTCCAACTTTCACTGATGCCTCAAAGTCATTATGAAATATTTCTTATATTTTATAAACCAAGGAATTAATTTTTATCATCTTTTTGGTCTATTCCTGGCATCTAACATAGTTCATTGTTTTCTTCTTCTTTACATGTTATCTTTTCCTAACACTGTTACGTTGACAAAAACCAACAAATGTATGACAAGAGGTAATTCCCAAAACATAGGTAGAAACAGGAAGAATCATAGTAAGGGAATGAAAGTAACTTCTTTCCTTTATGTATCACCTTTTGAAGGAGTGCTATTAGTTTTTTTACAGAAATATCAATCATCATTGATATTTGTTTGATATTATCAACCACTTTGTTGATATCAGACAAGTGCCATGGCTGCAGGACTCTTTCCTGGGCAGTGTGGGTCACTGAGGGATGGATGAGAACAGCCCAAACATACAAAGAATCCATCAACTCCTGTCTCAGCATGAAGGGTTGTCTCTGGGCACTGCACAGTGAGGGAAAAGGTAGATGAAACCTTCTCTTTACTTAAACTGGATGTTCCCCAAAATTAGAACAACAGATTGACATTCTCAATAGAGATACAAGGACTAGTGTTTACCAAATGACCCTGAATGTTCTGTACACACACAGAATAAGTCAGTTAAATATGGGCTGGGGCAGATATTAATGATATTTTGTATTCCTGTAAGATTAGCTTGTTTACTAGGGAAATTTTTCAGCTTAGTGAATTTGACAGAGGGAAAGAGGCTCATGAAATAGAGTAGAAAGGGTTCAGTGGACAATTTATCAAGTCCTCTGTGGGGTTATCTTGCATGTCCACGTCATGCTATTCATACAAATTCTACTCACTGTCACCCACACTCTGGATATTGTCAGGATCACAAAGTCATAGTTCAAGGGGATATTTACATTTTACAATGAAAGGAGTGTGAACCAATTAGTATTTCAGGAGTATACAGGTTTTTGTTGTAGCTCAGCTGAGAAGGGGGCTGAGTGTACATCACAGTAGGTTTGGGTCTTTGGCAGTACATAGTGCATATGGCAACTTCCAGAGGCTTCTATGGGACAAAGTACTGTTCCTTATTCTGCTCTGAGGAGTCAGTGTGGCTGGTTGAGCAGGAGCAAGGCCTGCTGAGATAGAGATGATGGTCTGGCACAGGAGAGGTAAGCTTAGGTTCTGCACCCCTGTGCAGAGCTGAAGGGACCCATTAGGAGCCTGCATGGTCCACTAAGGGGAGCAGCTCTATGTGTCTCTGGAGTCAGTAAGAGGATTTGTTCAGAGGATTTGTTCCTATGACTGTTCTTTGTTTTTGGCTTTCCTAATCCCACTTTAAATTATTTTCTGGAGGAAAAAAGATGGTGGCATGAGAAATGAGGCAGAAATCTCCTCCCCAAACCACATATAATATGAAAATACAGCAAATACAGGTAATCCTAAAAGAGTGACCAGAAAGAAGACTGTGACAGCCGGCCTACATCTGGGGAAAGAGGAGATCACATGGGAAAGAATAAAGCAGCAAAGCTGTGATCCTGAGGGAGCCAAGCCCTCCCCTCATCCCATCTCACTGGTGGGAGGAATAGAAACAGATCAGGGAGGGAGTAGAAGCCCAGGACTGCTAAATACCCAGCCCTGGAGATCTGCTCCAGGACGTGACCTGACATTGCATGCTGCCCTGGAGATTAGAGGGCGTGGAAAGCAAAGATGGGTAGAATACTCAGAGAGAATGAGATTCTAGCCACTGTGGAGCACAGATACCAACAACTGGGCACTCTGGGAAAAAAGAAATGTGGGCACTTTGAAAGACATCCCAACAGTGAGAGGGCTGCTAAAGGGACAGCTGATACAGAGAGCTTACTACTCGGGAGAATGAACAGGTGGACAAAATTGTCCCAGCACACTCAGCCCAGCAGGTTGGGAACTTTCTGGAAATTCAGATGCTCCATATCCCTGGCTAGCAACACAGTCCCAAGCCTCCCCCCACTGTGGTATGCAGGCTGCCTCTCCTTCCTCCCACCTGGCACCTGCTCACTAACCTCCTGCCCCTGCCTTCATGCAATGGAAAGCTGTTTGGGAGCACAGGCATGAAGGGAGAGAGAAGAGGATTAAGGGAGTCCTATGATTAGCACACAAAATGTAGGGGGGGTGGCACAGGGAAGGGAGTATAGCCCAGAGAAGACAAGTAGTGACTCTAAAGCATCTTATTATGCTGATGGACAGTGACTGTAATGGTATATGTGGGGGTGATATGATAATGGAGGGGCCTGTAGTAACCACAATGTTGTTCATGTGAAACCTTCATAGGATTACATAACAATGATAACTTAATAAAAAAAAGAGGACCTAAGTATTTAAAAAGATTAAAAAAATAAAAATAAAATAAGATAAAATGCTTTTCTGTTTATATAAAACATGTTTGTAAGAAAAAAAATTACTCCTTTAATGCACGCAATAGTTTTCTGGTGACAACAGGATGATTCCCCTGTTAATCATGTGACAGGTAAAAAACTGGACTCTAACAACAGAGTTACTTTTCCTTCTTTTGTTACTAAACATTCCTGCACCTCAAAAAAGACTATAGCTTATTTCTCCATCTGTTCAGTATATTTACCTAAATCCTTCTCTGTGTTCCCACAGTATATGGAAGTTTTTGGTATGACCATAACAGAGGTTGGTATGAGCACAAAAGTCACTTGAACATTCAGTTCATAATGTATGAGGACATGGTAAGGGTGAGAAGAGATTATATTTCTGATTTAACCCAAGTGATAACTCAGCCTGGCCTAATGAATTGATGATTCATGCCTAGAATTCTCAAATGACAGTATGCAATTAGAGATCCAACAGGCATTGTTACAGGACACTTTTTTCTATGTCATCTCCATATTTTATTTACCAGGTTTTAATTTACAGTTATGGGCATAGATTTCCTATCAAAAAATGATACATGTGTGAGGGATTTCTGGGTATATGCGGGGCTTCACATGCTTGATTATTTTGAACCAGATTACTGCTCTCTCAGTCATGCTTTATTTATGCTATTTTCTGCATTAGTCACCCTTTTATTGTTCCAAATTTAGTTTATCACACTTGGATGCATTTGTTGTGAAACTTAATCTTGTGTGCCTTATGTTGGGTAAGCCTAATAGGAGAATTTAAAATAAAATGTCTGTGTTTCATTAGGAAGAATGCAGTGCCTAATCACAGTCATTATAAGTCATTTGTAAGTGTTCTGAAGCATATATCTGTTGTTTGTGTACTGAAATAGTGAGGCAGGCTGTCCTGACGCTGGGTATGGCAGCTAGAGGATGTCAGGAAAGTTCCAAGAATTTTCTATTTTCTTTTTTATCATATTTGCTGTGGCATCGATCCTCCCTCATAATTGCAGGGTGGTTGTCATGGCAGCAATCTCGTGTCCTGTGGAGACAGGATAGACAGCACCCGAAGTAGAAATAGAAGGAACAGGAACATAAAGGAATTTTTCTCTTGGTCTGTTGCCAGCTCTACCCCAGGAGGAAAATAAATCTCAGAAGCTTCTATTTGACTTTGTCTTTCTATTTCAATGCCAAAAGTGCATCAGTCTCCAGTCTAGACTAATTTTGTAAAGAAGAGTGGTAGTGCCATGAGGATCTCAGGTCAAACCAACCATTCCTGGAACTGCTGCCAGAACATCACCAGAGGTCTTTTACAAAGAAAGAAGAGGATGAACAGATACACAGGCAAAGCTTAATGACTGCCACCAGCTGAACGTTCACGGCCAGCTTTGGTCAAAACCTGCCCCTAGGTCATGATAAAAGCCTAGACTCTCTGGTTGAGTCTAGGTCAGCTACCAAGAGAGATTCAAGTACCTGTACCTCCTCACAATACAACTTCCTCCAGTGCATTGTAGCCACTTCTGACCTTCTCATCCCAGTCCTGTTCTCAGCCACCTGCAGGGAAACTGAACATTTAACATATCTGTGATCTGATGTCTCAACACATTCCATGCAACCACAATATTACATATACTGTCCCTTTAGACCTTTAGCTTATATAGTTCCTGCTTTGTCTCCCTAGAAAAACCTGTTTCCATTTAAGACCTAGAACAAATTTCTCTTCTTCCTTGAAACTTTCTCTGAAATCTGTTTCACACCTACTCTCTTCTCCCAAAAACACATATATTTTGAAAATACAGTAAATACAACTATTCCTAAAAGAGTGACCAGAAGTAACAGTATAGCCAGGTTCTGGGAGAAGTGAACATCTCATGGAAAAGGGTAAAGTAAAAAGCCATGACCTGGAGGGATCCGAGCACACCAGTAGGAGGAAAAGAATTACAGCAGGGAGGGATTGGTAGCACAGAACTGCTAAATTCCCAGCCCTAGAAATCTGCCCCAGGCGCACAGACCCACATTACATGGTACTCTGGAGATTAGAGGAGCTGAAAAGCAAAGTCTGAGACTAAAACATTGAACAGTATCCCACAACCAGCTCCCTGGGACAAAAGAAAAGCAGGTACATTAAAAGTCTTAAAAAGGCAAGGGTTTAGGAGAATGAATAAGTGGACAAAATTGTCCTGGCACACTCTGCCCAGCAGGCTGGGAACTTTCAGGAGCTTCAGTGACCCTATCCCCTGGTTGGCAATGCAAACCCGAGGTTCCTCACCATGATAAGCAGCCTGCCACTACTTCCTCCCTGACGACACCTCCACACAAACTGACTGTACCCACCATTGCTGCAGAGCAGCTGGAGGCAACCCCACATACAGCAACTACACAGCTTAATGCAGAGTCTTCTCCCTGTGTGTGGCTAATGGGCCCAGACCCGGAGGCTGCTCCCTGCATGGGGTTGACTGGCATAGACAGTGGAGACAGGTGCTGAGACCAGGAGATGTGAAAGGGCTTTGTCCTCCTAGCAGACACAAACACCTCCTGCTTATGACCCCTCCCCATCACCCTAGGCCATCCTGAGGGCTGCCACACTAATGGCAGCTTAGGGGACCAACCCACAAACTTCTCCCTGCATGCAATAAACCAGCACAGGAAGAGAAGACAGACACAGAGACTGGGAGCCATAAAAGGGCTCTATCCTCATGGAAGATGGATGTGCTACTCTCCTAAGACCGCCACGATCACCCTCGGCCATCCCAAGGGCCACCCCATCCATGGCAGTTTAGCGGATTAACTCAGAAGCTGCTCCCTGTGTGCTGTTAACCAGCACAGACAGGGGAGACAGGCTTTGAGACCAGGAGTCAAGAAAAGGCTTTGTCCTCATGAAAGACATACACAACACTCATCTGCAAATCCCACCATCACTCTAGGCCATCCCAAGGGCTGCCCCATCATGGCAGCTTAGCAGACTGACCCAGAGGCTGCTCCCTGCCTGCAGTTAACTGGCACAGACAGCGGAGACAGGCACAGTGACCAGCAAGCAGAAAGGGACTTTGTCCTCCCTGCTGACAACAGTGCCACTTGCCAGCAACCAATCTGATCATTCCAAGACTATGAAAAGGCATAAAAACCTTGTTCAATATAAAATCCCTCAGACACCAGAAAGAGGGCATGGTGAGATTTAAATGACCAATCTTCCTGGAAAGGAATTGAAAATAAAAGTCATACGCATACTGATGGAGCTACAGAAAAATATTCAAGAGATAAAGGAAGAATTCAGAGGGAGATAATGGAAATGAAACAAACAATGGAGGAATTTAAAAGCAGATTAGATGAGATGGAGGAGATAGTTAATGGTATGGAAATCAGAGAAAAGGAATACAGAGAAGCTGAGGTAGAGAGAGAAAAAAGGATCCCTAGGAGTGAAAGACTATTAAGAAAACTGTGTGACCAATCCAAATGGAACAATATTCGCATTAGAGGGGTACCAGAAGAAGAAGAGAGAAAAAATGGGATAGAAAGTGTCTTTGAAGAAATAAATGCTGAAAACTGCCTCAGTCTGGGAAGGAAATAGTCTCTCAGGCCATGGAAGTCCAGAGATCTCCCAAAACAAGGGAACCAAGGAGGACAACACCAAGACATATAATAATTAAATTGGCAAAGATCAAAGACAAGGACAGAGTATAAAAAGCAGCCAGAGAGAGAAAAAAGAAAAGAAAACCTATCAGGCCATTATCAGACTTCTCAACAGAAACCTTACAGGCCAGAAGAGAGTGACATGATATATTTAATGCAATGAAGCAGGAGGCCTTGAACCAAGAATACTCTATTCAGTGAGATTATCATTTAAATTTGAAGGAGAGATAAAACAATTCCAAGATAAGCAAAAGTTGAGAGAATTTACCTCCCAAAAACCATCTCTACAGGTATTTTAAAGGGACTGCTATAGATGGAAGTGCTCCTAAGGCTAAATAGCTGTCACCAGAGAAAATAAAACCACACCAAAGGAAGTACACCAACTAAATACTAACCAAATGCAAAATTAAATCTGCTACCCACAAAGTCAGTGAAAGGATACACAAAGAGTACAGAATATGACATCTAATATATAAAGAGTGGAGGAGGAAGAAAAAGAAGGGAAAACAAAGAATCTTCAGATTGTGTTTATAATAGCATAATAAGTGACTTAAGTTAGACTGTTAGATAGCAAAGAAGCTTCCTTTGAACCATTGGTAACAATAAATCCAAAGCCTGCAATGGAAATAAGTACATATCTATCAATAATCACCCTAAATGTAAATGGTCTGAAAGCACCAATCAAAAGACACACAGTTACAGAATGGATAAAAAAGCAAGACCAATCTATATGCTACCTACAAGAGACTTACTTCAAACCCAAAGACATACACACATTAAAAGTGAAGAGATGGAAAAAGATATTTCATGCAAACAGTAGGGAGAAAAAATCAGGTATTGCAGTACTTGTATCAGACAAAATAGACTTCAAAACAAAGAAAGTCACAAGAGACAAAGAAGGACACTGCATAATGATAAAGGGGTCATTCCAACAAGAGGATATAACCATTATAAATATCTATGCACCCGGGAGCCAAGATGGCGGCGTGAGTAGAACAGCAGAAATCTCCTCCCAAAACCACACATATTTTTGAAAATACAACAAATACAACTCTCCCTAAAATAGAGACCAGAAGAGACAGGACAAAAGCCAGACCACATCCACACCCGCGAGAACCCAGCGCCTCGCGAAGTGGGGTGTTGGACGATCAGCTATGGAAGTACATTTTTCTGATAATATTTCTTTCTCTTAAAAAAAAGAAAGCAGTTCCTGTGTGGTGGTCTCCAATAGGTTCTTCACAATGGTATAAAGGTCATATCAAAGTGTGGGAAAAGGGTTTGTTTGTGTTTATACAGAGGATCAAAGCCTAATTTGGCTACCCAGAAGACGAATTAAGATACAATATGAAGAACTTCCAACATCAACATCCTCTGGAAGATGATCATCAAAAAACTTCAACAAAGATCCTGGTGCTGTGCAGTTGTAGCTGCATTCATCCCACTGGTTCTTGGAATTGCCATTGGAATGAAGAAGGAGATATCTAAGCTGGCCTGTGCATACAGTAAAACAACAAATTTGACTGGATCTATATTGTTGGAACTCAACCAAGAATTAGGAGAAGTGCAAGTTGCAGTGCTCCAAAATCGTGTGACTGTAGACTATCTATTGTTAAAAGAATATATGGGATGTGAACAGTTCTCAGGAATGTGTTGTTTTAATTTGTCTGATTTTTCTCAAACTATTCAAATTCAGTTAGACAATATCCACCATATTATTGATAAGTTTTCACAAATGCCTAGGGTACCTAACTGGTTTTCTTGGTTTCACTGGATATGGCTGGTAATTGTAGGTCTGCTTTTGTTATGTATCTGTATTCCTATTCTGTTAATGTCTGTACACAATTTAATTAGTTGGTTAAAACCTATACATGCTTACGTTACTCTACAAGAAGTTATGTCAAAGAAATAATCAATCTTCCCATGTTTTCTTCCGTCTGCTACTTCTATAGCTTTTCTTCTTCCTTCCTAATTACAACCATTTAGTAGAATTCATGCCTCATATCGAAAATTACCAAATATCATAATTCTTCCAAGTGGTAAACATACCTCAAGACAAATGCTGGGCATAGAAGCCACAGGGCATAAATCTGCAAAGAAGTAAAAAGCTAACCTTTTCAAAGAATATTGCTCTCTCTCACTTACCAACTTTACACTTCCCTGTATGGCCCCGGAAGATGGCTGGTTAGCCGGAGACGGGTAAGATTCCTCAAGGGAGGAACAACCTAAGACAGGCACAGTCACAGGGGGGCCATCAGGTGAGAAATTGGGGATCAACAGAGGTGAGGCTTAGAACCTCACCCCCCCTGTTTTGAGAGAAATCTTCCTCTTCCATGGATGTTTTGTTGCCCTTGTCTAGCTTGGATTAATACTTAGTCTATAGGCACAGACCTGATCATCTACATTTGCCCTCTTACAGCACTAAATTATGTTTTCTACCTTTATCTTGCATCTACCTACCACTTCAGCATTTTAGTAAAAAAAAAAAATATGGGAGAAATGTGGGGTTCACATATAAATCAAGTATAAAAACCAAATGGATAATCATATCTGACTTGATTGTTTATAGTTCATGATGCGTGATCAAAACCGAAAGATTCTGTGATTTGACTACCCTCGCACTGTTCACCATGTAAGAACTTGTTCGTTATGCTTCAGAAGATTGGAGACTGTTGAGAATTAGGCTTGGGGCTGATTAATGATTGTGCATTGAGTCCCCTATACAGAATTTTATTGTTGTTAACAACCATTTGATCAATAAATATGAGATATGCCCTCTCAAGAAAAAAAAAGATTGTATATCAATGATACTTCAGTTAAAAAAATAATAAAGCTGAAAAAAATATCTATGTGCCCAACACAGGAGCACCTACATATGTGAAACAGATACTAACAGAATTAAAGGGCAAAATAGAATGTAATGCATTCATTTTAGGAGACTTCAACACAGCACTCACTCCAAAGGACAAATCAATCAGTCAGAATAAGTAAGGACCCAGAGGCACCGAACAACACATGGACCTAACAGACATCTATAGAACATTCCACCCAAAAGCAGAAATATACACATTCTTCTCAAGTGCACATGAAACATTTTCCATAATAGACCACATACTAGGCCACAAAAGGAGCCTCAGCAAATTCAAAAAGATTGAAATTCTACCGACCCACTTCTCATATCACAAAGGTATAAAACTAGAAATAAATTGTACAAATAAAACAAAAAGGCTCACAAACACATGGAGGCTTAACAACATGTTCCTAAGTAATCAATGGATCAATGACCAAATTAAAACAGAGATCAAGCAATATATGGAGACAAATGAAAACAACAGTGCAACACATCAACTTCTGTGGGATGCAGTGAAGGCAGTTCAAAGAGGAAAGTATACAGCAATCCAGGCCTATTTAAAGAAGGAAGAATAATCCCAAATGAATAGTCTAAATTCACAATTACAGGAACTGGAAAAAGAAGAATAAATGAGGCCCAAAGCCAATAGAAGGAGGGACATAATAACGATTAGAGCAGAAATAAATAAAATTGAGTAGAATAAAACAATAGAAAAAATTAATGAAACCAAGAGCTGGTTCTTTGAGAAAATAAACAAAATAGATAAACCCCTACCCAGACTTATCAAGAAAAAAGAGAATCTACACACATAAACAGAATCAGAAATGAGAAAGGAAAAATCACTACAGACCCCACAGAAATATGAAGAATTATTAGAGAATATGATGGAAAACTATATACTAACAAACTGGATAGCCTAGAAGAAATCAACAACTTTCTAAAAAAATACAACCTTCCAAGAATGACCCAGGAAGAAACATAAAAACTGAACATACCAATTATCAGGAACAAAATTGAATCAGTGATCAAAAACCTACCCAAGAACAAAAGTTGTGGATGAGATGCCTTCACAGCTGAATTTTATCACACATTTAGAGAAAACATAATACCCATTCTCCTTAAAGTTTTCCAAAAAACAGACAATGAGGGAGTACTTCCAAACTCATTCTATGAAGCCAGCATCACTGTAATAACAAAACTAGGCAGAGACACCACAAAAAAAGGAAACTAAAAACCAATATCCCTGATGAACACAGATGCAAAACTACTCAACAAAAACAAACAGAATTCAAAAATACATCAAAAGGATCATACACCATGACCAAGTGGGATTCATCCCAGGGATGCAATGATGGTACAATATTCAAAAATACATAAACATCGTCCACTATATCAACTAAAAGAAGGACAAAAATCACATGATCATCTCTGTAGATGCTGAAAAAGCATTTGACAAAATTCACCACACATTCATGATAAAAACTCTCAACAAAATGGGTATATAGGGCCAGCACCTTAACATAATAAAGGCTATATATGACAAACCCACAGCCAACATCACACTTAACAGCAAGAAGCTGAAAGTTTTTCCCCTAATATCGGGAACAGGACAGGACAGGGGTGCCCACTCTCCCCACTTTTACTCAACATAGTTATGGAGGTCCTTGCCATGGCACACAGACAACACAAAGAAATAAAAGGCATGCAGATTGGTAAGCAAGAAGTCAAACTGTCACTGTTTGCAGGTGACATGATATTGTACATTAAAAACCCTGAAGAATCCACTCCAAAACTACTAGATCTTATATACTGATCTAATATCTGCAGGATACAAAATTAATACACAGAAATCTGTTGCTTTGCTATACAGTAATGATGAACTAGGAGAAAGAGAAATTAGGAAAACAATTCTATTCACAATTGCATCAGAAAGAATAAAATACCTAGGAATAAACTTAAGCAAGGAAGTGAAAGACCTAAACCCTGAAAACTAGAAGACACTCTCAAGAGAAATTAAATAGGACAGTAATGAATTGAAATATCTCCAATGCTCTTGGGTTGGAAGAATTAATATTGTCAAAATGGCCTTCCTGCCTAAAGCAATCTACAGATTCAATGCAATCCCTCTCAAAATACTGACAGCATTCTTCAATGAACTGGAATAAATAGTTCTAAAATTGATATGGAACCACAAAAGACCCCAAATAGCCAAAGCAATCCTGAGAACAAAGAATAAAGCAGAGGGAATTATGCTTCCCAACTTCAAGCTCTCCTACAAAGCCACAGTAATCAAGACAATTTGGTACTGGGACAGGAACAGACCAATAGACAAATGGAACAGAATAGAGAGTCCAGATATTAACCCAAGCATTTATGCATTTATGGTCTATTAATGTACAATAAAGAAGTAATTGATATACGATGGGGAAAAGACAGCCTCTTCAACAGCTGGTGTTGGCAAAACTGGACAGCTACATGCAAGAGAATAAAACTGGATTGCTGTCTAACTCCATACACAAAAGTAAACTCGAAATGGATCAAAGACCTGAATGTAAGTCATGAAACCATCAAACTCTTAGAAGAAAACATAGGCAAAACTCTCTTGAATACAAATATGAACAACTTTTTCCTGAACACATCTCCTCGGACAGGGGAAACAAAACCAAACATGAACAAATGGGACTACATCAAGCTAAAAAGCTTCTGTATGGCAAGGAACACCAGGAGTAGAACAAAAAGACATCCTACAGTATGGGAGAATATATTCATAAATGACATATCTGATAAGGGGTTAACATCCAAAATATATAATGAGCTCACATGTTTCAACAACCAAAAAGCAAATAATCTGATTAAAAAATGGGCAGAGGATATGAACAGACATTTCTCCAAAAAAGAAATTCAGATGGCCAACAGGCACATGAAAAGATACTCTGCATCACTAATTATCAGGGAAATGCAAAGTAAAACCACAATGAGATATCACCTCACAACAGTAAGGATGTCCAGCATTGAAAAGACTAAGAACAACAAATGCTGGTGAGGATGCAAAGAAAGGGGAACCCTCCCATACTGCTGGTAGGAATGTAAGCTAGTTCAACCATTGTGGAAAGCAATATGGAGGTTCCTCAAAAAACTAAAAACAGAAATACCATTTGACCTGGAAATTCCACTCCTAGGAACTTACCTAGAAATACAAGTTCTCAGATTCAAAAAGACATATGCACCCCTATGTTTACTGCAGCCCCATTTACAACAGCCAAGATATGGAAGCAACCTAAGTGTCCATCAGTAGATGAATGGATAATTAAGTGGTGGTACATATACACAGTGGAATACTATTCAGCCATAAGAAAGAAACAAATCCTACCATTTGCAACAACAGGGATGGAGCTGGAAGGTGTTATGCTCAGTTAAATAAGCCAGGCAGAGAAGGACAAGTACCAAATGAATTCCCTTATTTGTGAAGTATAACAATGAAGCAAAACTGAAGAACAAAAACAGCCACAGACTCACAGACTCCAAGACGGGACTAGTGGTTACCAAAGGGGAAGGGTGGGGGAAGGTGGGTGTGGAGGGAGGGCGAAGGTGATTGAGGGGTATTATGATTAGTACACATGGTGTGGGGGGATCATGGGAAGATAGTGTAGCACAAAGAAGACAAGTAGTGACTCTGTGGCATCTGACTACACTGAGGGAGAGTGACTGCAATGGAGTTTGGGGGGGCACTTGATAATATAGGTGAATGTAGTAACCACATTGTTTTTCATGTGAAACATTCAAAAAAGTGTATATCAATAATACCTTAATAAAAAATAAAGGAGAAGTAAAAAGAGAGGGATAGTGATGCAATCAGAGCTGTGAATTGAATATAATGATATATGCATAGAGATTAAGTGTGAAACAGTTTTCAGAGAAAGATTGGAGGAAGAAGACAAATTTGTTTGTAAGTCTTAAATGGAAATTGGCTTTTCTAGGGAGACAAAGCAGGATATGTATAATCTAGAGTAAAGGAACAGTATATGTAATATTGTGGTTTCATGGAACGTGTAAGATGTCAGGTCAAAGACTTGTTAGATGCTCAGTTTCCCTGCAGGTAGCTGGGAACAGGCCTGCGATGAGATCAAAAGTGGCTAGAGGCACTGGAGGAAGCCCTATTGTGAGGAGGGCTGCAAAACCAGCCAGATACTTGAATCTTTCTTGGTAACTGATATAGAATCAACAGGAGAGCTTAGGCTTCTATCATGACCTAGGGGCAGACTTTAACCAAAGCTAGTGATTATTTTTCAGCTGGTGGCAGCCATTAGTTGTTGCCTGCATTTCTCCTCTTCTTCTTCTTTCTTGCTAAACGATCTCTGGTGGCATTCTGGCTGCAGTGTCCAGCTCCATTCCTGGAATGGTCTTGTTTGAGGTGAGATCCTTATGGCACTACCTTTTTCCTTTATGAGATTTTCTCTAAAGTGGTGACATGATGCATTTTTGGCACTGAAGCAGAGAGTCAAATAGAAGTTTCTGTGATGGACTTTCCTCCTGGGCTAAAGCTGGGAGCAGAGCAAGGTAAAAGTCCTTTATGTCCCTGTTCTTTCTATTTCCACTTTAGATGCTATTATTCCCAGGAGGATATGAGTTTGCAGCCATGGCAACCACCTTGCAACCATGTATGTGAGCAACAATATTACACCAAAGATGATAAAAGAGAAAATAGAACATTTTTGGAATATTCATGATATCCTTTAGTTGCCATAGGACGGCCTGCCTCTGGATTTCATCAACAAAAAACAGAAATTCTTATGCTTCAAATCAGTTATAATTGACTGTTATTGGAAGCCACATTCTTTCTAAAGAATGCAGACATTTTATTTAAAATTCTTATAATAGACTTACTCAACCTAAGGCACACAAGATCAAATTCCACAAAAAAATGCATCCCAGTGTGATAAACTAAATCCAGAATGACAGAAGAATGAATACTGCAGAAAATAGAATGAATAAAGCATGAATGAGAGAGAAAAATTCTGGTTCAAAATAACCAAGCATATGTAGGCCTGCATATATCCTGAAATCCCTCACACACATATTATTTTTTGAAAGAAAATCTATGTCCATAACTGTAAATGAAAACTTGGTGAATAGAATAGGGAGATGACACAGCAGAAAGTCTCATGCAACACTGTCTCTTGCATCTCTAATTCCATATTGTCATTTGGGAAGTCTAAACATTAATCATCAGTTCATTAGGCCAGGCTGGTTAGAATCTCTTCTCACCTTTATCATGTCCTCATACATTATGAACTGAAGGTTCAAGTGACTTTTGTGCTCATATCAACCTTTGATACGGTCAAACCAAAAACCTCCATATATGGTGGGGAAGATAGAGAAGGATTTAGGTAACTAAATTGAACAGGTTGAGAAATAAACTATAGCCTTCTTATCAGGTGCAGGAATGTTTAGTAACAAAAGAAGGTAAAGGAACTCTGTTGTTAGAGTCCAGTTTGTTCCCTGTCACATGATTAACAGGAGAATCATCCTGCTGCCACCGGAAACTATTACGTGCATTAAAGGAGAAATTTTTTTTCTTACAAACTTATTTTGTATAAACAGAAAAGCATTTTCATTTTGGATTGCAAAGGAAAAAAATCAAACAACAGTCATAAGAACAAATCTTCTCTGACCCTCTCTGACCCACTTCTCCCACTGACCCCAAAGATGCACAGAGCTGCTCCACTCAGTGGACCACGTGGGCTCCCTGAGTAGTTACCTAAGCTCTGCACAGAGATGCAGAAACTAAGCTTACTTCTCCTGTGCCAGACCATCATCTCTATCTCAGCAGCATTGCTCCTGCTCAGTCAGTCACACTGACTTCTCAGAACACAATGCGGGAGAGAACTTTGTCCCATAGAAGCCTCTGGAAGTTTCCACATGCACTATGTTCTGCCAAAGCCCCAACCTACTGTGATCTACACTGAGCTCCCTTCTCAGCTGAGCTGAAACAGAGACCTCTGAATTCCTGATCTGTTCACACTCCTTCATGGTTAAATGTAAATATTACCTTCTAATATGAGTTTGTGATCTTTACAATATGCTGAGTTTGGGTGACAGTGAGTAGAATTTGTGTGAATAGCAGAACATTATCATCCAAGATAACCCATCCATAGCTTGATAAATTGTCCACTGAATCCATTCTACTCCATTTCACGAGTCTTTTTTCCTCTGCCAAATTCGCTAAGCTGAAAAACTTCCCACAGGTCTGAACTTACTGCTAGTTTATAAGCTCATTTACCTTTTCCTTTTAAAAAGTGTTCCACGAATTCCTCCATATTGACTGATGGTTTCAGTGCTCTCTTCACATTTGAAAAATGAAAAAATGAGCACATAACATTTTTAGGGTTTCTGTACACATAAATAATCTTCAGGAAAAGGAGAGAATCACTGTTTCTGTTGCTTTCATTCCATCATAATTTCGCCTTTAGACACTTCAGTTGTATGCGACCCACTAATGTTAGTATCGACAACCTCCCAACCATGTTGTACATGCTCACCTGTCACCTTTGTATTCAGGTTTCTCATTCCCTCAGTGCCTCTCTCACCCTGCTAGACTATCAACTGATCTTCAAGACACATCTCAGGATTTAACTCTTCTTAACTTCCCACGTGGAGAGAGCAACACCATTCTTTTCCCCTGCAATAAGTAGCTAATTCAGGTGACAATGCTTCAAAAACTATAAAATTCTATGAGAACTGGAACACTTTACTAACACATTTCAGTACACAAATAAAACTCAAAGTGTATTATTCTTATCCTTCAGTATATGCTTAACATCTTCCTTACTGATAGAGAAAAAAAAACACAACTACTTGGCACACACAGGTTACTTGTCAAGTATTTTTTACATGGAAGGAATAGAGGGTTCACTTAAAACATTGTTTATGATAATCAACTAAAAGAAATAATTCCTTAACAACAATAAGCAAGATAATCTTACAGGAATACAAAATATCATTGATATCTGCCCAACCCACATTTAAGGGACTTATTCTGTGTGTGTACAGAACATTCAGGGTCACTCAGTAAACTCCAGGCCTTGCATCTCTATTGAGAATTGACATGTATATCTGTTGTTCTTCCTCTTAGGGAACATCCAGTTTAGGTAAAGAGAAGGTTTCATCTACTTGTCCCCTCCCTGAGCAGTGCCCCGATTTTATTTGTTAACACTTCAACTTGTTTAGAGCAATTGGGTTAGTAAAACTATGAAGTAACAGACATGAGTGTTCATAAGGAAGCCTGAGAAATTGCATAATGACAATTTCAACTATGACACAAAATAAAGGTGTGAAGGAAAACATTCAAATAATGGGTCACACATAGAATGTGCACCAAGCCTTGTGAGTCATCATTTATGTGTATATGACATTCATTATCATCACCGCCCTTAAGGAAAAATCTTTTATATACTAAGAACTCTGAGGTTAGTTGATTTTGGGATTCTTCCAGAGGAATCTCAAGTTCCTCTTTTTTCCTTTTTCCCAAATATCTGGCCCCAGGAATGCTGACAAAGATGAGCATCAGAACTGCACAATTTGAAAGCAATTCAGGGAAGCCTGGACCATGGGTCATTATTAAAAAAAAAAGAGAAATAAGTTATTGGTAAAATATTTTAAGTCACACTATGACTGGAAAATCTAGCCTTTTTTCAAAATGAGATTTATGAAATGTATAAATAGGTTGGACCAATAACACAAATTCACAGCTAGAACTAGAGTGGGGGACCCTGAATGGAAAGGTAGAGGAAGAAAGAGATTTATTCTGTCACTAGACTTATTTAAGGAGTATCTTCATGGCTGTCCTCCAAAGTTCAAGAGGAACAACCTAAATAATACTTTGGGGCCCTCATGTGGGCTTGAATACTAACTTCCATTATAAAGAAGCAGTGCTTCTTGAGGAGTAGCTGATTCATGTCTTGGGATGAAAACAATACATATGAGCCTGTAACATTTTCATCAGTTCGTAAAGTGAACCAAATTTCAGGGCTATTGAGGATAGCACTAAAGGGTCAATGGTCAAAATGAGGATTGTTAGTGGCCCAGGAGGTAACATTTAGAGCATCAGAAGGCACACAATGATTATACTCAATTAGAGCAAGGAAAAGTCATACGAAGGAGCATGAATTTGTGAAGATGCTTTTAAAAGGAATGTACACAAATTGATGTGATGAGCCGCAAATTTCTAAAATCCCCAACAGAAATTATGTGACTTTCACATATAAATCTAATCAACAACCATGAAATCAATTATTCATTTTTAGTAATGGCAGGGAGGATATGTTTAGAATGCATTTTAAAATATGTATGCACATGTTATTAGTTTAGATGAAAGAATAATGAGAATTACTAGTAAGAATATAAAAAT
Organism: Manis javanica; assembly: GCF_040802235.1. Taxonomy (NCBI): domain Eukaryota; kingdom Metazoa; phylum Chordata; class Mammalia; order Pholidota; family Manidae; genus Manis; species Manis javanica. The sequence goes on along the minus strand of NC_133168.1, from coordinate 35,866,117 downwards.
ACACAATGGCTACTAACAGCAAAATAGTAAGTTACAAAAGACTTATGTAAAAGTTACACAAATGTTGAAGAGTGAATGTGTGTACCTTGCTATCTTTTAAAAAGCATAACAATTCCTATGTATTTTGGGAATGATGCATGAGATGCACCAGGGACCTAGAGTGATCATTGACATGGGTCCCATAGATCAAACGGCGTATATGCTCCTTGGTGGAGGGAAATGTATAGAGAAGGCTTTGGAGGAATGCATATGCCCCATATCTGAGTTTCTACCTGAATGCAGGTTGGATTGGAAGGAACACTGGGCATGTGACATATGTAAAACTTCACTGTATACAGAGCTGAGGCCTATTTTACATCAGGTGTACACCTACAATTAAAATTGTGATAAATCACAGCCTTCAAATGACTCAACCAGCTATTTAAAAATATCTGGCAGTATCTAATTCTTGCTGTTCGAGAATACCATGAAATGAATGAAAATGGATTCATCTTTAGTACAGATAACCAAATAGCAAGAACATTTATATCTAAGGGAAGGAGGTATAGCAATGAAAAGCACTTGGGGAAATGGCAGAGAGAATGACAATATACTTTAAAATATGGAACAAAGAAATAGATCAAACAAATTAATAGTAGCCAAAGATATTTCTCTGAGTGCAACACTCAAGTCCAGTTAAAAGATGTGGTGAAGAAATGGTTGGGGCTGTTGGAGGCTTGTGAAACAATGTGTGCATAGGCAATGAGAGGAAACATTATTTGTCTTCTAATATGTTACTGTGCTAATAGTGACAAAGAAACAAACTAAGAAAATAAGGACATCTCATGAATGCTTCTTCCTCCTGGGGAGATAAAATGCTTAGAAAGACATGCAAATTTTTATTGTGATCAAAATGGGTGTAGAATAGAAAACAAACAGCTAGACCTCCTATCTTGCTCTATGATCATACATAATATTTTCTACTTTCTCATATTCTATTTATAGTGAAACATAGCATAAGTTCTACTTTCTTGGTGAATTGCTCCTTTATTTAATATAATATGTATTTTTCTCCACCTCTGGGTGGCATTACCAAATTCATTTCTTAAAGGCTCTATTTAATTGGCTTAAAGAAAAAAAAAGTGCTTATCAAAGTACATATTTCTAACACTCAGCAATATATTAGGAACTAACCCAAATGTTTTCCATGTTGATGGGATTTAGAATAATTTTCAGTAATGAAAATCTAGTTGAAATTTGTTGGTTTAATTAAAACAGGCATGCCTTAGATTTACCAGCAGTATGTATACACTTTCATTCCACCTAGCTTTGCTAAATATCCAATATCCTGTTATCTCTGGTGCACACTTTGTCAGAAGGAAAAATAATGAAAGAAAATGGCTGACTGCTTTAAAGGCTCATGAAATTTTCATGACTAATCTAAACATGCTTATTAATTACAAGAGAATTAAGTAAACAAAAGTGAATGTGCTAAAGATTTCTATGTACATTGTTCAACAATTATTACATTTTATGATATGTGTATTTGTTTCCCAATTCTCTCTGGTAACTTACATTCCCAGAGTTTTGCTAAGTTAAATGATTAAAATTCACTGACTCTCTCACAGTGATATTTGTGATATCTCACAGATAATTTCTAAGTAGAAAAAATAAAGAAACAGTAATCATTGGAGATATGTTTATTCACTTTTAGCTTATTCAAAAAGAAACATGTTTGGATATGTCAGTAAAACATGTCTTGTACCACATAAACCAAAATTGTACTCTGAGAAAGGATATGCTTCTAGACATTACAAAATATATTCATAAATTTGCCAATGTACACATTCCTGGTGGAATGGAGGGCTCACCACTACTTTCTTCTTAGTTTTCAACTGAAGTAACCATTTCTAGGGGTTAACAAAACTAATATATGGAATTCTGACCACTATAATTAGTAAGGAAAACATCCTTGTATGGAAAAGGATACAAAGATGTGTTTTTGGCTAAGAAAATTTATGAGGTACGCAGTTGCATTTTTGTTATGAGAAATTAAAGGAACCTTGTTCTAAGGTACAGCTGATTATTTCAGAATGAGATAAAGAAAAGCCAAGGGCAGCTAAATAAACACAGAAACTGGGGATAGAGAAAGAGAAACTTATACCTTCTATGGTCAAGGTGGCTAAAATAGAATTGTTGTTATAAGGGTTTAAAAGATAAGCTTTAATATCATGTTGTGCCCATGTAAGGCTGAGACTTAATTTTTTTCATCACCTAACAGGACAGTTTTCCTAGACCATTAGACTGCTCTTCATAGATTGTGAATCATTTTTCTGTATCTTTTAACCAATCAACCTGCAAAGGAAAGATTTTATGTCTTATCAAAATAATTTCCTATGCTTGTCTTTACCAGGCCTTTGATTACCTTAGAAAACTGAGGTTTAAAATTAAAAGAGCAAATTTTATTCACAACCATGGATCCTATTTGTTGGCTTTTTAAATATGTTATTGTCACTTTAGTTAAATAGTGACCGAAGTATTGTATCAAAGTGACCTATGATCCTATTTAATCAAGTGTTCAAAACTTTCTGGTATTTTTGAAAAAAATCCCCAAAACTAAATTCTAAATGAAGTCTTGTTGACCTCATAGTAATTTCGGGATTTTGCAGAGCATCCCTGGAACATCTTAAAAGATATGTTCTCTCTCCTTACAAATAGAGAGATGAGAAACTGATTAGGCTTAATTGCTATGTTAAGTTGACATGGGAAATACTGTTAAATAAGAAGTGACGCTAAACCTACTTTAAATTGTGTTAAGACAGAAATATCAAACTTCTTCATCATGTACATTATAATAAAGTCTCCAGATCTTTAACCATGGCCATTTTTAAGACTTTTGTCTCTCTTTTTTTTTTTTTTACATAAGAGATCAGTTTATGGATAATCATATGGCACAGAGTGGGAGGGTGCCTGGGCCAACAGCAATGAGTTCCCAAGAACAGACCAACAGACAGACAAGACAACACAGGAAAAGAGAGGTACTGTTTTACTCTGATGCTTTCTAAAAGTACTTGTCTTCAGTGAGATTAATGAAAAGGATTCTAACAACCATATTTCTATAACATTCAGATCATGCACTGAACTGGGTAAGAATTTGAAGAACTCTAAAGAAGAAATTGATGGCTTCATAAAACTGCTAAAAAAAAGATGAAGACCAATGAGAACTAATTACATGGGACTGAATAAAGTGAGGATGATTCTAATTTGTATGGCTTTTAGCTTAATTCTTGATCATTCTTCAAAGTTTGTTTCTCCATATTTAAGGAAACCTTTTCTATCTTCCATTAAGCAATCAGCAGTTTGGTAATGGGCACCACTTGGAATAGGATGAAACAATTACTCCATCACCATACCTTTCCCTCTAGAATTTAGAAACTCTTAGTGACTACTCTATTTTTTTAGTTATGTATTCATTTGCATATGTTGAATAAGATTTTGTTCCCCTTCCAACAGGACACAATTGGAAACACAGATGATATTACCAAGTCCCTGACTGGCATGTCATATTTGGGGGAGATACACATAGACTCACATGACCAGACAGTTTTATGCAACTAAGGGTGACTTTATGGAACCAATACAGCCCCTTGGAAAAATTGTCCTAGTACCTTGTTTATAGGGTTCCCAGCAGCCTTACCTGGTGAGCAAGGGAGGTCAATTCCTGGCAGGCCCAGAAACCTCAGGATATGTGAGGACCTCAAGAAGAGAGGAATTAATCCAAATTTTTAGGTATTACAAGCTAAATCTGATGGCAATTCCTTGGTTTGGCTTCCTAACCTCAAGACATTTTTTTTTTTGCATTTTAATAACTTTATTGAAAGGTATATCCCTTAATAGAAAAATTTAATGGTAGTGAAGTTAGGAAAACTGAAAAGTTATCCATAAAACACAGTTTACAAAAATATAAGATATACTGTGGTTCTTTGGTTTATTATTCAGTTATTTATTCATAACATGATGTCAAAATCGGGTACTGCCAAGTACTGGACTTGGGCTGCACACTGCACTGAGTAACCATTTATAATACTTTTAATGCTGTAGATCTCCTTATACTGACTGACTGAGAAAATCCTGAACACTACCATTGCAACCTCATAATTATGAAGATACCTATTTACTTTCCTTAAGATTTTCTTTTTGGCACAGTAGGGGCAATTAGTGGAAGTCTATTTACTTCCTTTTAAACAAAATTCAAATTTAGAAACGATGGCAGTTTTATACAAACAGTCCTTAGTATAAAAACTTCTCCAGTGTTAGTAAGATTTTGGAGTGACGTTAATTTGATTTACTGATACAAAAACAAATTTTGTTGGTAGGACTAGATTGAGGCAGATTTTGTATAAAAATTTGTCATGGATACAAACATTACCTATTTTCTAGAAAAAAACATTGAAGATAATATGTCAAGATTACTAGGTCTGCAGTTTTTTACTTTATATAAAAAGCTCTCAAATTTAAATGTAATTCCTATGTAGCAATGAAGTCCACATTTCTGGATAGTCAATTACTTGCTTTATCGGTGACAACAAACCACTTTTACTGTCTAAAATAGTAATACTCGTTATACCTTAAAAGTTCTTTTCTGACATGTTGGTTTTGATATAAGCCTCATAAATTTAAATTTTAAATTAAGTAGGTCACCATTTTTAATATAATCTAAATGCAATATATTGACCCAATATACAAAGTTGGATCAATGTTAGAAATGAAGATTCACAGTTTATCTTGACAGGCTTGTCATTAGCATCTCACTTGTGCTCTTACCCTTTATTTTATGCATCACAGATGAATTCAAATTTTAGTATAATTCCACTTCAGAATAATATGCAGTTTTCCCAAACCTGAGGGCATCAATGCTACTCTAGTTGTGATGTTTTGAGGTCTCACAGCTTAAACCCATTACATTATTATGGAATCCATAACTCAGGATTGTGGAGAAGGGCTTCCAAGTTTTCCGTTGCCATAATAGTCCAGTTAAGGGACCATTTCAGGAATTGTTGAAAGGTGGGTTATTTTGTAGTAACTATGCTTCAGTTGCCATGCAGTGCGCCCAGAAATAATCCATTTCAATTTCTGAACATTTGGTTTGGAACACTTGTTTGATGAATATTCAGTTAAACACTTAGATACGAGTTCTTGCCAGAAGGTCAAATCTCTGCCATTTATCTTGGAATGTGTCTGAAGACATTCTACTCCTTCTGTTAACTCTACATACTTCTGTGCTTGGATCTCCAGTGCAATGATAGACAATGCCAACACAGAAGGCTTTGCTTTCGAAAATATGATCCTGCAGTGGCATGCCCTAAATTGAGCTTCTAGCCTTTCAAAATTAAGGCTATTTTTCCTTTCAAATGGCAAGTTCTCTTGAATGAGTAATAGAGTTGCAGAAATTGAAAGGCAGTAGTAGCTTTAACTTTCCAACACACCTTCTCCAATATAATTTTTTCCATTCTCATCAGGTCTGAAACTGTGAACCTATACAGGCTTATCTGGATCAAGTCAGTTGCCAATGGGGCATTCCTTTCCTCTTCTACTGATTTTACAGCTAAATAGAAGCAGCTCAGACCAACACACCCAAGGCTGTACCTTCATTTTGGACAGGAATCTGTCCAGTAAATTCACAGCTAGAGAGAACGTTTCCATGTCAAAGCCAAAAAACTGAGTTAGACTAACATCTTTTACTTCAAAGTTCCTTAGCCTTGCCGTCATTCTGAGGCCATTATCATTTGCTGATTCAATTAGTCTCAAGCCGCAGACCTTTGGCTGACATCTCAACTGTTAAAGGGCATTCAGCTGGTGTAGCAGTTTCTGAGAGTCAGTTGTTAGTACCTCTATCATCTTGCTTGTGACTGCGGCTCCTCGGCTATAAGCACCCTCCCCGGGCCTGCTCTCACCTCACCCCACAATACTAGATCTAAGAGGCCTACAAGACTAGGGCACACGCGGGGAAGAGGGGAGTGGCCCCGGGAGGGAGAGCCGTCCTGGGTGGAGGTTTCCGCAGCGCCAGCCCGTACACACCGCCCACCTCGGGGTCAGGTCGGAGCCGAAGGAAGACATTTTTAAAAGTCAAACTCAGACTCCTTTTGGCATATTCCAACAAAGCCGACTGTCAAGGAGTCTATAGAATCAATCTATTCCCATTACACTTAGGTCAATAATCACGCCAAGGTTGATGAGACTACACATATACTGCAAACAAATTGGTCTTATTTTAATTATCTCTGTAACTGTAGAGAAAAAAATTATATTTCAGCAAAAATCTATACCACAGCCCTGTGGATATGATTTAAGTCCTGTCCATTGTCTTTGAGGTTTTGTTTTTGACCTGTAAACTGGACTGTATACAAACTTCTTGTAGTTTCCTCCAATATTTGGCTATAACCCTCCAAACTAACATGTCTAATTTTCTCCCAACCTTCTGATTTGGAATCACTGAGAACCAAATCCTGCCTTTTATAGAATACATGTTAAATTGGATACACTGTTTTAAACATCAGAGGAATTACCACAGCAACTTTTCTATGGACCATGCCTGTTACTACAAAGCCACTCAGATCACCAGATATTCAATATGCAAACCAGGAAAATTTGTCAGATTCCCACTGCCTGACTTTATCCCAAGTGAAACTGTTAATCCCAAAGTTCAAAAATATCTCACTACTGCCTTCAACTGAGAAACTGGGGTTATAGACTGCTCCACTCATTATCCATTGATTTTCTCTAGCTTCCATAGAAATGCCTCTTATTAAATACATGATGTCCTGAACAACCTGTATCACTGTCTTCTTTAATGAGTTTAAATGAACTGATCTATTGTCAGGGCTAAGAGACTGATTTCATGATTTGGAGCAACGTGCCAACCAAATTTTGGGACCAAAAAACTTCTTAGGGAAGTTTCCAAGATGGGACTGAATGGGAGCAGAAGACATCACCCCAGAATGTGCCATATTGGCATGTGAATTGTTTTGAGCTGAAGGCAATTAAGACTAGCCAGACTCATGAGAAGCTTTTTGCCACTTCCTTTTTTGCATGAAAGAACTTAGAGGACCTATACCAGGAAAAGAGCTATTACCAAAGGTACTTTTCATATCAGAAAAATTTATCCGCATGGCATGGGAGACATATATTCACCAAACATTTGTTCTAATCTCAGGTGAATCCTTCTCCTCCCCTTGAAGCCCCAGACCCCTCCACCCCTCTCCTCAGCTCAGGCATTATATCAGTCTCAGTATATTGCCTGAATGTCTTAAGGTGCTCCTATATGTAGGTATTTAAAATTGTTTTTCTCTTGCTTTTCTGTCTTCTGTAAACTTAATTACAGAACCAACCAAAGAACATAGAAGGAAAGAAGGGAAAAGTTTCTGTGCCTATGAAAGAATGAAACTACTCACCTGAGGAGTCTGCTTAAATGATGAGTTAGGTTCTGATATAAATGCATGTGAGAATAATTGCATTGCCACAGGTGGAGAAAAAGAAAGATAGACTATACATTCCACAGAGATGTAATTATTGACCAATTAAGAAATGTCCCCAGAATTGGTAATTCACTCGAGGGGGATTAGGCACATGCTGACTTACCATTTTCCAGCACATGGGTGAAATGCCTGTTCCACTTATCACAAATAATGGATGGTTAATGATTCAACCAAATCAAAGCTACTCGGGGTTCCTGGGCAGGGTTCAAAGTTTCTGCATAGGAATAGCTCCAGAAAGGAAGGATGTTTTTGCCTGGTATCCCATTCATAACCGTCTTGTGTCCATAAGTTGCCAGTACAATGGATCAAGGTGCTTCTACGTCTGGTACTACTACTGGTACATTTAAACCTTTGTAATTATTTCTCATGAAGAAATTGAGAATAGGTATAATATGAAGAACTAAGAAGAAAAGAGGAGAAAGCCATATATGGGGTAGTAAATAGATTTACTTTGAAGGATTAGGCACGTGCACAATTTCTGCAAGATGATTCACATAGGTGTAATACTTATCTACCATTCTCCACTTATCTACCATCATTCCACTCATGGGGCAAGTATTAATAAGATCTTCATACCACTCCATCACAGAGTTAGTTAGGTGCTGGGGTTGGTCCTTCAAATACTCCTTGTGTCATCATTCTCATGGGTTTCCTACTCTATCCAGTGAGTTTGTCTTCTGAATAGAATGGCCAAAAAGGATAAATATTCTAAGGCCCACTCAAATTCCTTCTATATTCTCTTGGGTTATTAACCTTACCTGCAGTTTCTCTTCTGCTGTTAGTGTTTTTTCAAAGACAGATATTTCTTCCCATATACTAAGATAATTTGACTCCTTTGCAAGGCTGACTTTGGCCCACTATCTGGCTTGGAACACAACTCAAGACCTGCCCGACACATTTCCTTAGCCCCTGCTGGGTAAGCACTGATCAGGTAAAGCCATTTTGTACTTCCTACTTTGAACTACCTGTGATAGGTTTGGAATTCACGGTTACATCTTTCCTATTATCACCTCTCATTAAGTAAAATTTTGATCCAAAGGAAGGCTTCAAACCCTCTTATTGGAGAAATTTGACTGCTAAGGAAGTGTTTAATGTGACACAATTTTGACCTTGTAGTTATTCAGGCTGTCTTTTTCTTTCAGAGATTTCTAAATAATAAACTAATTCATTCCAAGAATAGTCTGTTAATGATTAGAAAACAATAACTGTGACTCATTAACTAAAATGATTAGTGTAAAAAGAAAACCAAATTTATTGTTATTGTAATTTATTATTTGCCAAACATGTAAGAGTGCAAGGGTGAAAATCTTACCCACTGAAGGTTTTAAGGAAAACCTTTGGTTATTGACTGACTGCTAAAGTATGCTGGCCCAGACTTAAATATAGAAAAGACTTTTTTTTTTAATTTGAGGGTAGTCTTGGAAGTATTCATACTCCTGGGAAGCAGCCTCTACAGAACTAAAACAATTAAAAATAAAACAAAGCAAAAAAGGAGCAACAACGGCCACATCCAGGAGGAGATCAAAATCCTAAGCAGGTAGAATGTTACCTAGTGTCCAGTTTTCAACCAAAGTGTGACATGCACACAGAAAATAGAGCAGTTAACAAACGTTATCTTTTAATGGACCCTGATACTGAACTTAGCAAACAAAGCAGCTATTAAAAATATCTTCTATGTGATGAGTCACTTAAACTGTCTCAATAGCAAGTCTGATGGGGCAGGAGAGAAACTCGGGGAACACATGACAGGTTAATTGAGATTATCCAACATGAAGAACAAGAAGACAAGTGAAGAAAAATGAGCAGAGCTTCAGAGACCTGTGGAGAACATCAAGCTTACAACGTGTTTAAGAAGGAGGGAAGAGAAACTGTAGAAAAAGATATTTGAAAAACTTAAAGCCAAAAACTCCCCAAATTTGATGAAAAGCATTAATTTCCACATCTATAAAGTTTAAAAAACACAAGTGGATAAGCATGAATAGAGCTACATCTTGATGTATCACAAATTATTGGAACACAAATTTTAGGATTGTTTCTTCTATTTCTGCAAAGAGTGCCTTTGTTATTTTGATGGGGATTGTGTTGAATCTGTAGAGGCCTTTGGGTAGTACGGATATTTAACAATAATAATTCTCTTGACCCATAATCATGGCATATCTTTTTATTTCTTGTGACTTTTATTTCTTGTCAGCAAAGTCTGTTTTAATTGTACAAATCTTTTGCCTTTTGGCCAAATTTATTCTTAAGTATTTTATAGTTTTGTTATGCTATTGTTGATGAAAGAGTTTTCATTTCTTGTTTGTTTCATCAAGTAGTGTAAATGAATGCAAATGATTTTGCATATTGGTTTTGTATCCTGTAACTTTACTGAGATCGTTGATTAGTTCCTACAATTTTTGCTTGACGCTTTGGGATTTTCTATATACAAAATCATATCATCTGCAAGTAATAATTCCAATTCTTCTTTTCCAATCTGGATGCTTTTTATTTCTTTGTCTTCCCTAGTTGCTCTAGCTAGCAATTCTGACACTGTATTAAATAAGAGCTGGGGGAGTGGGCATTCTTGTCTTGCTCCTAACTTTACAGGAAAGTATTTCAAACTTTCTCCATTGAGTAAGATACTGTAAGTTTGTCTTATATGGTATCATCCTTCTATTCCCAATCTACTAAGGGCTTTTAGCATGAAATGATGTTGTATTTTATCACTTGCTTTCTCTCCATCTATTGAGATGATCATGGAATTATTCTATTTCATTGATGTGAAATATTACATTTACTGATTTGTGTATGTTGGGCCATACTTACATCCCAGGAATAAATCACACTTGCTCATGGTGTATAATCCTTTCATGTGTTTTGAATTAGGTTTGCTAATTTCTTGAGAATTTTTGCACCTATATTCATCCGGTATTTTAGTCTACTGTTTTCACTTCCTGTGGTATTCTTACCTGGTTTGGCATCAGGGTAGCACTGACCTTGTAGAATGAGTTTAGAAATGTCCCCTTCTCCTCAATATTTTGGAAGAGTTGTGGAGGATTCGTGTTAAATTTTTAAGTGTTTGGTAGAACTCCATTGTGAAGCTATGAGCTACTGGGGCTTTCTTTGTGGAGAGGTTTTTAATTATTGATTCAAATTCTTTACTTTTTGTTCTTTCAGATTTTCTATTCTTCCTGATTCAGTCTTATTAGATTGTTTCTAGAAAAGTATCCCTTTTTTCTAGGTTATATATTTTGTTGGCATATAATAATCTTATGATCCTATGTGTATCTATAGTGTCTATTTTAACGTTTTCGCTTTCATTTCCAATTATTTGTATCCTCTCTCTTTTTTCCTTAGTTAGCCTAGTTAAAGATTTGCCATTTCTATCTTTTTGAAGAAACAGCTTTGTTTTATTGGTCCTTTCTATTGTTTTTCTGGTCTGTTTTATTTAATTCAACTCTGATCTTAATTATTTCCTTCCTTCTGTTACCTTAGGGCTTAATTTGTTCTTTTTCTAGTTCCTTGAGATGTAGTGTTAGTTGTTTAGTTTCTTAATATATCCACTTATTGTTATAAACTTTCATTCATAACTGTTTTTACTCCATCCTGTAAGATTTGATATGTTGTATTGTTTTTATTTGTTTTGAGATAATTTTTTATTCCTCTCTTGATTTTTTGATCCACTAGATATTCAGAAGAATGTTGTTCAGTTTTCATATATATGTAGATCTTCTTTTCTCTTGTTGATTTCTAGTTTTAATCCCACTGTTGTCAGAAAAGATTTGATATGGTTGTAATTTTAAATTTGCTGAGATTTATTTTGTCTTACCATATGATCTATCCTGGATAATGTTCCATATGTACTGAGAATCTGCTGCAGTTGGACAGAATGTTCTATATATGTCTGTTAAGCCTCTTTGTTCTCAATGTGCTTCAATTCTAATTTTTCCTGGTTGATTTTCTGTATGGATGACATATCCATTGCTGAAAATGGGGCATTGAAGTCCCTATTATTGTTACTATTATTTCTCCCTTAAGATCAATTATTATTTGCTTAATATATTTCAGTTCTTGGGTGTGAAGGGCATATATATTTGATTGTAATAATCTTGATGTTTTGACCTTTCTATCCTTATAGAATGACTTCCTCTGTCTCATTTTACCAATTTTGGATTGAAATCTATTTTTTCAGATATAAAAAAGCAGGCTGTGCCTGCTTTCTTTTGGTTTCACTTGCTTGGAATATCATCCTTCATCCCTTTACTTTGAGCCTATGTGTGTCTTTAGAGCTGAAATGAGTCTCCTTTTTGCACCATATACTTTGTCTAGTTTTTTAATCCATCTTGTCACTTTGTGCCTTTTGCTTGGTGAGTTCATTCATTTACATTTGGCATAGTTATTCACATGTAAGGACTTACTGCTGTCATCTTTCATGTATTACTTACACTAGACGTCAAAAATGAAAAAAATTTAATAAATTTATATTTACATATATAATAATCCATGCATTCATAATGAAGAGGCAGCATTATGATCATTTTAGTTAGCCTAGTGTACACTGATTGTTTCACAGTAGCCTAGCCTACATAGTATTAAATAAATATTCATAAAATTTTTATGGCACACAGTATTACACTCATGATCATAATAGTTTTGGAAACATTACATTTTTTAAAAAGCACTTATCTGTGGTGATAGGCTTGTAACATAGTGTCTCCGACTATGAGAGAAAGGCATACTGTAGAGTAATTCTTTCAAAGCAAAGTTATAAAACAGTAACACACTATTGATTTTATATTAAATATCACTCACCTTAAGCTTATGTAAGGATAGGCTATTCATTTCCATACAAGTCTTGGACATGACATCCTACATGATGAATATTTATGATATGATGATGACAAAATATTCTCATACAGTCCTCTCTGTACAATTGGTAGGTTTTCACATGAAGACACTTCTACATATACATAACAGGTAAGTTTATTAACTGTACAACATGATTATGATGATTATTTCCTATTAACAAGGAAGTGAATCATCCTTTTCATCTTTACACTGATGGATGAGAAGGGGTTAGTCTTGCTGCCTCAGTGAAGACACAGGCAGAAGAGGTGGAGAAGGTGGAAAGGGAGGCAGGACAGGCAGGTACACCTGGTGTAACTTTATGAAAATACTTCATGATTTCTGTTTTTCCCTGTTCATTTCTCTGAAAATGTTTCTTTTAGCACCAATCTTCCCTCACCATTTGCTTCAGTTTCAGCGCCCATATCATAGTGGGTTCATGTCCTAAAAAAGTCAAAAGTAGTCTTGAATAAGTGGAACCCTTCTGACTTTGCCCAATGTCAGTTTGTTTTCTGGTTTTGCTTTTCTACATCTTCTTCTGCATTATCTGGCACTGGTGTTTGGAAGTATTCATTTCCATCCAGTTGTCTTCTGCTAATTCCTCTAATGTGGTACTACTAGCTCTTGAATTTTCCAAGATCCCTATCTTGAAACCTTTCACCCTCCACATTTTTGCCATATCCACAATCTCTTTGATTTCCTGGGTTGCCTCTGTAATAAATCCTGTGAAGTCAAGCATAATAGCTGGACACAGTTTTCTCCAGCAAGAATTTATTGCTTCAGGCTTGATATTCCATGGCTTTTACTTTAACAATGGTGACATCTTCAAAGTGTAATTCCTCCCGACTTTCATGACCTTCTCTCTACTGGGGTTCTCCTCCATAGCACTGACAATCTTTTCTATAGAGTCCCATGTGTAATGAGACTTAACAGTTGACCTAGAATAGAGATACTGTGTTTGAGGGCAAGTAGTTCACACCAGTGCCTTCAGTACTGAACTCATGGAGTTCTGTTTGGCCATGGACATTATTCAATACCAAAAGAATTTTAAAAGGCAGTCCCTAGGTAGCAAGGTACTTCCCAACACAGGGACAAAGCACTGATAGAACCAATCCAGAAAGAGTTATTGTCAGGCCTTCTTGTTGTATAACCAAAACACTAGCAGCTGACATTTATCTTTCCCCTTCAAGGTTCAGGGTTTAGAAGAACTAGAGAAGGGCAGTCCTGATCATGAACCCCAACTACATTTGCACAAAACAATAGAGTTAGCCAATTACCTCCTTGCGTAAATCTTGGTGCTCACATCTCTTCCTTACTGATAAGTATCATTTGTGACGTTTTTTCTAGAATAGGGCATGTTCATCTGCATTGAAAATCTGTTTATGCAGGTATCCATTCTCTTCAACGATTTTCTTTCTTTCCTTTCTCCTTCCTTCTCCCTCCCTCCCTCCCTCCTTCCCTCCCTCCTCCCTCCCTTTCTCTTTCTTTCTTTCTCTTATTAAGGTATCATTGATATACTCTTATAAAGGTTTCACAAGAAAAACAATGTGGTTATTACATTCACTGTTATTATGCAGTCCTTCTCCATACCTCATTGCAGTCACTGTCCATCAGTGTAGTAAGATACCACAGAGTCCCTATTTGTCTTCTCTGAGCTACACTGTCTTCCCAGTGACCCCACACACACCATGTGCACCAATCATGATAACCCACAATCCCCTTCTCCTTCCCTCCCCACCTGCCCTCCCATCTCTCCCCTTTGGTAACCACTAGTCCCTTTTTGGAGTCTGTTTAAGTCTACTGCTATTTTGTTCCTTCAGTTCTATTTTGTCTTCAACGATTTTCTTAATGGCTACTAGGAACTTTCTGCTGCCTGTCCATCAGCAGAGAATGCTTCTTCTATCTTGACACTTTTTAAGACAAACCCCTTTCTAAAATTATCAAACCATCCTTTCCTGGCACTATATTCTCCAGTCTTAAATCCTTATCTTTCTTTTTGCTTAAAGTTTTCATATAATGACTTTGCTTTTTCTTCACTCTTATTAAAGTCTTTAAGTGCCTTTTTTATTATAATCCTGTACCCACATAAAAGGTGCATTTTCAATACGAGATAAAAATATATTTCACAAAAATGCAAGGTTTTTCTTGAGCCTGCTGGAATAGCTGCAGTGACAGCTTCACAGGTTTCCTTTTCTTCTCTTGAGATGATCCTCACACTAGATTCATTTCCCTTGATATGATGCACAAATGCAGCTGCAGTCCTTAATCTGTGGTACATACCCAGCATTTCAACTTTTTCTTGTAATGTCATGACTTCTCTCTGCTTCTTTGAGGGCCTTCCAGCATCACTAGTGGCACTTTGTGTAGGTCCCAAGATGTTATTGAAGGTTTACAATATTGTACTAAACACAGTGAAAAATATGTGAAACCCAAAAGAGATTAGTTTTATTGTGATGCACAATTTACTAGAGGGAAGTGTTCACTGGGAGATGATCAGTATTTTAAGCAGTACATAAGAGATAGCTACAAAATTATTACAGTAGCACAGTGCACATATTTAATTTCATGCAGTTAAAATTTAATACTACATCTTTACACTTGTTTACATTTCTCCAACTTGCAAATGGTACCATTTATGGTCTGTAAGGTTTCTATATGTAAGCTTAAATAAATTTTAACTTTTTTGCAATACTTTTATATTTTATAGTAGCAAATGATAAAATAGACTCGTATCTATGTATTTTTATGCATTCATGACATACCTCTTTTCTAATTTCTTTTTATATGTCTCGGCTAAGGTTCATCTGCAAATTTTTTCAAATTATTGCAAATTTCAAAAAATTTTCCAACATATTTGTTTTAAAATCCACGTGAAAGTGTAAACATGCAGTTCAAACCCATGCTTTCAAGCATCAATTGTACTTTGACTGTCATTCTACTCTGCTACCTGTAGTTTGTGCTGAGAAATCTGCTCATGGCCTAAAAGGGCTTCCTATAGGTTATTTTCCCCTAGCTGCCTTAAAATACTTTATTATTGGGTTTTTTAACTTTATTTATAGTGTACGTTGGAAAGGTATTTTTGCATTGCTATGATAAGGTGTACTATTAGCATCATGTATTTGTATGTACAGTTCCTACCCAGGTTTAAGAAGTCCTATTATTTCTTTAAATAAACTACCTGCACTCCTCTCCCTCTAATCTCCTCTGGTATGCCCATTATTCTTATATTGGCTTTCCCAATAGGATCTGATAACTCCAGCAGAATTTCTTCACTTTTTAAAAATACAGTTCTGTCTCTTCTTTCAATTGAATCATTGCTAAATTCCTATCTTCCATCTGATTTAGTTTGTTTTCAATGTTTTCTAATGCACTCCATCATGCTGAATTCCTTTGGGTTTTTGTTTTTGTTTTTTTAAATAATTTCAGTCTCCTTGATAAAGTACTCTTTTTGGTCAGTAATTTTATTCCTGAGTTTTTTGAATTGCCTGACTTTTCTTGTAGCTTATTGAATTTCTACCTAACAGCCATTTTGAATTCTTTATCAGTTAGATTTCAATATTCCCTGTCTTTGAGTTTGATTGCTGGAGAACTGTTGCTTTCTCTTTAGGATACCGCATTACTGTAACTTTTCTTAGTGTTTACCTCTGTTGTCTCATCTATAGTGAACAACTTTCTTATTTAAGGTAGGCTTTGTTTGCTTTGATTCTAGTAGTTCAACAGGTTGGCAATTAGAAACCTTTGTTTTCCAGAGGGTGGCAACTATAGCAAAAGTGTTTGGTTTCTCTTACAGAATCTGACACGCTGCTAAAGTTGTGAGCTCACCTACAAACTGTTATCAAAAATGCTGGTAGCAGAGTAGTGGATGTGGGGGCTTACCACCTGGGGCTTCGGTTATACCCACCCCATAGGGGGATCCTTAAGTGGGAAGTCCCAAAGGTACATGATTGGTACTCTTGCTGAAATCCCAGGGCAGACAGCAAATAATGCATTCATTCAATTATCTTTTGTCTTCTTCCCTGTTCTTTCCTTCCTGCCAGTCACAGAGTTCTCTCCACACAAATCCAGGTGTTCCTGAAGAGCAGCAATAGGTTCCTATAGCTGTACTGAGGCCGCCAGGCAGACTTCACGACACTTTCACTTTTACCTTCTCTGCTAGAGACTGCAAACGCCTCCACTGCCCCCACTACTGCATGACTCTGATGACTCTGTAGTTTCCCTCAAGGTCCAATCACACCTTCCTACAAGGTCCAATATACACACTCTGAGATCCACAAATGGATGGATCTCTTGGTTGTCCTCTTGTGCTGGGCACAGGCACATTTGTTTGGTTATGGATATTCAATTAGTTGTAATTCCAAAGGGAGTGGGAAAAGGAATGACACACATTGCCAAAATACTGATGTTGCTCCCTATTTTCTCATTTCAATGGGGGTGATTGAGAGATTAAAAATAATCTCTACTCTCTGGACTTTTCATCTAAATAGGGACTGTGATGACATTTGTGTGCAGTGTGATTGTTACACAGAAAATACAGGAACAATGAAAAAGTTAGAGAAACTAAGAAAGGCCAAATACCAAGTAACAACTATAGTGCCTATTTCTCTGTATAAAAATATTATATGTTCAACTAATGACTGCCTGTGGATGGTTGAGCTATGGACTTAAGCTGCATAGGACTTTGAACCTAGCTAAATCCTCCAGCTTGAGAATTATCATGATTTTATTGCTGTTGCTATTGTATGTCATTAGTCTGTTTACAATGCTTCAGTTTTCTTCCACAGGATCCATTGAGGAAGATGAAGAATAAGTAGATTGTAAGGTGAGATTTCTGGAGGGGTGGGCTGTGGGTAAAACTGCAGTATTTCCAGAGTCTCTCACCTGGCTTTAGTGCATCTCCATATCAATAGGTGTTTCCAAGAGGTGGAGAGAAGTAATCAATCTCCATATCAATAGATGATTACAAGGGCCAGCAAGGGCATATCTGGACTAGAGAGGTTGGGGGGAAGCCTCTTCTGCAGCTGGGTTACGAGAGACATGGGAAAGCAGAAGTGGATTGCTTGTAAGAAATAAACAGGTTTTTCCCACTTAAAAAAAAAAATTACATATACTCCAGTAGAGACAGAATCCTACCTGGGAGGTCAGGATTTTGTCTGAGATCAATCTTGTGGTCAGTGAAAGCTTAAAGCCCATCAAAAGTGCCCAAAGTTTCATAAAATCCTAGATTCAAAACTATCCCTCAAATTGCAGTTCAAGTATGCTGGTACAGCCCCCATCTTCCCAACATCTATAAACTCTGGAAACACATACATACAATTAGCTGAGGATACAAGAGTAAACAGAGTCAGGAATTTTCTGGAGGAGAAACAAAGAAGCATTCAGATAGGAGATATATTTTCCTATTGTTTGTTTTTTATTTTGCCCCCATGTCCTTGGAGTATGCCGCAGTTGCAGAGCTGTACTGGCAGCTAAAAACACAATAGGTTCTTTAACCACTAGACAGCACCTGAGAATAGAGCATTTTCAAGACAATTTACTCATTCTGTGTGTTAGATAGTGAGAGTGACCTTTCATGATCAAAGTAGGTATTTAAATTTAACATTATTTACATATCCACTAGTACAAGCAATCTGAGGAATATGACCTGTGCTTGGCCTAAGTGACTGTATTGTGAACAATAATTTCTATGAAATGGTAGTACTGTATTTGCATCATATTGTAACTCAGAATGAAATTCACATAAATTTCATAACTTGTTTGATAAGCTTGAGCATGTGCTTAGTTTTTCATCATAAAAATATAAATTAACACTTAATATTCTTAAAGTATAACTGCAGGACCTACATGATTTCCATACTCATATATACCTTTAATAGAGCATCCTCTATGTTTATTCATTAGCTAAGGAACTTGCTCCCTAGAAGCCACTTCCTAGTAGAAATGATTCAAATTCAACACATGGCTTTAAAAGGTCCCTACAACCCAGTAAACAGGTTACAATCTATGACTCAGTAGTGTGTGGGAAAAAAAAAATTCTCAATATTCTACAACCAATTTCACCATATTCATTAAATCCCCCTTTCCCAATATCAAGGGAAGGACATCGATTTACTTTGAGATGATTTAAACTCCCTCTCAAGGCTTTCTCTTCTCGCAACAGATCTTCCCTCCTATTCCTCATTCCAAAAAAGGCCATGTGACACAAATGGAACTTGGGAGTCTACATATTGCTGGAGGGAGGCCCTTTTAGTCTGGGCTTGCTTTCTGACAACTCAAGCTTGGCTGACCTCCACTAAGATGTCCCTCATTGTACTGGGCCTTGAGCACCACTGTCTGTTGCATGAATTGGCAACTACTGCTGCTGACCATAGACCTCACTTTCTCTAATGTCTTAAGTTCCTCCCATTCAGGACCCCATTATCCCCAGGTCATCTTTTGTCAGTAGATTCTCTTAGCACATCATCCTTCACAGGTGCTTCATGTAACTTCTCTGTATCCTAGAAAAACAGTTCCCAACCCTATCATGGCCTCACCATTTTCTTTTATTTCCATTTTTTCCTCTATACTGTTTAAACTGCAGTATGGTATACATATTATAAAACTTATTAAGTTAAATGTACAACTGATGGATTTTTGAAAACATATACATATCCCTCTACTGGGAAAGTTTCCATGTACCCTTTGCCAGGAAATCCCCCATACCTCAGAAGTAACCACTGCTTTGATTTTCTTAATCAAAATAAGTCAGCTTTTCCTGTTCTAAAACTTCATATACATAATAGTAATTATCTTTTGCTAACCTCAGTTTCATCCAATGTTTTAATGTGTACCAATAGTTTATTCCTTTTTATTGCTGAGTAGTGTTCTGTTGCATAAATAAAACACCATTGGTCCATTTAGCTGTTGTTGGACATTTAGGATGTTTACAGATTTAGACAATTAGAAACAAAGTTACTATCAATATTCTTGTACAAGATGTTTTTAATATACACTTACACATTTTTATATCTCTTGCATAAATATCTAGGAATACTGGCTCATTTTATTTAGAGTAGATGTGTGATTTGCTGTGAGAAACTCAGTTTTCCAAGTTTTGAACAATTTTACACTTCCATATCAGTGTGAGAGTTCCAGTTCCTCCACATCCTCACCAACCAAAGATGGGATTCTCCATCTTTTTAATTTTAGAAATTCCAGTGAGTGTAAAGCATGTTATTGTGAAATCCTTATTTAAAAATTGTAACTCCTTTACTTTCCTAAGATAAATTAATAACATGACCTAACTATTTGATATTTGAAAAAAAGTTAATGCCCTAATTAGAAAGAAAAATATGCATCTATATATGAAGTACTTAAATATTACTATAAAACATAACAAACAGCCACATCATTTTATCTATAAGTAGAATACCACAAATACAAGCATTAATGCATAAAAAAGAAACATTGCTTTGGTAACTCAGGTGTGATACAAGGCACTATTATCAGCAATGTTACTTTTTAAATGTTCAAAACTCTTGCTAGGTTCTGAACACAGCCAAGTACAATCCTTCCTCAATTTACATGGTAATTGCATTCTTAAAACAATCAGTGGTTATTAAAACTGCAAAACAAAGTTAGATATGCAAAATGGAATGGGTCAACAACATTAAGGTAGTCACATGGATTTTTCACAGCCACAAAAGGCCAACAGGACATAGAAATTCGGGCAGGGTTCAGTTTTTTGGCTTCTAGGACAGTTCTCAGATCAGAAATGGTCTAGTATCCTGGCTTCTTGCCACACTGATATATTATGAAACTAAAAATGTTCCCACACATTTCCAAACCCCACCAAACGACTTTCCCAGCACCACTTGGGGTCTGTGGGTAACCAAGGGCATGAGCTCAAGACCTGTCCTACCAAACACTGCCCTCAGCAAGATCTGCTCTTTGTGGCTGTCCTGCTGTAGGTCACCCTGGTCTTAATTCAACACATGTAAGATGTGAATGGTCATTGTCTCCCAGGAAACCAGCTGAGATGAGCATGCAGACAGGGAGGGGCTCTCAGGGACAACAGCCATGAGGGACTGAAGGAAGCATGACTGGGCAGAGGGAGAGGCTGGGTGCAGTGCAGTCCAACCAAAACCACAGCTGATCAAACAGGGATCTCAGGGGCTGTGGTTCCCTTCACAACTGTCCTAACTTCAGGCCATCCTGCCACTGCAGAGGCAAATGCAGGGCAATATTTGTGCAAGTTTAGCTAAAGGAGGTGCCACCCACACTGCTAAACAGTCTTTTGATTTTTCCTGCATTTGATTTTTTAATGAAATAATGGCAAAGGAAGATCAAGGAATGTTTGTCTTAATCTTTTCAGGCTACTATAAACAAAATACCATAGACTGAATGGCTTACAAACAGCAGAAATTTCTCACAGTTCTGAGGCTGGGAAGCCCAAGAATGACACATGCAGATTCACATCTGGTGAGAACCCACTTTCTCGGCTGTCCTCTTACTGTGACCTCACAAGGCAGAAGGGGCAATCAAGGGTGCTTTCAAGGGCCTCTTCTGTAAGAGCACTGATCCCACTCATCATCTCCCAAAGGCCCTAGCCCCTATCATCACTACATTGAGGGTTAGGATTTCAACATTTGAATTTGGAGAGAGACACAAACCTCCAGTCCATAGCAGTGTATTTCTTCACTATCATTTACTCATTTAGAGGCAGGTAAATCATGTGGAAAGGGTGAGCTGGGAGAGACTTGTAGACAAAGCCCTGAAAGAATTTCCCTGTTAAATGACCAATTTTGAGTATGTTTAGTTTTCCTTTTATATAACTTTTTTCACATTAACCAAGTATTATAATCCCCATCTTACAGATGAGGAAATTGAGGATCAGCAGGTGACTGTTTCTTAATCTCCCAGTTAAAAGAGCCTGATTCCAAGTCTCACCCTTTCCACCAAAACCATCTCACAGATGTTCACACTATGCAATGCATTAAAGTTTAGTGAACTGAAATATTAAGTATTAAATATTAAATCCTCACTTTTTCCCATTTGTGTGCAAGCTTCTGTGTGTGGGTTCATTACCCATTGAGCTCCAAAGTCAGAGAGAATCCCAATCTCCCCACTTAAAAATTACATGTGCAGAGATACTTCCTGTCTCTAACAGAATCCCATAAATTGAAAATTGCTGGGAAATGGACAGACATAAAATGCATACCTCTGAGAATATGGCTATACTGTCCTCAATGTCATTATCAAGGGCTTGGCAATAAGGTAAATCATTATTTTACCTTTGAAAGAAAACACCCTTAATTATAGCCTTTAGATAACAGAGATAGATCCTTCTTATACTTTTGAAAACAAAACTTACATGTCCGAAGATACATACAAATTAATAACAAGTTTGTTTTAAAAAACTTTATCCCAAAAGTACAGGTAGAAAATGTTCTAGATTCATTACTTTCAAAACGAGTTCTACAAGAATCAATCTATTAAAGACAATACCAAATTTGGAGTATAATTCACCTAAATGATTACATCACATTGAGGTATGTTTGGACTGGAATGG
The DNA here is from genome assembly GCF_040802235.1 of Manis javanica. NCBI lineage: Eukaryota > Metazoa > Chordata > Mammalia > Pholidota > Manidae > Manis > Manis javanica. The sequence goes on along the minus strand of NC_133168.1, from coordinate 35,844,232 downwards.
CCACAGCCCATACCCTGCCTTTCCCCATCTTGGGCATGTGGCAGCAGTCCACACTCCAGTCATTTCCATATCCCTGACTGCTTTAGCTGAACTATCTGCTTGGGGTTGGTAATAAATGGCTTCATTTTGTTTGTCCACTGAGCACCTCCACTTACAGAAAGAAGCCCTTCTTACTGGAAAGTTCCACATGGTTCCACCTCCAGACCTTCCCCTGTAACATTCCTGGGGAGGCCAAGCAACCCAGATCACTTTTCTGAACTACCAAGGACTATGGTGAGGTAAGTGAGGCACTTACTTCATGTACAAAATGTAAGCAGGTGCCTAAAACTCAGTAATTAAGAGAAGTACTATTTTAATGCAGCATTTAAAAAAAAAAATTACTGTAAAATTCATGAATACCCAAATTTTAAATAATTACTGATTTTCCTTTGACCTCACATAAGAATATGGCTCTGCACAGCATTGTTATTTAAAAATATGATTTGTTATCTTTTTATAATATTCTTGACCTTCCACCAGCATTTTCCTTTTCTTTTAATGGAGGGGATTTAGTGCATTCCCAACATAACTCACCCTTTTTCTTTCTTAGTCCTTTGCTGAGTTTTCCCAACAAGGTGACATGAAACAGAAGCCTGTAAACTTCACTATTTATCTTCTTTGCAGCATTCTTTCATGTTACCCTGATATAGGTACTGAAGCAGCAATGAGCTAGTGTCACTCACTTTCTCATATTTGTATGACCTGGCACTTCATGTGTCATTTGTAAATAACTTCATCACTGTAGCCTCAATAGTCTCTCTAAATTACAGTTCTTGAAGTGAGTCATTTTAATACATAATCATATAATACCTACCTTGCTGGCTGACATATATTTCCTCTGAAAGAAAAACACCATGAGCTACTTGAAGTAGTCTACCTGCTTTCTGTTTGCACCCTCGTAACACCTAACAATGGGCTAGCATGTAAGTACTGAAAACCCACAATGTCCTTTCTCTGGACACTAAGAATCATCTCCTTGCTTTTTGGCACATATATCTGTGAAATTTGCGATGGTGTAATTAATGAACTCATTCTTTTCATGTGGAAGAGATGCTATTGATCATTCCTCTTGGTCTCACTCTAAGAAATGTTTATACAACCTTTTAGAATTATTGCCTTGTATCAGTATTTATTCACTTGAAGGGATCCCAGCTGGCTGAAGTACATGAACTAATGCTGAAATCTAGAAGCACTACTCAAAGCTGCACTGGCAAACAGAACACTTCTTTTATCTTTCAAATGCATGAGGATTTTGCATTCAAATCCATAATTCATTCACTCAGTAAATATTAGGTACCTAGTCAGTGCCAGAGATTGTTACAGGAATACAGCAATAAATACATAAATTTGTGTTTGTTTTCAACCCAGTATTTTAACGCAGCATTTCAGAATGCAGAATTCAGAAAGTTTAATGTTCTAGCCACCTCAATCTTCTAATATTTTATACAATTTAGCTAGAACAGAAAAACAAACACAAAAATTTTCCCAAACTTGGCTGAAGAGCAAAAGCGATAACCCAAGATGGGCCAATTATTATTTCAAATACCACTAGCCACACTTTTGTACATCCTGGGATTATATGCTCTCCAGATTGAGAAGCAGAGTCTTCAGTTAATTCTCAGAATATAAAGCCAAAAAATATTAACAGCAAAGTTAGTATTTACTGTGGATGAAAATACTTGGGAGTATCACTAAAACTAACCAGGTTGTCTTCATTTCCATACCAGTTTCTGCCTACATTCTAAAATGATAAAGGTGAAAATCTACTTCAATACCCATAAAAAAAAAAACGTATAAAACTTAGACTTAAAAATCATTTATTGGGGGAGGTGGAATGACTTGACTCTTCAAGGTCAAGTCTTCACTCACCTCAGCATTACAGTGCTCCCCATGCCATTTCCTAAACTAAACTGAACAGCTCTTTCAAGTTCTTATGCATCTGCTGATTAGCTTCAAAAAGCATCTCTCCCTAGGAAAAGCAAAATCTCACCAACACAAACTTTTGGACTTTTCTCTGGCTCAGAAATGCTGAATATTATTGTTATTCCATTTTATGGGTTGAGATTAAGGCTTGTGGAAAGTATTAAATTCCTCAATGATATTCTTAAGTAATTTGATTTTAATCATGAGGTCTGACTCCAAAAATAAATGTGAGATTGATACTGCTGTGTTTGTGGGTGTGTGGTATATGTATTTTTTTTTAGCGGAAGCAGCTATTTAATAGTACAAGTGATTCCCATTGGGGTTAAAAGCCCTCTAAAACTGCAGTGATAAGATGATTGTATGAAACCTGACTGCCCCTACCTGGAGTCCCCAAGTCAATCATTATGAATTATTACAGAGAAGGTCTCACATGAACACAAATGTGGACTTATGGTTCTCTTGCAGATAGTATACAACCCTAAGAATGCAGATCCCTTCAAACTGGTTAATTAGAAGAGTAAAGGAACACCATAACACATAGACTTTACAACCTGTAAGAAAGAGGTTCTTAATCAGAAGTGTACATCAGAATCGCCAGTGTCACTGGCATGAGATTTCACTGTTTTAAAATTCAGATTGAAGCTCAGTGTTTATTAACCTAAATTGAGAAGGGCCTAGGAGTGTACAACTTTTACCTCCACAAATGATTCTGATTCAAACAGGACTATAGGCCTAAAATCCTGACTATATAATATGGACTACTGGTTTTGTTAAGACTTAAGTTTAACATGCTCAAAGGTCAGAATTCAGAAAGTTTAATGTTGTAGTCACCTCAATCTTCTAATATTTAAGCCACCACTTCTCCAGCATAGAAATTTCGAGTTACTGCACTTACTTATATATTAACTCACACGTGCACAGCAACAATGTTATCTTTAAGTCTTGGTGTTTGGGGCAGGATTTCTCTCCAACACTAACTGATTTTAAATGTGACCTTCTTCCCACCAATAAAAGGGATTGAACATTTTATATTTGAAATTTTATGGTCAGTTTATTCAGTTCAATGATGAAAGCTATCAGAAGAATATTCTCCTGAAAATCATTTTTTCTTAGAAAAAAAGAGGAAAATCACCATCACCTTCTCAGCATAGCCACAGATGCTATGGCAGTCAAGACTCTCTGCAGAAGGGAACAGTTCATTAGTCAGTCAAGTCACTCTCTGGGTCAGCAGGATTGTAATCTGGATCATCCTCATCATCCTCCAGCTCCAAATCATCCATTTCCTGGAACAAAGACTCATCTACCTCCACACTGTTTCCAGCTGCAAGACAAAAGATTTCAACTACAGTCTTATACTCAGGAATAAAAAGACAGAACTTCTGAATGTGCATGTGAGGTGCAAGGAATGAAACCCTAACCTGTGGTATGTCACATCATACCAACAATGATCTATACTGATCTGCAGAGACTCACATATTTTAAGAGCAACTTCATACTTTCAGGTCATAGTTCAAAAAATCCAGTTATTAAAAAAAAAGCCTCCCTAGAATGAATTATTTATAATGTTACATGTTGTAAGTTGAAGACAATAATGATATGCCCTAGTTGTACAAAGTTGATTATCTGCTGGTAGAGGTCCTCAAGAAAACAACAACCAGTTGGCTCACTAGCTGGATGCCAGCTATCAGAGGTTTCCCACGCCCTCCGGTCCTTGGAATGTGCATTCCACCTGCCTTCCCTGCTCCCAGAGGCTGCTCTAAGGACAGAGCCTTGAGACAGTGATATGTTGTTGAGCCCATCTAGGTGGTATACATTACTGAACTCCGTTAAAGCCTCTATATAAACATTTAAGATTTGGTGGGCAGATGCAGAGATCTATTTATTTTGCAGTATCCCAAGATAAGCCTCATATGTATGTTCCCTTGCTTACTAAACCTTCCACCTGCCAATCAAGAGTGGCCTGACTTTCTTTGATTTCTCCTGCCCTCACACGGGGGCATGGATTTCAGATTATCAAGCTGCTAGGGAGCTTGCAAACTAATATTTTCATGGACCATGGGACCCACGCCTGTTTACCTCTTTTAATTGTGGCAGATATGTACATCATTGAAGACCAACTATTCTTGTTATTTAACCAATAGGTCTTACTTGTTCTTTGTTACCTAGTACCCTTGTAACCAGTTATGCCTTTCCAAAATTCCAAATGTCTAAGCTCTGTGGGAAGCAATACCCAGGCTTTTCATCAAACATCTCTACTTTTCAGTCTGTCTGAAGTACATAAAGGTAGGTAGGACATTATAGTACTCTTAAGTCACCAAAAATTGTTCACCTTCCTTTCTTGTCAGACTGTAGCCCAATGACACTCAACTCTGTGAGAAGTCTTGCTTCACGCCCACGAGCAGTTTAGTAATAAAATACAATTTGCTAAGTCCAGGCCAAAAAATATCTGATTCTGTCTAGGAGAGAGAGTGAAGACTTCACAAAGCAAATAACATCTGAAATATCTTCATGATAAACTTGAATTCAACAAGAAGAAAAAGCAATTCTGAGTAGAAGCACACACAAAGGCAGAGAGAAAAGGTAAGACCTTGAATACTTCTTACACAAGATTCTTAAGGAAAAATATATGAAGATAACAGATGAGAGCCAGACTGGAGGATGGTATAGGTCAACCTTTTTCTAAGCAAGAGAACCATTAAAGAATTTTAAGGAGAGAAATGTCATAATTAAATAAGGGTTTTAGAAATTCCACCTGAGATGGTGGTGATTATAGGACTCTAGGAGGAGGAAGAGACTAAAGCAGAAAGATAATTTAAGCAGCTACCACAAAAATCCAGATGAAAAACGATAAAACATTTAAATCAGAAGGAAAGAGCCAAAAAGACATTCTAGAGACAGAAACAATAGACAAGTTTTGATGAGTTATTGGATATGAGGAGATACTGATCCGTCAGAAAGGAAAGAGTCAAGAATGAATGAAGAGAGTCAAATTTCTAAAGTGCAAGAAAGAATAAGACAAAGCTTTCTGTATCTGGAATTTCTCAAAACAGGAGGTACAGTGAGCTACTAAACTGAGAGGGGGCTAGATGAGGACATTCTTTCTGTTCTGATGTTGTTGTTAGGACTGTAGAAATCAAGAATGTAATGAAATACATGTAAAAAAATAAAATGCTGACTGCATTAAGGACTCAGCTCAGGTTGCGAAGCATGATATAACTGTGGGCCACATCAACACTGCTTCTTAACCTTCTGTAGCAGATAGTTCAGGAAAAAGGTTGAATGGCTACAGGTTCCCTAACTGGCAAGATGGGTGTGACGGAAGGCTAATGATGTGCAGAACTTTAGGATGCTCTTGGAGGTGTGACTGAATATGGAGTCCAATTTTAAAACACACACACAGGTCACAAGCTCAGTAGAGTCAGGGAATCTAATTTTCTCTGCTATATGCTCTGCGGCCAGGACAGCACTTGACTTACAGTCAGGGGTGCAATAAATATCCATGGACAGATGGGAGAATGAAAGGAGAAGGAAGGCTTAAGAGACTAGATGGTCTAAACATAGTAATAGTAGTATGAAATATAAGATTTTTGGTTAGAAGTAATGAGAAGTTCCAGACTTGAGGTTTTTGTAAAACTCCATTACAAACTATGGAATATAGTGTGCTCCTAGAAATTTGAGGAAAACAGGTCACCTGAGTCACAGTGGCCTGGTTTATTAACTGTCAGAGGGTAATGTGACCATAATTGTTTATTTATTGCTATCTTTCATGTTTAAGTTACCAGAGAATTTTTTTTTAAATACATTGCTATACTTTAATGTATAAATGGATTTACATTAGAATTTATTCTTCAAAATGTATTTCTTCACAGCCTTGGGAGGAAAAATTTACATTGATTTACCACTAATTTTTATGGTTTAATATATTAAAAATAGCATACAATGTACATGTAAAATTCTACTATCTTACCATCCTCCAAGAACTGGATATCAGATGTATCAAGATTATGATCTGTTTCAAATAGTTGTTTCCCTGAAAGAAGAAAATATGTTTAATTTAAATGGCGTAGTTTTCCTCCATCTTTCCTACAGCCCTTTAAAAAGTATAATAATCCAAGAAAACAAGTTTGAAAACCAGTTTTTCTGTGAATTTCAATAAATTTACAAATTTCATAAGTAGCTAAGGGGCATAGGAAATGTATTTGCATTAAAATGGAACAAGTGAAAATCCAGTCTGCCTTGGAGTCCTAGAAAAACAAATAGGTTTGACTCTATTCACTTCCAAGGCTTCTGATCGATCCTGAAGGTCCTGGTAGCTATTCCCAAGATGTACTGATTGCACTAGTTAGATCAAAGATAAGCCACAAAAATTAATTATAATTATGTATGAAGAAACATCATGCAGAGAGAATAGTTTCTCTTTTTGTCCTAGATTCCTAAGTATACTATTTCTTACAGAAATCTGTCCAAATGATCTTTTTGCTATATAAGTAATAGAGGAGGACTTGGGGGGGGGGAGAGCAGGAGTCATACCACTTAATTTATTTTTTCCAGCTTGTTCTTCTTCTTTCATTCGTTTCTTTTTAATTTCCAAGAGTTCTGCATCAAACTTGGCCTTCCAACTTAAGAAATTCTCAATTGTAACAGGAGTGCCATGAAATAATTGCTTAGAAAATTAAAAAGACATGTCACCAGACAAATGAGACAACAGTTTAAAGCATAACACCTAAGGATCCTCCAGATAAATGAATCTGTATCATCACTTAAAGGAAAAGCACAAAGAACTGTTTCAAGTTTTGGAATACTTAACCTGATTTCTGCCTGCACAGGATACTCTCATTGATTTTGGGAATTTACTCTAGAACAGTCTACTTTTTATTTTAATTACAAAAAAACAAAGATAATATGCAGTGTATCATCCCATTGTTATTCACTGTTAAGAAGAAAGTTGTTTCTGTAAGTAATTAATGTGTTTTGAATACAAATCAACATACAATACTAATACCATAGCTTTATCATTTTTACTTCATTTCAGAATTTGAGATTTTTTTTATAGTTTATGTTTAAATTGCTCTGGTGGACCTTTATAATTCTAAACTCTAACCATAAGTGAAATAATTTCTATTTATTTATCTTACCTGCATGAGCTTTACTAATGATTACTAATCATTACTCATGCCATGTCACCAACTGAATGAGGTACCTCTCAAATTTTACTTAGTAAAGCCCTGCTAAAATTTACTTTTATTTTTGTGATTTCAAGGAAAAAAATTACTGGAATTTCCAAAAACAAAGCAAACAAAAACCAAAAAACCAAACCAAAGAAGAACAGATTTAAAGAATAATGAAAGAAAATGGCTTTTAGATATACCTTTTCAGATTCTTCTGCTTCTTTTTCTTTTTGTTTCTTTTCTTCTTCTCGTCTAGTTTTTATTTGATCTACTATTTGATTTAATTTCTCTTGCACAGCTGTTACTAAAGTAAAGATCATCACCATACCACGGTTTTCCTCTGCCTATGTAACCAAAAAAAAAAGTTGTAGCATTAAACATGCTTCTCAGAAAAATAAAAACTAACCAATGAAAGAGGTTTAGCATAATCACTAAGCTCCATGCATTTATAAATATGATTACTAATTCAACTATACCCTAAGTTCACATTTAGATAAATGATCATAAAAATTGAGCATATGTATAACAATATCTTAAATTTTACAAGTTGTGTGCTAAATCCAACCAAAAATAGGTATTTCAATAAATTCTGTCTAACAATCATAAATGTAGATAGAATTCAGAAAACCTTTTCCTACAGTAGCTAGTAACAGCAGTTCTCCATCATGTTTTGTTTTAGTTCTTTCTGGATATTTTAAGAGCTGTGACAATGAACTGAACTTTGAGGCCAAAGTGATTTTCTAACATAACAGGTAATAAAGAAAGTACGTACTTTTGTAATGTACCTTTATGTGCCTTTTCTTTCAGTTTGAAATGGTTTAAAACCAAATATAAAAGCACTTCCACTTCACAAAAGGAAAATAATTCAAAAGCTATTTGGAAGTTGGTCATTTGAAGTCAGAATTAAATAAAACAAGACACCTAGTTTACCCAGAGAAATAAGATAGGATTCCAAGGAAGTAAACCAAAAAAATCCAAAATGTAGAAGACAATTTCCATGCGATAGGCAGGAGAGATTTCCAAGCATTCTTAATAAGGGTGTCATCAGCACAATTTGAGTGGGTATTTCATCTCCTGGGCCCTCCATGAGAACAGAGATTCAAACTAGCTTCTATAATCCTCTTCTATGTAATCCAGTAATCCTCTGTGAATTCTCCACACTAAGGATCCTAAATCTGACTCTCAACAATCTCTCCCCTGAGTTTTTAAACTACCAACTGGACAACGACTTGGATGACCCACATGTATTTCAACACTGAAACCATCATCTGCACAAAATCTATTTCTAAATCTTCCATCTCAGAGAATCATACCTCCACTCACACAGCCCAAATATTCCCATCCCATCATAAACTCTATTACTGCCTCTTAGCTATTCTTAAATATATAAATCTGCTTACTGGAATGGGAAGGAAAGATGGCACCATGAGAGGTGAGACAGGTGCCTCCTCCTAAAACCACGTATAATATGAAAATATAGTTAATACAATTAATCCTGAAAGAGCAACAGGGAAGAAGGTTGCACCAGACTGCATACACCTGGGTGGAAGAGGGTAATGTTCCAAAGCCATGATCTGGCAGGACCCAAGACCCTCCCCCACTCCAGCTCACCGGTGGGAGGAAGAGAAATGGAGTGGGGAGTGAGTGGAGGCCTGGGACTGCTGAACACCCAGCCCTGGAGATTTTCTCTGGGAGCATGAACCTACAGTGCATGGTGCTCTGAAGATTAGTGGAGTTGAAAAGCTAAGACAGGTGGAGACTGAGATAACAGCCACTTGTGGAAAACGGATCCACATCCGGCTGCTCTGGGACAAAAGAAAGGTGGGCAGTCTGAGACTTCCTAACAGTGAGAGGGCTGCTGAAGGGGCAAGGACTGCACAGAGCTTGCTGCTCAGGAGAAAAGACAGGTGGGCAAAATTGTATGGGTGCACTTTGCCCAGCAGGCTGGGAACCTTCAAGAGCTTCAGGCACTCCATCCCCCTGGCTTGCTATGCAACTACAAGGCCCCCCACCGTAACATGCAACTTGTGGCACCTTCCTCCAGGCAGGCTGGCACTCGCTCACAAAATGGCAGCCCCTGCCCTGGAGCAGGCCAGCCAGAGGGAGGCCCTGTCCATGGCAGCTGCAAACACAAAGCACAGAGGCTTACACCTGTGTGCACAGCCCACTGGTTCTGGCAGTAGAGACAGGCACAGCAGCTGGGAAGCAGGAAACAGCTCTTTCCTCCCCCCAGGCACAAGTACCACTCCTCTGCAACCCCCGACATTGCTCCAGGGGCTGAGCAGCTCCACAGAGTAGAGCTTCTGGGCAATAGACGGTGCCACATACAAATATGAAATGTCAAAGGAACCCAATTCAAAGCAAAGTCCTACATACACCAGAAAAAGAGTCAAATGAAACTGATCTCATCAATCTTCCTGATAGAGATTTCAAAATAAAAATCATGAACACGCACATGGAGGTACACAAAAAAATACAAGAACTCAGGGACAAATTCAGGACTGAGATTCAATCATTGAGGAATAAAATATTGGAAATGAAACATATAATGGAGGGATTTAAAAGCAGATTAGATGAAGTAAAGGAGACAGTAAATTGAATAGAAATTAGAGAATAGGAATACAAAGAAGCTGAGGCACAGAGAGAAAAAAGGATCTCAAGGAATGAAAGAATATTAAGAGAATTCTGTGAAAAATCCAAACAGAACAATATTCGCATTACAGGCGTACCAGAAGAGGAACAGAGAGAAAAAGGGATAGAAAGTGTCTTTGAGGAGGTTATTGATGAAAACTTCCCCAGTCTGTGGAAGGAGATAGTCTCTCAGGCCATGGAGGTGCACAGATCTCCCAACACAAGGGACCCAAGGAAGACAACACCAAGACATGTAATCAGTAAAACGGCAAAGATCAAGGATAAGGACAGAGTATTAAAAGCAGCCAGAGAGAGAAAGAAGATGACATACAAAGGAAAGCCCATCAGGCTATCATCAGCCTTATCAACATAAACCTTACAGGCCAGAAAAGAGTGGCATGATATATTTAATCCAATGAAGCAGAAGGGCCTTGAACCAAGAATACTCTATCTGGCAAGATTATAATTTAAATTAGAAGGAAGGATTAAGCAATTTTCAGATAATCAAAAGCTGAGAGAATTTACCTTCCACAAACTGTCTCTACAGTATATTCTGGAGTGACTGCTAAAGAAGGAAGTGTTTCTAATGCTAAACAGCTGTCACCAGAGGACATAAAACAACAGTAAAGAAAGTAGAACAATTCATTACTAAGCAGATGCAAAATCAAATCAACTACCCCAAAAGTCAGTCAAAGGATAGACAAAGAGTACAGAATATGATACCTAATATATAAAGAATGCAGGAGAAAGAATAAGGAGGGAAAAAAAAAAAACGTTTAGATTGTGTTTGTAATAGCATACTAAGTGAGTTAAGACTCTTGGATAGGAAAGAAGTTACTCTTGAACCTTTGGTAACCACGAATCTAAAGCCTGCAATGGCAATAAATATATACCTATTGATAATCACCCTAAATGTAAATGGTCTAAATGCACCAATCAAAAGACAAAGATTCACTGAATGGATAAAATAACAAGACCCTTCCATATGCTTCCTAGAAGAAACTCACTTCAAAACCAAAGACATACACAGATGAAAAGGGAAGGGAAGGAAAAAGATATTTCATGTAACTAAGAGGGATAAAAGAGCATGAGTTACAGTACTTGTATCAGACAAAATAGACTTAAAAACAAAGAAAGTCACAAGAGACAAAGAAGGACATTACATAATGATAAAGGGGTCAGTCCAACAAGAGGATACCCACGTACCTACGTACCCAACACAGAGTACCCACATATATGAAATACTAATAGAATTAAAGGGAAATAGAATGCAATGCATTCATTTTAGAAGACTTCAACACACCAATCACTACAAAGGACATAACAACCAGACAGAAAATAAGGAGACAGAGGCACTGAAAACACACTAGAACAGATGGACCTAACGGACATCTACAGAACTCTACACCCAAAGCAGCAGGATACATTTCTTCTCAAGTGCACAGGGAAACTTTCAATAATAGATCATATACTAGCAAACAAAAAGAGACTCAGTAAATTCAAAAAGATTGAAATTGTAATAACCAGCTTGTCAGACCAGTAGAAATAAATAACACAAAGAGCATCCATTCATGACAAAAACTCTCAACAAAATGGGTAGAGAGGGAAAGTACCTCAACATAATAAAGGCCATATATGACAAATCCACAGCCAACATCATACTTGACTCATAGAAGCTGAAAGCTTTTCCTTTAAAGGAACAAGACAAGGATGCCCACTCTCCCCACTTTTATTCAACATAGTTCTGGAAGTCCTAGCCATGGCAGTCAGGCAACACAAAGAAATAAAAGGCATCCAGATTGGCAAAGAAGAAATCAAACTGTCTCTGTTTGCAGATGACATGATAGTGAACATAAAAAACTCTTAAGAATACACTACAGAACTAGTAGACCTAATAGCTGAAATCAGCAAAGTTGCAGGGTACACAGAAATCTGCTGCATTCCTATACACTAACGATGAACTGGCAAAAAGAGAAATCAGGAAAACAATTCCATTCACAATTGCATCAAAAATAATAAAATACCTAGGAATAACCCTAACCAAGGAAGTGAAAGATCTATACTCTGAAAACTACAAGACACTCTTGAGAGAAATTAAAGAAGGTACCAATAAATGGAAACACATCCCATGCTTATGGATAGGAAAAATTAATATTGTCAAAACGGTGTTCCTGCCTAAAGCAATCTACAGATTCAATGCAATCCCTATCAAAATACCAACAGCATTCTTCAAAGAACTAGAGCAAATACTTCTAAAATTCATATGGAGCCAAAAATGACCCTGAATAGCCAAAGCAATCATGAGATGGAAAAATAAAGTGGGGAGGATACACTCCCACACTTCAAGCACTACTACAAAGCCACTATAATCAAGACAATTTGGTACTGGCACAAGAACAGACCCAAAGACCAATGGAACAGACTAGAGCACCCAGCTATAAACCCAAGCACATATGGTCAATCAATATATGATAAAGGTGCCATAGATATACAATGGGAAAATGACAGCCTCTTCAACAACTGGTGTGGGTAAAACTGCACAGCTATATGTAAGAGAATTAAAGTGGATTATTGTCTAACTCCATACACAAAGTAAACTCAAAATGGATCAAAGACCTGAATGTAAGTCATGAAACCATAAAACTCTTAGAAGAAAAGATAGGCAAAACTCTCTTGAATATAAACATGAGCAACTTTTTCATGAACATATCTCCTCAACATGGGGAAAAAAGCAAAAATGAATGGAATACATCAAGCTAGAAAGCTTCCATACAGCAAAGGACACCATAAGCAGAACAAAAGGCATCCTACAGTATGGGAGAATATATTGTAAACTACATATCCGACAAGGGGTTAACATCCAAAATATACAAAAGGCTCATGCTCAACACCCAAAAAGCAAATAACCAATTAAAAAATGGGCAGAGAATATGAACAGACAATCCTACAAAGAAGAAATCCAGATGGCCAACAGGCACATGAAAAGATGCTCCACAGAGCTCATCATCTGGAAAATGCAAATTAAAACCACAATGAGATAGATATCACCTCACACCAATGTGGATGAACATCAAAAAGACTAGGAACAATAAATGCTGGCAAGGATGCGGAGAAAAGGGAACCCTCCTATACTGCTGGTGGAAAGGTAAACTAGTTCAACCATTGTGGAAAGCAATATGGAATTTCCTCAAAAAACTAAAAATAGAAATTTCTTTTGACCCAGGAATTCCACTCCTGGGAATTTACCCAAAGAAAACAACTTCTCAGATTCAAAAAGACATATGCACCCCTATGTTTATTGCAGCACTATTTACAACAGTCAAGACATGGAAGCAACCTAATTGTCCATCAGTAGATGAACACTTAAAGATGTGGTGCATATACACAATCAAATATTATTCAGCCATAAGAAGAAAGCAAATCCTACCATTTGCAAGAACATGGATGGAGCTAGAGGGTATTATGCTCAATGAAATAAATCAGGAAAAGAGAAACAAATACCAAATGATTTCCCTCTTTTGTGGAGTATAACAACAAAGCAAAACTGAAGGAATAAAATAGCAGCAGACTCACAGACTCCAAGAAGGTACTAGTGGTTACCAAAGGGGAGGGGTAGAGGAGGACAGGCGAGGAGGGAGGGAGAAGGGGATTGTGGGGTATCATGACTGGTGCACATGGGTGTGTCAGGTCACAGGGGAGGCAGTATAGCTCAGAGAAGACAAACAGGGACTCTATGGCATCTTACTACACTGATGTACAGTGATTGCAATGGGGTATGTGGGGGGACTTGATAATAAGGGTGAATGTAATAACCATATTGTTTTTCTTGTGAAACCTTCATAAAACTCTATATTATTGATACCCTAATAAAAAAAAGAAAGAAAAGAAAACAAGTTTACAGAAAGAAAAGGAAAAAGTCCACAAACACACAGAGGCTTACCAACATGATCCTAAATAATCAATGGGGATCAATAACCAAATAAAAACACAGATCAAGCAATATATGGAGACAAGCGACAACAATAATGCAACACCACAAAATCTGTGGGACACAGCAAAGGCTGTGATAAGAGGGAAGTATATTGCAATACAGGGCTACTTCAGGAAAGAAGAAAAATCCTATATGAACAGTCTAAACTCACAGTTAATGAAACTAGAAAAAGAAGAACAAATGAAGCACAAATTCAGTAGAAGGAGGGACATAATAAACATTACTGTAGAAATAAAGAAAATCGCAAAGAATCAAACAATAGAAAGATCAATGAAAAAGCAGGTGCTGGTTCTTTGAAAAAACAAACAAAATAAATGAATCCCTAGCCAGACTTATTAAAAAAAGAGAGAGAGTCTACACACATAAACAGAATCAGAAATGAGAAAGGAAAACTCACTACAGACACCACAGAAATACAAAGAATTATTGGAGAATACTATGAAAAACCATATACAAAGAAACTGGTAAACTGAAGAAATAGACAACTTTCTAGAAGAACACAACCTTCCAAGGCTGACCAAGGAAGAAAAAGACTGAACAGACCAATTATCAGCCACAAAATTGAACTGGTAATCAAAAAACTACCTAAGAAAAAAAGGCCAATACCAGATGGCTTCACCACTGAATTGTATCAAACATTTAACTGAAGACCTAATACCCATCCTCCTTAAAGTTTTTCAAAAAATAGAAGAGGAAAGAATACTTCCAAACTCATTCTATGAGGCCAGCATCACTCTAATAGCAAAACCAGGAAAAGATACCACAAAAAAAGAAAATTACAGACCAATACCCCAGAAGAACACAGATGCAAAAATACTCAACAAAATATTAGCAAATCAAATTCAAAATACATCAAAAAGATCACCCATCATGATCAAGTAGTATTTATTCCAGGAACGCAAGGATGGTACAGTATTCAAAAATCCATCAACAAAAAGGACAAAAACCACATGATCATATAAATAGATGCTGAAAAAGAATTCAACAAAATTCAACATCCATTTATGATAAAAACTCTCAACAAAATGGGTATAGAGGGTAAGTACCTCAACATAATAAAGGCCATATAGAACAAACCCACAGCCAACATTATACTTAACAGCAAGAAGCTGAAAGCTTTTCCTTTAAGATTGGGAACAAGACAAGGATACCCACTGGCCCCACTTTTATTCAACATAGTTCTGGAGGTCCTAGCCATGGCAATCAGACAACACAAGAAATAAAAGGCATCCAGATTGGTAAAGGAGAAGTTAAGCTGTCCCTGTTTGCAGATGACATGATAGTGTACATAAAAAATCCCAAAGAATCCACTCCAAAACTACTAGATCTAAAATCTGAATTCAGCAAAGTTGCAGGATACAAAATTAATACACAGAAATCTGTTGCATTCCTATACACTAACAATGAACTAGCAGAGAGAGAAATCAGGAAAACAATTCCATTCATAATTGCATCAAAAAGAATAAACCTAACCAAGGAAGTGAAAGACCTATACCCCAAAAACTACAAGACACTTTTGAGAGAAATTAAAGACACTAATTAATGGAAATACATCCCACGCTCACAGGCAGGACGAATTAGTATTATCAAAATGGCCATCCAGCATAAAGCAGTATACAGATTCAATGCAATTCCTATCAAAATACCAACAGCATTCTTCAATGAACTAGAGCAAATTGTTCTAAAATTCATATGGAACCACAAAAGAATAGCCATAACAATCCTGAAAAGGAAGAATAAAGCTGGGGGGATTACGCTCCCTGACTTCAAGCTCTACTACAAAGTCACAGTGATCGAGACAATTTGGTACTGGCACAAGAGCAGAGCCATAAATCAAGGAAATAGAATAGAGGGTCCAGAAATAAATCCACACATATATGGCCAATTAATATATGATAAAGGAGCCATGGATATGCAATGGGGAAATGACAGCTTCTTCAATAACTGGTGTTGGCAAAACTGGACAGCTACATGCAAGAGAATGAAACCGTCAAATGGCGTACACAAAAGTAAACTCAAACTGGATCAAAGACCTGAATGTAAGTCATGAAACCATGAAACTCTTAGAAGAAAACTTAGGCAAAACTCTCTTGAGTATAAATATGAGGAACTTTTTCATGAACATATCTCCTCAATATAGGAAACAAAAGCAAAAATGAACAAATGGAGTACACATCAAGCCAGATAGCTTCTATACAGCAATGGATACCACCAGCAGAACAAAAAGTCATCCTACAGTATGGGAGAATATATTTATAAGCTACATATCCGACAAGGGGTTAACATCCAAAATATATAAAGGGCTCACAATCAACACTGAAAACTCAACACCCAGAAAGCAAATAAAACAATTAAAAAATGGGCAGAGGATATGAACAGACAATTCTCCAAAGAAGAATTCAGATGGCCAACAGGCACATGAAAAGATGTTCCACATAGCTAATCATCTGGAAAATGCAAATTAAAACCACAATGAGATATCACCTCACACCAGTGAGGATGGCCAACATCAAAAAGAATAGAAACAATAAATGCTGGCGAGGATGAGGAGAAAGGGGACCCCTCCTACACTGCTGGTGAAATGTAAACTAGTTCAACCATTGTGGAAAGCAATATAGAGGTTCCTTAAAAAACTAAAAATAGAAATACCATTTGACCCAGGAATTCCACTCCTAGAAATTTACCCAAAGAAAACAACTTCTCAATTCAAAAAGACATGTGCACACCTATGTTTATTGCAGCACTATTTACAACAGCCAAGACATGGAAGCAATCTAAGTGTCCATCAGTAGATGAACACTTAAAACAGATAAAGAAGATGTGGTACATATACACAATGGAATATTATTTAGTCATAAGAAAGAAACAAATCCTACCATTTGCAAGAACATGGATGGAGCTAGAGGGTATTATGCTAAGTGAAATAAGCCAGGCAGAGAAAGACAAGTACCAAATGATTTCACTCTTCTGTGGAGTATAACAACAAAGCAAAAACTGAAGGAACAAAGCATCAGCAGACTCACAGAACCCAAGAATGGACTAGTGGTACCAAATGGTAAGAGGTTGGGGAGGGTGGGTGGGAAGAGTGGGAAAGGAGGATTAAGGGGCATTATGATTAGTGCACATAATATAGTGTGTGCACAGGGAAGGCAATATAGCACAGAGAAGACAAGCAGTGACTCTAAAGCATCTTACTATCCTGATGGACAGTGACACACATATATGTACATACATGCTTATATCTATATAATTCTACTTGTTCAAAGCCAATCAAATAATCCTATTATGAAATTCATTATTTCCTTACCTGTAATGCTAATAATTTTAATATATCTGAAGCATCATTATCTTCTAGATTTTCCTGGGAGAATATTTCATAAAGGGGGGCTTCATCTGGATATTTTTCACTATATGTAAATTTGAGGGTAGTCTGGACAGCTCAAGACACAAGGTAAGAATTTGATATTAATACCTTAAAATGTAAAGTATAAAGTCAACATTTTGGTTGAATTAGTAATTAATTTACAGTGTGTCAATGAAAAGTAGCACACCAGAATTTCCTGTAAAGGAAAACAAGGACACTATGAAACCAATTACTAATATGAAAAACACATACCACAAAGATAAGTGAAAATAATTCGAGAATACTAAAAATCACTTCTAACATATGAAACATTTTTACCATATTGCATGTCCAAGAAAGAGGATGGAAAAAAGCCACTCTTTTTAAAACCCTTCTTAAGATGAACAAAAAGCAATGAATATAACACAGAAAAAGAACTACCTTAGGCTCATTTTCAGGCCTCTACAAAAGCCAGTTCCCAGTGCAAAAGATCTAACTTTAGTCCTGAAGTCTGTATCTCTATCTGCACAATGGCAGCAGGAGATGCTAGCTGACACAGTTGTCACCTGGACATTTTGAGAGATTATCTGAGAAATTTTTAACCTGTCTATACATTTTCACTCACTCTTCTGGCTTGTGCCAATTCACAATCTGACATTTGTAGAGGAGTGAGATCCTTACAGACACATCAGTGCAAGGAATCTCTCTGCAACTCAGCTAATAAATTCTCAATTCTATCAGGCAATTTGCAACTAGGCAGTAATGCTAACTATTTTCTGTTAAAATGTATTAGTCACAATGATCCTTTGCCTAGATTTCACCTTTCTTGGAACTCATATTTTGATTATTAAAAACCTCCTGACTTCAATGATTTTTACTCAAATTTAGGGAAAAAACACCTTAAAATGTAGTTTGCTATTTTAATTTTTGTAAATGATCTCAACAAAGAATTTTATGAAGAATGGATATAAGAAAAATTGAGTGTTCAATCAGTAAGCACATAGTGCCTTTTGGCATTTTTTTTAATAGACACATTTCTAATTATATTTCTAGAATAAGGGTGGTTTTTTCCTAATTTATTGATTCTACTATATGATATAATAGACATTCATTATAGAAAATTTGGGAGTACACTGAGGGAAAAATAAAATCAGTAATAATCCCAGGATCAGGAAGAGATCACTATTACCATTTTGGCATATTTAAAGTACTTAAATGTATTTCTAAAAGGATACTTTAAAGTATCTTTCTATGCATATATTTACATTTTAAAATGTGAAAGGATGCTCATGTTCTGTTTGAGATTTTATACATATAACATCTCTATCTATGTACATATATGTAGGTAACTGTACCCAACATCCTTTCAACTTGGATTTCAGCTAACATCTCAATGTTAACCTCATTTTCCATTATACAAGACAGATTTAGAGTTATCAAGTGATACCACTAAAATTAGTATTACTGACTGTTCATGGCAGAATTTTAGTTGACTATCTTCCTAGGAAAAAAGAAATCCTTGCAGTTAATACCAACTAACATGTTTTTATCAAGTTACAATATTAACTGAACCGGACTAAAGATGGAAATGAACTCCAGATACTCCTCCCCCAACATCTGCCAAATATAAATTAACTTACTTAATTGTAATTTATTAGTTTCATGTACTTTTTTTGCATAATTTATTAGTTTTAGTCATTTATCTGGTTTTATGTATATAATATTTGAGTAACAATAGAACATCTATCCTAAAGAGACATGCAGATAAGTGTTTATCCAGGCCCAAAATCTCCTATCTTTTCTCCATCTGCTGTATTACTGTTTCCCTTTCCCTTTTAAAAACATTGTGTCCAAATGTATCTCATTAACTTCCTATTTCTCTAGAAGTCATGTTTACATAATAAATACAGATTAGTAACACACAACATTCATAGGAGACCCGTAACAGCACCATAGCACCTCTACACCTGCCATGCCCAGCACAATGGCTGAAGAATGAGTAAAATTCCTGAGAAAGAGGCTTAAGAAAACCATAAGTATTTCTGATTAGACTTACTTTCATCATTTTCTCCAGCCTCAGATGTCACAGTAATGGTGAAGCTGGGTGGATTTTCTGATAATACTGCAAGAAAATATACAAAGGGTTTAAGTTATTAAGCTGCTTCACAAGGCAGATGCTTGTCCTTATTAGCAAAATATCACTACCCAGTCCTGGAAATTGATCCCTAGCCTATATCTCCATTTCACAAATAGAACTGAATAGAATATTCAAGCGATAAAAAGTCCACCAATTGTCTATTTAAATCTAGGGTTGTCATTAATCTGGAAAGAAATACCTATAGTAGATACCCTCTTGGGAGTTTTATCAAATCAATTAAAATAGTTAATTTACTTTTAATTCAAAATTTCCAACTATACACATGGAAAATCACGTTCTAAAAAATTCCCAAATAGAATGACAAAAAAAAAAGTTCAATGTTTCTCATCAGACACTATGCACTGATAAATATTCAGTATTATCACTGTTATACTTAAATATTCTTAAGTGTAACTGAGAATTTTCATGACAAACAGTAAATATTAATTTGTTAGGGTTTGTATTTTCCAGCTATCTCTTCCTTCCACATCACCTCTAGAACCAAACTTTATTTTTCACAAATTATTGAACCTCTACCACCTTTTAAGGAATTACAAAGTTAGCCATGAATTCAAACATCAAACTGCTTACAATTTGTTAAGCAAGACATATAAATAAACATATATGTAAATAAGATAGCTTTATATACTATTTCATAGCCTGATACCTATCAGACACTCTACATATGCTTATTATCTACTCTATGACAGGAATACTTAAAAACTATCTAAGAGCTCTGAGGTCAGTACCTGGCAGTATCTAGTAACTCAACAAATTTTGGCTCAGTGAAAGAGCTAAATTCATGGGATGAAAGGATAAAAACAAAGAAACCTTGTTTTCAGAACCATTATTAGAGTAAAGAAAAATTCAAGCCACCTGTAATTGCTGCTGAGCCCATGAAAAAAGCCTGCGCTGGCTGGAAAGCACTGTCAGGGTTGGTAGCAGCTCAGAGCAGCCTCTTTGTGAAATGAAAGAGCCAGGTGATGTCTGAAGAAGTCACCATGGAAACTAGTCAGCTTCCTCCAGAACTTTTGAGGCCTTCATAAATATTCATTATCAATAAAATTCTAAGACATATATATGTGTTTATTCTAATTGAAGTTTAAAAGTCCTTGAAGCAATGATGAATACCTATGATTACTAGAAAGGTGTTTGTCAGGAAGATAAAAGACTCATTGGACTACTATGGATTTCAGGGAGTTCAGCCCATGCTGAAAAAGTCCCTGAAAGGCAGTTATAATAAAGCTTTCATACTATGATTGGCCTTATCTTTTTTTAACAAATGTGTGTAAAATATATTTGATGTATTTCATTCCTACTTCTTTCCATGACCAACTTCAGTATTTACATGTCATGAAAAAGAAACCATTGCAACTATAGAAATAAGGACTCAACCTAATGATATTCCAACTGATTACTATTTTCTGGGATTCAATTAGGCTGTACTTTAGGGGTCATCTATACCCAATAACAGCTAACAGTTATCAAGCATTACTTTATGCCTGTGCTGTGCTTTGCATTTACACAAAGATCCTTTAATTCTCACATGAAGGTCATGTTTTTATAGCAGTACCATATTTCACCAAACTTAGGATGCATCAAGTATGAGATGCACCCTACTCTATGTACTACTAAGAAAATATAATTGCCAATTAAACTATGATATGTAATCAATTACAAGATGATTCATATTTCAGATGTTAAAATGAAAGTGTTACAATCAAATATAGTGTTATCCCAACTTTAGATGTGAAAACTGAAATAAAAGAGCTCTTAAATAATTTGCCCAAAGCTATACAGCATGTAACTGATAGAACTGAATAAACTGTAAAGAGTTTTATTTAAAAAGAAGAAAACTTTTCAGCTGAGAAATTCCAGGGAAGCCATTTGAGCTCGGTTATGAATTAAGGTATATTGGTAAGCAGAGACGGAGAAAGGAATGTAGGTGAGAGTAACACAGAGGCAAGGGCATAGTGGTGAGAAAGTTTAAGGAATATAATGAATAAGAAATTATTCCATCTGATGGATGGATGTGTAGGTGAAGAAAACTAGTTATTAATTCAGCTAAAAGTTTAGGCTGTACACAGTGATAGTTGTGACTGCAGTAATATGGTCAGAATCGTATTTCTAAACATATGAAAATAAATCTACCAACAGTGAATAAAATAGGAGAGAAACAAGACTAAGAGGTAGGATGAAACTAGATAGCTATTAAAATTATCATAGCAATGCTAATGAGGTTCTGAACAAGGTTGGCAGCAATGAGGACAGTGGGAACAGGGAGGAATCTAAGATATTGATGGATGACACTTTGAATTTGCGGAAGAGGACACTGATGCCACTAACAAAAACAAGAAATACAAATGAAAAATTAGGTATGATGTATTTGGAAGACTCAGGGTACTTTCAGTTGGAGATTCCGAGTATGCAATTGGAAACGGGCAAATGGAGCTAAAGAGAGCTGGGCCTAAGCTGAATTTGGGACCATGCACATCTAAAACCATCAGATCACCAGAGAGAAATAAATAAGAATCACCAGAGAGAAATAAAGG
The DNA here is from genome assembly GCF_040802235.1 of Manis javanica. Classification (NCBI taxonomy): domain Eukaryota; kingdom Metazoa; phylum Chordata; class Mammalia; order Pholidota; family Manidae; genus Manis; species Manis javanica. The sequence goes on along the minus strand of NC_133168.1, from coordinate 35,822,448 downwards.
CCAACAAGCTTTGTAAGGAATCCTGAATTGGGGTAACAAAATTAAGAGGAGGAAAAAGTGCCAGAGCATAAAAGAAAAGCAGCATATGAGAGGTAAAAACAAAACTCCTAAGAAAAGTCTATTTTACTTGTGAAGCAATCCCCACTCTTGAGATCCAGGTCTGACATGTCTATAATATGCACCATATGTACCAGCTACGTGGGGAGAAAATAAGCAATGAACCATTGGCATATATGATGGTATCTAATCCCTAACAAAGCCCTTTGCAGTCTGGCCCCTGTTTACTTATCAGGTCTCATTTTCCATGATACTCATTTCTCACTTTATGTTCTAGCAATACCAATTCACTTGTCCTTTGAACACAGTTTGCTTTCTCACAGTCATGCTTCTGCATATACTGTACCCCCTTTCTGAGTCTCACTCACTTTACTCCTCATCCTCTCTCTGTTCTCCAAAACAACTCAGACCCTCCACTCTATGTTCCAATTGCATCCTATATATATCTCCATAAAAAAGTCACCACAGTATGTTATAAATTACTTATCCAATGTCTTTTCCCAATAGACTGAGCTTCTACCAATGCACATAGTAAATACTTGGTAAATGAGAAAACCTTTCAGTAAATGAGGGCACCAGGATACTAGCAAGAAACATCACTGAATTTCCTGACTTTGGGAACCAAATAGATTAGGAAGGCAAGATGGAGAAGAAAGAAGTTTATAAATCATCAATCCATAAGAAATTATGATGAGAGGCATGTTCAGCAAAAGAATGGGAATGAAGAGCTGTGGGGCTACAAAATTCATGGACAGAAAGAGGAATTTCAGATGCCAAAATTTTAAAGATGGTATGTCCAAGGTGTGGCTATGCCCCCATGCAGTTGAAGGAAATGGAAATCAAAACCATTCATAGACAAAGACAAGAAATTATGGGGCAATAGTATTAGAAGAATCAGTAACCAGGTAAATATCTAGCAAAGAGTATCTTATAATTGTTTGGCAGTTATAAAGTATTTACACTTACATTATTCCTCATCAAACATATATGGAAACTGGGGCTTGGAGAGGTTAAATGATATGTACCCAGTATACCAAGCAGCCATTACAGAGAAAAAAATTGTAAACCAGGAACAACAACAAAAAGGGATACTGGAGAACACTGCTAATATCTCAAAATATCCACTCTCCCCTTTTTCCAGTGATACCATTTTAAAGCAAGCATACTGACCAACCAAAATAAAGACTACATTTCCCAGACTCCCTTCCATTTTCCATTTAGGTCTCACCAAATGACTAAGTTCCAGTTAATGACATGGAGGCAGAAAAGTTCTTTTGACTGTTTCTAGGAAATTTCCTTAAGAAATGGCTGTCTTTTACTTCTATAATATTTCCTTTATTATCCTACTGCCTTGGAAAAGGAATGGTGCCATCTTGACCATGAGGGTGAAAACTACATCATAGGGATAACAGAGAACTAAGAAGAATCTTGGGTCCAGAGATACTCTTAGACTAGAGCTACATAACTTTTAGTGCAAGAGCAATAAATTTTCACCTTTTTAAGAACTACTGTTATTTGGTGCTTTCTGTCACAGCTGAACCTAATCAAATATAAAACAAAATATGTAAAGGGATAATATTCCAAAGCTTGGATGTGACTAAAATAGGGATGGGAAAGTTACTTAATAGAACTTGCTAAGGGGAATGATTCATCACAACTCAGGGTCTGATTAAGGAATAATCCCATTCCAATGCTTTACTGTGAGTTGCGGTAAGCAGAGTAGCCTTCACTAAAGACACCAGATTTCTAACACTGTGAGTGGATCAAAATACTTTCAAGAAAAAGAGTAAGGTTGTTGGACATAGTGGAAGGAAGCAGTGGAAGTGCAGAAATGTCAAGTAATACAGGGGCAAATGATGGTAAATTTTACAGAATTAAGGATTTTGTCAAGAATAGAGATCATGGAGATAGTAGCTGAAAGGTACACTAAAGAACACAAAAATGACAAAAGTTTTCACAATTAAAGTATGGCCCTTTGATCCTTAGGGAATGTCTTTGAAAAGCTACTTTCACAAAATGGCTTCTGCCCCATCTCTAAGATGCAATTACAGCTGGTAAATGCTTATGGATGCTACTTAGAAGTACTGACTGCTACTTAGAAGTACTGACATAATCAAAAGTAGCATCAGGTAGCCTTCTTTGTAAGACCGAACAAAATTAAAGGAACTTATTATTTGGTTAGCCTGAAGCCAACTGATTTGTTCCAACAAAACTCCCCAGGGCCACAGATTTAAATACAGAAATGGAAATAACCAAATTCTACTACCTTAGCAAAACCTTGTCAAATGAAGGAGAATGTGGTGTCAGGAGAGTCCATTAGTATTTTGGACGACTAGTTGTTGGGAGGATTGGATCAATGTGTAATCAAGCTACAGAACAGGCAAAAAGAAGAAACTATATTATGATTTGTTATAATTTACAACAAATGCAACATTGGACCAACTCTTCGCAAATAGTCAAGCAATCAGTTCTGAGGTTAGGCTAGGTCTATGTGCTGGATGGATTGTGCCTCTTCAACATCCACAAGGGGGTCATGATGTGCTTAACAAAAGCTTCTCTGTCAAGCACTCAGCCATCTCTCTCTCTCTCTCTCTCTCTCTCTCTCTCCTCACACACACACACACACACACACACACACACACACATACACATATGTATAAACACTTCCCTCATTCATGGAACTGATCACTTACCAAATCTAATATTAAATGTAATTTAAAATGAAGTTAGAAAACTACAAATTACTGTTCCTTGGCAAACTGCCACAAGTAAGCTGTCTTTCTTAAACCTGGTGCAAAAATATTAAAGTATGAAATCATCAACACAAGAGAAGACTGTAAAACAATAAACCTGCAAATCCTCAAGATTTCAAAAAATGAAACATGTAAACATTCCAAAGACCTCTGACCATTTCTGAGAGATTATAAAGAATATGATCATGAGTAAGGAAAATTACTAAAGAACTACAAATCAAGACATCTCATTTTAAATATTTATTGTAAAGCTTGAAGGAATGCTGATAGGAATTAGATGGGCTCAGCTGATACTGTGGACTACTTGAATACATCAAAGATTCATAAACTGTCTTTTATTACCATGGCTCAGAATCCTCAAGTACTTTTGGCATCTGACAAGACACGGAACTGTCTCAGATTTGTAAGAACCACAAGACTGCTTTAGGGTTAAAAATATATCACTTATAAATGCTTATATGCATAGTATTTAATGAGGGATATCTTATTTCCAAAGAAATGAAAATAGCATATCTTATGCTTTCTTAACATTGCCTACTCACAGTATTCATGCCTGTTACATTTCTAGTGTACTAGAAATGACCAAATGTCACAATTAAGAATATCCAACAACTGACCCTATATTCTATTTTATTTACACAATGACATATAAGCAAGGATAGAGAAGGGAGCCAGACTCCATACGCACTCACCCAGGTAATGACACTCTCAAACCCCTCTTCACTCATCCCCTTAACATCCTCACAGTACAGGTGTACTGCTGGTGAGAGAGAACATGAACAGGACTGGAGCTATACAAGGATAGCTGAGAGACATCTGCCTGTTGGCAAAGCAGAACAAAATTTGCTACCATTGCAAGCAGTGATCAAAAGGGGGAACTAAGAAAACTATAAACAGTTGAGAGGGAGAGAGGTTGGAGTATATGAGTTAAAATAATGTACTATTACACTGTGTTCTAACAATCGATCATGCACAACAAAGGAAGGAATGGGGAATGTCCCACAGCCTATGCTCTACTTGAGTATACTGGCTTCATTTGATCACTTCTCAAAAACTGAGTGTAATGTGAGAGAAGCCATATTATTGATATGGTTATCTTGCTGCATTTTCAGAATCATCTGAAGCGCATCTTAATACATAAGTAAGTATTCTCTCCCTTTTAAATAGACCTAATGAACTTCTCATTACTATTTTACTGTAGCCCGACCTGCCACGTAATCCTCGGTTCCCCGTCATCCCAGCTGGAGCGGGATCCCAAGTCCCACATGTCTGGGCCAAGGAATGTGAAGGCGCAGGAAAGGCGTTCCAGACCTAATGCTTAGTACCAGTCCTGTCGCCAACCCGCTGGCCGACCCAAAGCAAGTCACTTAACTTCCTGAACTTTCTTTACCTTGCCTGCAGCCAGAGGAGTCCCGGTGGAAGATGTCTAATACCCCTGCCAGTCTAACAACCTGCGATTCTACAGTAGAACTGGGATTTGCGCTACATCAATGCCAGACCATAAAGCAAGAAAGAAAAGAAAGACCACAAACTTGAGGGACAATGTTACTCTTAAAGTTTTGGGTAACTCTGGGTACACTCTGACTCCCATAAACTTCAAAACACCGTCCTACGAAAAACAGCTTCTACCTGAATAAAGCTGAAAAATGTGAAAACTGACACCGTTGCAGCTCTTGAAAGAGCTATTCCCACTTGGCATTTTTATCTTGTTTTCGCGCTATTTCACTAAACCTCGGGTTGCCGTAAATTACATATAAACCAATGTGCCCCGATCCAATTCCAGGCCTGACACTCTCCGGGGACCTCGCCAGCCTTGGGACGGAGAAAAGAAACAGTCGCGGTTACTCCTAACGGCCTGAACACGCTGGGGGAACTTGAGGAGAGAGCGACGGGCCGGCGGCCACGCGGCCTCGCTGTGCCGTCTCCTCCTGGGCCGGGAGGCTATGGGCAGCGGCGGCTCCAGCCCGTCCCACTGCACCCCGGGAGGCTGCGACCGGCGCCCGCGGGGTTCACCTGTGAAGGAGTCGGGGTAGATGGACTCCAGAGCCTCCAGCTCGTTGCGCTGCTCCTCGCCGTAATCTGTCATCGTGGCCCTCGCTGCTGCCCATGGACGACCAGACACGCAGGCGGCGCTCCGCGTCGGGCCACCGCCGCGCCGTGAGCTGGCGCAGAGTCCGCAGCAGGGAGCCTGGGGCCCAGGGTCTGGCCGGGCCTCTTAAGCAACAGCCCGCCGGCGGCCACCGCCTGCTCGCTAGCTCGGCGTTCGACTCGTTGAGCCTGGCCGGCTGGGCACTGAATCGCCGCCTGTGCCAAGCCCGCTCGGGATCTGCTGGGACGATGACGGCAGCCGGTCTGGCATTCGCTACAGACACCTCGGTCCTGTTCCTCGGGTTTCCCAGGGCCTGCGCCAGCGGAGCCACTCCTCGCGGCCTCCTCGCTCGATGTGTCGAGGCTGGCGCCGGGGCTGGGCGGTGTTTCCGTGGCGGGACTTGAGAGCGCCCGTGAACTCCGTCGCTTCCGGCTTCCGGTTTGCGATCGGGTAGTTGGCCGGGGGTGGGCGGATGTGCGGCTCGCTGTCGACTGATAGTGAGGTTCGGGTGGTTCTGCGCTTCTGAATCTCTGGTTCCTTGGTGTCCCGCGGCTGCTGGGCGAGTGGCCGAGACCAGCATCGAGTGCCTGCGCAGAGGAGCGGAGGCTTTGCTAGCGCGTCGGGCGGGTCCGGAAGGGTCGGCTCGACCCGCTCGTTAGCCGGGCGGAGTCGGTCGCGGGGAGAAACCGAAGGGAACTCCGGAGATTTGGGTTCTTGAGTCACATCTCCAGGCTTCGCTTTTCACTTTGTAAAGTAAACACGGCTGGACATAGAGCTAAATGTCTGTGATTATTTTATGTGAAGTGGTGAAGGGTGTGTAGATTTCAGTAGCATTCTTGATAAGCAGCCTAAATAAGTATCCATAGGAACCTTTGATTTGGGAGAATAAAACTGAGAAAGTAACACTTAAAACATATGCCTCAATTATCTCCAAGTTCGTCACAGGAGTTACAAAGAAAATTTTCAAAGCACCTGGCAAAACCTAAGAAAACGGCTGAAACATTGTACTTCTATGAGAAGTATGTTGAAGAACTATTTACAGTTACGTTTACAATAAAGAAACAGCCGTTAAGTCAAAAAGATGTGAAAAGTAATAAAATACTGCAACGTATCCGAGTTAAACACTTATTTTATATTTTCCTTTGTTCCTGTATATTATAACTGGGTTCACTTTTGTAGTGGGGGAAGTAAGAAACTTTGTTTTGAAATAAGGAGCGCCCTAATTATGAAGGCTGAAGTTTTCTCTTGTTCAAATGATGATGTTCCATGGACCAGAAGGTATCTTGATCTTTTATGCGAAGTATTGCTTTCTTACAGCAGAGGAACACATTAAAACAAAGCATTCCAGTATATTTTGCTACTGATTATTTAATACTTAAGTATTAAGGTTTGAGGCATTCTTAAAACTTCCAGGAAAAAACTGGAAAACGCTCCTGATGATGGTGAGAATCAAATAAAATATATGAGGTAACTTTGCAAACATAAAATGCTTATTTTTTTGGATATCGGCAGTTCAGAGAAGTCAATGGTTTGTTGCCAGAGAAAGCTACTGGACAGGGAACAGCCAGTGCTACTGTCCTTAGAGGCAAGCCCGCTATCATTTGGAAGCCATGTGAGAGATGCAGTTAAGCTGGGAGGTGGGGGAATTTACAGATCTTGTAGGATGATTGAAGGGTTTAAATGAAAGAATGACTATATGACTCCGTTAATTTATAGAAAGACCGCCCCTGATACCAAGTGTAAATACACTTAAGGGCAACAAAGTCTGAAAGACCAATTAGGAGGCTTTGGCAATAGTACAAGCAAAAGACAATGGTGACTTGGACTGGTAAGATGGAAGTGGTAAGACTGGTCAAATTCTGCATACACACTGAAGGCAGAGTTATGAGAGTTTGATGTGGGCTGCAAGAAAGGAGTTAAAAATGATTTTTTTCTAGAACAACTTTATAGAAGTTCTTTTGGCCAAAATGACAGGTGATAAAGAGTATGAATTTGGCAAGAAAGTAACACTTTTAAATAATCCACTGACCAAAGAAAAAAATTGAAATTTTAAAACTTGTCCTAACTGATGATAAAAACACAGCCTATCAGAACAGATGAGATGCAGCAGAACAATTTAAGGTATGAGAAAAAGGTTGATACTGACTGTAGGTTTTAATTTAGTAAATGGAGTGTGCCTTTACTTGCCTTACTATTTTATTAGAATGTTTAGTAAAATAACCTTTGAAACCTGCTACATTTTTGCTGTTAAGCCTTCATATTTCAGAATCCTCAAGTGGGTTTTTGTTGTTTTTAAATACTGAAAATAACTTCCTAAGGAAGTTCCAGTGCTAATGTATTCAAGAAAACACACCCTGGTGGCAGCTGGCCTGGCATTCTCTATGGACACCTAGATCCTGTTTTTCTTTTTTAAACCTGCATGAGCATCACTAAGTTTTTTGGTTCTCTAATTTCAGTTCAACAATGACAGAAACACTACAGAATATAGGAAGGCATTTAACTTCCTGAAAGTGAAGAGTTTTTATGAAGCAAACTGCATTCCTTTTAGTGTTACATTTTTAATTTATGATTAAAGTTGTTACAGGACAATGTATTCAAGCTTTGCTGGTAGGCAAATAGTGTAGTGAGAGCAACCATAATGGGATCTGGAGCCAGATGGGAGAAGCCCAGCCTTAGCTGCTTATAAGCCAAATAAGCTGCTAGGATTTTTCAGGTAACATGAAATAATGTATATGAAAACACGTTGCAAATTCTAAAGTAGGAAGGATATCAGTGTTATTTGTAATTTTTAAATATATATAACATCCTCTGAAGGACATCATTTTCTGTTGCTGATTTCTATTCATCTTTATTACTAAAGAAAAATGTCCCACAGAGATTCCTCTTACTCATTACTATTCATCTAAGTTTCTTCCACAAATAATTGGAACTCACAGTTGCTATTTCCTAATATTATCAGTCTTTAAAAAAAATTTTGCTTTAACGTTTGGTTTAAAAAATTTTGGCACACTTCTTCCCCTAGGAGTTTTCTAGGCAGTTTCACTACTCTGAGGCACAAAATTTAGAATTCCCTATTTGGAGGTTAATCTTAGCTTTCAAACAGTTCATTGTGGCTAAGGTTTCATTTAGTCAGGTGACTCATCACCAGTCATAAATACAAACAGCCATATGAAATTCTCATTCTGTATACTCTGAAGAGTTCCCTTGAGGGGTAGTGAATCTCAGTATCACTTCCAAACTAATGATCTCCCTGCTTCCATCTTACCTTCTACAGTCTGCTAAGACACAGCACAGCAGAGTGATCCTGCTGCAGTAATTTAGGTCATGTCACTCCTTTGCTTGTAACTGCCCTCTCTCATCTCAGATTAAAGGCACATCTGTCTCCCTAACCCTTATCTGGACCTCTTGTTACCTCTTTGATCTCTCCTATTGCTCTGCTACCCATCCTCTGTTCCAGCCACACTAGCCTCCTTACTATTCCTCAAACATTCAAAGCAGGTTCTCTTCCTAATGACTTTGCACTTACTCTTCCCTCTGCCTGGAATGCTCTTCCATACCTACAAGGCTTACTCCCTCACTTCCAACTCTTTCCTCCAATGTAACTGAGGCAGGAGGTAACTGGTGGGGTAGTTAGAACAGGGCATGTTGTCTTGGTAGAGATCGGCTAAGCAAGATGAAACCGGGCATTGTGGTCAGCCAGCCTAGGCGATGCGTAAGAAACCACTTCCTGAAATGGCCAGCTTAAACAAGGTGGGGGGGTTCTGATTCCAGCCCAGTCCCAGAACAAGTCCTAGGTAACCCTGTGGACTTCCAAATCTAGCCCTAGCAACAGGTCCTAGGCAACTAGGTGGACTTTCTCCTTTCCAGTGCCTATGATCTCCTCCTCTCAAAGCCCCTCCTGATTAGCAGGATCCTTCTCTTTTCGTTCTTCATTGAAAGCGCTGCTGGTTGTTCTGTATTCTTGTCTGTTGACTTCATTTTTCATCACTTCCAAGACATGATCCTGGGAAAAACAGCATCTCAATTGATAAGAGAACTTTCTTAATGAGGCTACCCCCACCAGCCTACTTAAAATTACAACCACTCTTTCCTCAGTATTCTGTATCACCTTTACCCTATTTTATATTTCCCATGTCACATTAAAATTGCACTGGTTAATTCCAGTGCAATAAATACTGTTTATTCTCTCCTCCCCACTTCCACTAGCATTTACATTCCATTAAGGGCAGGTATCTTTACTGGATTTTAGCATATAGGGCAGTGCTCAACTGTGGGCACTCGGAAAATATATATATTCTATGTATGAATGAGAATGAATCCAACAGAATGGTAACATATTACTTTAAAAGCACTGGGCCTTTAATCTGAAGTACAAGCAAAGAAGTGACATGACCTAATTTACACTGCAGCGGGATCACTCTGCTGTGCTCAGTCATAGTAGACCGTAGAAGGTAAAATGGAAGCAGAGAGGTCATTAGTTTAGAATTACTTCATTCTAAGGGTAGCTTATAGCCTTTCTTTACAATTGATTTACCATATGTATTTTGACAAGCCAAGCCCTCTCTTGGTCTTAGTTTCCAATCTATAAAATGAGGGAATTGAGCAAAAAGATACTTTCCAGATGTAAGAATCTATGATTCCTCAAGGTCATGCATAATTGGAGCCAGTTGTATGGAAACAAACTTCAAAATTAGCAGTTAACATCTCTGACCCAAGGTGTCATGGCCGAAAAGAGCTATCTGTGGGTCTGTTGGTATCTGTGGGTCTAGATGTCATGAACCATACAACAGATGGGGCCTTAATTCTGTGCAACAATAAAGAAGGGTTGTCACTAGTTTTAAGTGAGCTACACTTCCAACATTGTCCTGCATGTATGGATAAATTATGAAATGGACAGACAAATTGCATTTGTACATGTTCCTGTTCACCCACCCTAGCAAGAACCATTTTGATACTTTCTATCTTCTCTTTGACTTTTTGTTTTCTTCCCTTCTTCCTCCTCCCTCTTCACTTTCTCTCCTCCCCCCACCCCTTAACCTGGGCCCTGCCCTGCCCCCCACCACCACACACACAACCCTTTGCTTTGATTAAAAGGGGTTGGGTGGGGAAATGCAAGGAGGGAAAATGAAGGAGTAAAGAGGTATGCAAGAAGATAGGGTTAGGGAAATGCAACATTAAGTTACTTAAAATTGTTATAGGTTGAGTTTGTTCTCCTCAGTTCCTGTCCCCACCCACACAAAGAATTGAAAGGTAGAGACATAATGGAGCAGCGTAAAAGTTTTATTTGAATACACTCCAGAGGAGGAGTGGACCAGAGTCAAGGTAGACCAAGGCACCAGACTTTTAGGGGAGGGTCTGTTTATCCTGACCTAGCTGGGAGGCATTTCTTTGATTAACAGGGTGAGGTCTTTTGATTGACAGCTCTAGTTACACACCCATTCCTCTTGGTGAACAGGACTTTTCCCAGAATGTACACAGAAAAGCCCAAAGGGAAGAAAGCAAAACCCCAATTTTATTTTAATGAGATTATGATGAGGTGTGTTTCAGGCAGTTTTTAGTTTTGTTCAGTTATGCCCATATTGGGATCAGGTTGGGACCAATTTGGCCTGGTCCCAGTAAGCAAGAAGTTCTCTCCCTGCAAAGCCTTTGTTGTCCTCACTGGGACCCCCTCTCTGGGCAGTCTGGGCAGTTTTTCCTTGAGCCTTTCCCTGGCTACTCATGTCAGTCTTTCTACCTAACATTCCTAACAATACCATTTATGGTTGGTCCCATCTTTACTCATTATGTTCCATCATCATGTTGATCCAAGGATTTTCTCAAAGACAGTGCTCTCTTGATGATATCCACAGATGCAAGTCTTACCCAAAGTATGAAGGAAAATGTGAGTGATCATTTGTTCTCTTCTCACCTTAAACTTACTATACACATCTTCTGTGACTTTTCTTGATTTCCTTAGGCCATCATCACTGGGATCCCTTTCAGTGTTGGCTGCATGCTACCTTCCACACAGCGCCATCAGCTGGGACCACAGATGAGGGGCGGATCAAGTCCAGTGATCCCATTCGCTTGCAAAGTACACACTTGACAAACTCGGGACATTACAAACTCAATATTATTACCAGAGGGGGCAGCGATCTAAAGAGCCCGTTGTAAGCCTGGGACGACTTGATGAGCAACCACAGCAGACTCCGTGATCAGAGGCGCACAGCCTAGGGGGTGCTCACACAATGCCTGCGGAGCAAGTAAAGGGCTTGCAGCCACTCCATGCCTTGGTGCTGTACATGGGAGTTGGCACCTCTAGTCTGAATACCCACCCACTCACCTGGCTTGGGAAAGAGGGTTGGAGAGCAGGCAGAAGGAAAGAAACAAGTCCGTGTGGTCAGCCGGCTTGCGGCACCCCACAAGGGTGGGTCCCAGAAAATTTAGGAAAATGAGCTCAAAGTGCGTCACACCCTGATGGCAGGTAGTATGTACTGCATACTAAATTTTATTATTCTAGCTCAGCTAGTAGTAACTTGGATGGTTTTTCACTGGCTTTATCTTACCTACAAAATACAGACCTTTTTCACAGAACCTAAAGGATCTATTAAATCATTATTGGAGAATTAAAGATGCTTATTTTGTAGACAGCTTTCTCAAACTGACACTATCTCAGTGAAGGAATGGGAGGCAGAAACTAAATAAGAAGCCGGTTATTCTTGATTTATAAAATTTGTATAATTAATAAATCACCACAGTTTCAGATAAGTTTTTTCCTATATTTCACAACTGGAATATGGCCACATTATGCAATAGTCTTTAGTGCATAGACCTATTGATGTTACTAACTGGCAATAAGAGAAGAAAAATATGCTTATTGTAGTTCTGGCTGAAATACGAATACATATGAAGTGTATATACATACAAGTGCATATAAATACATACAAAATGTATATTCAGCTGTTATTTCTGCACTTTAGAACACCTTAAAACATTAGAACATATTGTATTTTATAAAACATAGTATGTTATAGATATATTTATTTACTTTCCAGGAATAACAGTTTTGCCCAAGGCAGAGCATCAGTGCATGTAGAATCATGGGATGCTTGTGCTAGAAATTACCTTGAAGAGGTCTGAATCCAGGGGATGTCATTCATGACAGGTTGTGGGTTCACAGTCTCCTAAAATGTGTGTGTTGGTATGTATATTAATTTCCTGTTGCCACTGTAGCAAACTACTATATACTTGGTGGCTTAAAAAATGCAAATTCATTATCTTATAGTTCTGTAACTATTAATAACAGTATATTTCTTACTGTTCTGACGTAGGTCAGACACAGGTCTCAGTGGACTTAAAGTCATCAGGGCTGTGTTACTTCTGAAGCTCTAGAGGAGAGTCCAATTCCTTGCCTTTTGCAGCTTTTAGAGACTGCTTTCATTCTTCTTTGGCTCATGACTCCCCCTTCCACTTCAAAGCCAGCAATGTCCAGTTTCTCAGGCATCACTCTGACACTCCTTGACACTTCTCTTCCGTTGCCACTTTGCCTTCTCTCTGACTGATTCTTCCTGCTACCCTCTCATATGGCCCCTTGTGATTATATAAGGCCAATTAAGGTAATTCTGGATAATATTTCATGATCTTTACCTTGACCACACCTGCAATGTCTCTTTTGCCATATAAAGTATAAAGTAACATTCATAAATTCCAGGGACTAGGATATGAACATCTTTGAGGGGCCATCATTTAGTCTACCACAGTATGTAAACTCTGAGGTATGTAAGCATGTTTTTCTGTGCCATTTTTCTGAATATTTTTTCTAAATAGCTTTCGCTAGAATGACTCTTCAACGAGGTCCTTGACTCAGTGATTTAATCACTCATTCCCATGTTTATCACCCTCTTTTATCTAGGAGTTTATCTCTTACAAGGGAAAATTAAAGTCCCAGAAAGACTGACTCATGCAAAACTATATGAATGATGAGAGACTGTGTTTTCCTGACCCTCATTTGACCCTTCATAACTAACTATAGCCTACTGAACACAAATTGACAGGTCCTCATGGTGTCCCGTGCATTCTCTGCATAAGCAAGAGAATGCCTGGGACTCCTGGGAAGTCTGCAGTTAGTCTGTGGCAAGAGAATCAGTGCCACTGGCTGTTGGGTAGCTCAGGGCCAAAGTTATGACCCAGTGAGAGTGGACAAGTCACTTTTCTAAGCACAGTGCCTTGAAGGAGAGCCCTAATTTATGCAGGTACAGTGGAAGTGGAAAGACAGGAACTCAAATGTGATTTGGCACCTTATTGTTGGAGCTCAGGATGGTTTAGTTCTTTATTGACAGGAAGAAAAGTATTCTCCTGACACTTAGAGGGCCCTAGAAAATTGAAAAACTGCCTCAAGTTGCTGTATTCCAGCACAGTGCTATGGAGTGCAGGGTAAGAAGTCAGACCCCCCAGTCTGGATTCTGGCTCTAACACTTATAGGTATGTAACCTTTGGCAAATTGCTTGACTTTATCAGTAAAATGGAGGAGCTTATTTTATTGGATTCCAATTATGGCTCATGATTCACCAGTTATCTAATAAAATAATTACATCAATGAGAAAGCTTTCATTGCATAAGACTTTATGCAAAATTCCTTCACATTCTCTGTTATTTAACATCACTTCAGTAAGTCATTTTATAAAATGTGACTCTTTTTACCAGTTTGTTATAAGGAGTAAATGGGACAATTTGTTTCGAGTGATTGGCACATACCAAGCACTGCATACTATTTTCACTACTGCTCATTGAAGATGGGTGCAGACTCATGTCTGGGCCACAAGGAGGCAGCAGAGGAAAGAATACTTTAATTTCTTAAGTATGGCGTACTGAGATTAGAAAAATTTTTTCACAGCTGGTAGTTAATACAGAATAATAACGCAGGTGTGGAATAATGTAATTTGCCTCCCTGGAAATACCAGCCATTGCTCTTTGCTCCAGGAGTCACATTTATAGATTTGTGCTCCACAGTCAGGGAGCTAGTCTGTGTAGCTGCCTACTCAGAGGGCAGCCTGCCAATCAATATCTGTTCTTTAGTGACCAGGGCTAAATTTTGGTAGACGTATTTAAAAGTCAAATTGTATCTCTACACCTTATATTTTGAGGTAGTAAATAGCTACCTGGTTTGCATTTGGAAGGCCTTTGGGTGGCTGTGATATTTCAGTTTTAAAGTTAATATGATTTTAACCTCTGAGCTACAAACAGAGTGCAAAAACAAATCACATTGTGTTTCTTAGGACAATCGTGCATTAGAATTTTTTTTTAATAGCACTGGAGATTGAGAGAAAAGAAAGGAAGCAAAGATGATGAGTATAAGTATGCTTCAATTTGCCTTTGGAAAACATAAACAAAGCTAAGAAAAACACATCTGAACATTGCAATTGTATTTGTCTCTTGGAGAGAAGGCAATTTAGCTTGAGGTGGGGGATGGGAGAGCTCACAAATATGAAGCTAAGAAATGAGCAAGTCTGTATATATGCCAAGCTACAGTATTTGATGTAGTAGCCAAAAGCATTTGGGAGCTAAATGTAAAGTAGTATTAGCACATAATTGATTTTAATTATATGTATTAAAATTACATAAATCCATTAAGCATAAGGGGGAGGAAGTACAGTGTTCTTAATGGAAAAGTTTTGTCTTACTGGCTGTGGAACAAAAGAATACTCTAGACCAAAAAAAAGACTAGAAGCTTATTTAACCTGAAATGGATAATATACAATGAGGCCAAGAAAGTGTACTAACTTTTAAATGTTCACATAGATGCTATAAAGCCCTTTGAAGCCATGTGGAGGAATCAAAGAATAACTATAATCTTTTGCTAGAAAGCTATAGTAGAAGGTCATGATTAACTGGCTCAGATATAAACTGTGTATGTCCTAGTTTCAAACTGTTTGATGTAGAAAGGTCTTCCAGAATCTAGTAGAAAGAATGTTTCCAGGTGTTAGAGTGTATAAACACCTATTATCTTTCTGATGACATAATGCTTTAACTTCATATACTCTTTGATATTGCTGTTAATTGAAAAATCTTACTGAAAAGTATTTACTGTAGTATATTCCCTGAAAATGAATAAAATAATTGAGCATAGGATGAAGTACTGATTTAATTAGTATGTCCCAATACAGTGGAATTTTAAAAGTTCTTAGATAAATAGGATGATAGAATTTTAGGGCTGAAGGAGACTATATAGAGAACAAAGCGGGTGGCCTTTGATATTTACACAGCTCATTTATATCAGAGCTAAAGCTAAACCAGGACCCTAGTTGCCTACTGCAGCTTCTACTTTTTTAAAGATCCCTCCTGTAAATGTCATATCAGTACTGCAAATAGAGTTAGGTAGAATAGTTTTCCTTGGCTGCTTGAAAAAAATCAGTAGATTAATATTCTTTTAAAAATGGAATGCCACCTGTATGGCCCCAGAAGATGGCTGGTTAGCCAGAGACGGGTAAGATTCCTCAAGGGAGGAATAACCTAAGACAGACACAGTCACAGAGGGGTCATCAGGTGAGAAATTGGGGATCAACAGAGGTGAGGCTTAGAACCTCACCCCCGCTGTTTTGAGAGAAATCTTCTGCATCCGTGGATGTTTTGTTGCCCTTGTCTAGCTTGGATTAATACTTAGTCTATAGGCACAGACCTGATCATCTACACTTGCCCTCTTACAGCACTAAATTATGCTCTCTATCTTTATCTTGCATCTACCAACCACTTCAGCATTTTATTTAAAAAAAATAAGGGAGAAATGTGGGATTCACATATAAATCAAGTATAAAAATCAAATGAATAATCATATCTGACTTGATTGTTTATAGTTCATGATGCGTGATCAAAACCAAAAGTTTCTGTGATATGACTGCCCTTGCACTGTTCACCATGTAAGAACTTATTCACTATGTAAGAACTTGTTCACCATGTAAGAACTTGTTCATTATGCTTCAGAAGATTAGAGACTGTTGAGAGTTAGGCTTGGGGTTGATTAATGATTGTGCGTTGAGTCCCCTATACAGAATTTTATTGTTGTTAACAACCATTTGATCAATAAATATGAGAGATGCCCTCTCAAAAAAAAAAGAAAAAAAAAGGAATGCCAGAATGCCAGAAAATGTCTTTAGAAAAACTTAGAATTAAACTCAGTGGTATTTTCCTTCCAATAGAAACAACCTGGGCCTACAACTGTTGTATACATATTGTATACATATTGACATGTATGCATATAAACATTAACATAAAATCTTATTAGATTTAGAAGGGAATCTCAAGAATACATTTGGTTTAGTTCCTTGCCTTCTAGCAGGTAATGTACCATTATCCTTATTTTATAGATGAAACTAATTGATTTGTCCATTAAGTAATAGTAAGGGGCAAACCTCCTGCCCTAACAAAGTATTACACTATGCATCTCTTACTAGTTTTAAAAATAATTTGTTTCCTTAAATTAATTTTCTATTTGTTTCAATTATGCTAAGGAACCCATATTTCACATAAAATAGACTATTTCTTCCATGAAGCTTTGCTTTCCCAAATGAAATGAGTGCAAAGTTGCATTTTGATAATAAAAAGTCACAGGGGGGTGTCTCTGTAGTGGGCCACACAGGGAAAGCTCTCTAGAATAAACTTTATATGTCATAGCTATAAAAATGCTCCTAGTATGGAAGTGCTAAAATAACATTTACGATACTAATGATAATACAATAATGCATCATATTCCCCTGGTTATGGCAGGATGACTCAAGACTTTCACACATGTGTTTCTCCCTTACATGTGACCAGTTTAGGAAAGTTTCTTTATCCTGGTTCCCCAAAAGGTCAGATATTTAAGCTTGAAGAAAGAGGAGGAAGCACTGAAAATTCTGGGATAATATAGAGGTAGAAATAAAGAAAACCAGAAATTAGAAACAGGAAAAATAGTGATAGAAGACACTAAGGAAGGGAAAAAGTAACACTTATTAGCACGTATATTTATGAAAGGCGCTCTGCTGAGCACTTTGCTTATATTATCACACTTTATCCTCACAACATCTCTATGAGGTAAATACCAAGTACAGATAACAAAATGGCACTCAAAAATATTAATTTTCACACAGTTACTAAGTAACCAAACCAAGATTTAGATCTTGATATGACTTAAAATTATGTATTACTGTAATTAGGCTAATATTGCCATTACCAAACCATCAGTAAAACTTCAAGAAGAGAGACTGGCACAATTATCAGATAAACTGATTTTGAAAATAGCATTTCAGATGAACTTAGGTAAACAAATATCAGAAGAGAGAGAAAAAGATGAAGAGATTACATTGATACTCCATCATCACAAAAATAAAGTATCTGCTTAGCTACCTGAATTGTGAAAGTGCTATAATCAGGGTTTTAATTCAATACCTCCTGATTTGCTTTCCTCATTATCCTCATCCACCCTGTCCCCAAGGAAGCTGTAGTGACCTTGCAAGTTATCACCCATGCAGAGAAGACTGGGTGCTGAAATATCTCTCCAATCCTGGCATGAAGGGATACGGATGTGTTTGATATCTTCATTTCCAGGAATGAAACCAAATAGTTTTTTTATACGCTGCATGATGAGGAGCCGTGAATGCTGTTCTGCAGCTTGTTCAAAGAGTTCCCTCTCATTGTGGAGGTGGTTGGTCCAGTAGCAATGCTGCAGAGAGGTGAGGGGAGAGCAGCACCTGGCCAAACAGGAGGAGACAAGGGCAGCGATGGTTGCCAAGGTGACCAAAATCCAGCCCAGCATCTTCGCATCATTTTTAAAAAGAAAAACAGAATATCAATACATCAAATATTCTATGAACAGCCTATAATAAAAGAGATTTCTATAGAGAACTAAACTGTGGGTAAGCAATTTGTTTTTCTAGTCTTTGCCATATTAACAAAGTGCTGATCATTTAGTATGGACATCCACATAGATGCATGCAGGTGTGATGGATGGTGTGGGCCAACCACTTCAACATGGCTTTAGATTCCAAAGGATATGGGCCAGTTAACTCGGAAAGGATTCTAAGTACCGTCCTTGAAGTGGCAGACACTATAACCCACCAATTACCCTTGCATAAGGTATATAAACATTCTTTGCTTTTAGCTCAAATTTACTTTTCAACCATCAGGTAGAGTCTCAAGCATTTGTTGGTGCTTAATAGCCACTTCATAATTATGTTGATGAAGATGATGATATGATAGATAATAATGGTCACATCATAAGGTGTTTTTGATGAATTGCCAACAGTATTCATGAATATTTCTTCCTGAGTTGCTCTTTCCTTTTATTTTTCATGACTAAAGAAGAAAGTCAGTAAGCAGACTCTCATGTCCCTAATGTACAGTACCCTATTATTTTCCTTTTCGTTTCCCTCTTCTTTCAAATAGCCTTTACTGACCAGTTTTATGATTCATTTTTGAAATGTACTTTGAAAGGAAAATGAACTAGATCGTATTTGCAACTATATAATGTCCACTCTTCAAGCCTGATTTAAATGGTTTCTTTCTACTCTTAGAATCCTTTATCTTATTCTTTCAATTATTTTAGTTTAATTATTTTAATTATACCTTTTAATTATTCTTTTTTCAGTATTTAACAATTGTTACATAAAGTGACAGAGACAGGTTGCACACATATAGGGAAGCCACAGAAGGCAGCCACAGTCTGGGAAGTGAAGGTGTCTTTTACAATCTGTGATTCACCACCAGGCCTAAAATTACCAATATATACACAGCAGGATAGCTGCACTGTATGGAGGCTAAAACCTACACAGTGACACTCACTGAAATTTAACTTACTAGAAGCCAGCATGGTGGAGGGAAGTCTGTCTCTGATGCCCATTAATTCATCAGCTGTCACTTATGGAATCCCAGGTTACCTCCCACCATGTGCTGTATGTGGTGCTTGCTTATGCGGACTCACATGTGAATAACTTAAGATACATTCATTCTTTCCACAGACTTTAACCTAAAGAGGGAAACAAAATAGCAAACCAAGAAATACAGTAAAAGTGATAGTTTTTGAAATGAGTAAACTCAGGGTCAGAGGAAGCCCAGTAGACATGAACTCACTTAAGGAAGGGGAATAGCAGGGGGTACTACCCAGAGCATTATCTCCTCTGGGGAGTACTCTGCAGAGGAGATAATGCTCAGACTTAAATTATTAAAGAGGAGTTCAGCAGAAGCAAGGAGAGTTCCTTATAAGAGAAGAAGACAGAAAAATAAGAGAGTAAAGAGTTGGGAGAACCTCAAGAAGTTTGGATTCAGAGGGTCATAGGAGTCATGTGTTAAAGTTTCAGGGGCCAGATATTAAAGCACTTTTTATGTCAGCCAAAAATTTGAATTTGTGCTAGGCTAGTAGAAATTCACTAAAGGACTTTATATAAGGAGTGGGGTTCATCATCCAATATCCATTAGAAAGATGATTTTGGCATTAGTGTAGAAGGTAAATCAAAATGGGGTGAAACACATGTCAGGAAGTTATTTTAGAATGAGGTATGGGCAGAGAAGGAATTTGAACTTAGTAAGATTCTGGATATAATATTGAGCACTTTAGATATATTAGTGCATTTATTACTCTAACCCTATGTGGTAGATGCCATTTATATCCCCATTTTACAGCTGAGGAAAGTAGAGCATGGATAAGTTATATAGTTCACTCAAGGTTTTTTTGCATGTTAATAAATGGCAGAGCAAGACTCAAACCCACGTCTGCTGACTCTAAAGCCCAACATCCTAACTATACTTAGATAGCTGCCCAGTAGAAATCAGTTTGGTGAATGACACCTAGTTTGTGTTTCATAATCCAACAATATGAAAAGCAGCAGGAATGTGAAATGTTGTCAGTGACTGTAGTTAATATGGGATAGCATAGCAGAAAAAAAAATCAAGAACTTACTTGTGACTGGTATCTGTGCAGAAGTGCTACTTCATCTCTCACCAGCATCATGTCAGATGGAGCTGATTTGCAACATGGAAACCCAGCTAGGATCTCTTTCCGTTTGCTGGCACTGACATTCTCAAACACTGGGTAATGGTCAACAGATGCGAATTCACTTGCTGCACACTCATAGTAAGTGTCTGTCAGCAGGGTCACTGCCAGCCACGTTAATGGTGCAACAAGTGCTCTCCCCGTGATGCTGAAGAACCTGAGGCAAGCCAGCTTGCGTTCCAGGAGGCTGATTCTCCGGCGTGGAGGTGCATAGCTGCAGCAGTATTCACTGGTAATTGTCCACATCTGGCTTCTTAGAGCATAGCCAGCAAGCAGAAGAATCACAGCAGGAATGACTAGAAAAGCAGAACCATAATAGAAATTTTTCCCAACCTGACAGGGACATCTGAATGTGAAAGAGGAGAACAGTTGTTGCCCACCAATAGTCAAAGCAGCAATTAAAGAATTGATAAACGTTCCACTTTTCTGCAGAGAAGATAGAACGTTGTTAAGAGTTGTGCTCATTGTTGGGAAGCTCTTACACAAATCAGCTTGTAGCCCTTTCTGATCATCAGACTCCGCCAGCTGTAACCACTATGGGATGTTACTGGTTTAACTGGTTGTGTCAAGTGACCCAACATCCTTACATGTTTAAAGGATTCTGGCATCTTTCCTTGTGTACTTAATGAATCCTGAGCTAATAAATGCACTTCAGATTACAGGTGGAAGAAGGTGAAGGAAAGATTCATTTGGTATGGGAGAAAATGTCTTTAGTGTATCTTCCGACTAAAAAGAAGACAGTTTTCTTGCAAAGCAACCTTCTGCCATCTTTCCATGTGCTGCTTTGTGTGATACAAAATGCTCAGCACCAGCAAACAGCAGCAGAAGCCAGAGAACTTTCTGGCCTTTGTACAAGATCAGGATTTGGTTGCCATAAAATTATCACATAAAGAATAACTAAAATTACCAAATAGTAAAGCAATCTAAAATTTAGGTCTGTCTGGAATTTCCATAACCTAAGAGTTCTGCCAGAAGATCCCAACAGCCTCTCCAAAGAGAAGAATAAGACTCGGGTAACCCCAAAGCCAAATCACAACACACAGAACATTCTAACTTTATTTAAAATGTAGCTGTATTGACAGAATATAATGTAATATCATGTTGCTTTATAAGTTAAGTGACACATTTGTTTATATGGTATCTTTTTGTTTTATGAACATGTGATATTTTGGAATTAATAAAGATATATCTATAAACAAGAAATAAAATGATCCAATATGTAAGGTATTTTCTATGTTTATTTAGTCAGCAAATGTCTGTCATTTAACTTCTATATAAAACAACTAGACCAGGCTTGGTTGACTTATAAAAAGTGAATAAGATTGAAAATTTTTCAAATAAACTCTCTACTAGACATGGTTAAATACATAATTAGTGAATTGAAACATAATGCTAAGGAATTTACCCAAAGTGCAGCACAAAAAACACAATATAATATATTTTAAAAATGAATTAAAGGACATAGAAGACAGATTAAGCAACTCTATGATCTTTCTAATAAAAGTTCCAGAAGGAAAAATGAAGGGACAGACATAGAAGCAATATTTGAAGAGAAGTAAATGAGAATTTTGCAGAATCCAAGTTCTTGCATCAGAAGAGTTCTAGGTGTTCTCAGAAGTGTAAAGATAAATCCGTATATAGAAATGTCACAGTAAAACTGCAGACCGTGAAATTAGAGATTCTTAAGAGCTACCAGAAAGGAGAGATACAAATCTATACAAGATTGACAATGGCCTGGCAGACTCTCATCGTGACAACAGAGACCAGAAGACAGGACCTTCAGGGTGCATAATACCAGTTAAATTGTCATTTAAGGCAGAGCAAGACTGATAAAGACTAAGGGAATTTACCACTCATAGAACCTCATTAAGAGAATTATTAAAGGATATATTTCAGCAATGAGAAAAATGAACTCTGAGAAAAGACAGGAGAGCAGAGAAGAATGATGAGTACAAATACGACATTTTAAAAGTTCCTTTAATTATTAGCTATAGAAATAACTGCCTTTTATTTTAAAAAATACAACAAAGGCAAGACATAGTTATAAGATACCGCTACTAAAATATCCTTCAAGAGGTGATTGGATCAACACTGAAAGAAGTTGAAAGAAGAATTTATTATTTACATTTATCTAGAGAAGGGGGCATGCCAGGCCACATGGGCCCACTTGGGGAGGCACCAGGTGAGGTCAGGAGGCAGAAGAAGGAAGCTTCAGTCAAAGCTTTTACTGGGGTTTCCATGGTAAAGGGAAGGCCAGGGTTCAGGATTAGCTAGTTTAAATAATTATGGGGGGCTTTGGGGAATATGGGGTGTTGCTACTCATCTGTTGCCTGGTCCTGAGTGGATCTGGGGCAGGGGAAATGTTGGTTTGGTCTATAAGAGTTAAATAAGAAGGTGATTGAGAGGAGAGGCTCTGGGTCACATGGGAGTTATAAATTACTTTGTTAGCGTGGCCCTGTTATTAACAGATATCACACTGACAAAGAATATAAGATAATGCAGTTAAAACAGGTATGATGGAAATGTTAATTCTATTGATTGGTTTGATGGCTTCAGGGATGTGTAAGTGCTATAACTCCTTAAACTGTGTATCAATTATATCTCAATTAATCCCCACAGAGCCATATGATGAGGTACTAATATTATCCTCAACTTTTCACAGATGAGAAAACTGAGGGCTGGAGAGATTAAGAAAATTGCACAGAGCCACGCAGAGGTGAATGGAAGAGCCAGGATTAGGGCCACGGTAGTCTGGCATGCACTCTTAACCGCCACACCAAAGCTGGAGTGAACTCACCTACAGAGTGATTAAAAAATAGAGGCAGGCTGATTACAAGCGACATCCCAAAACAAAGCTTGA
Source organism: Manis javanica (assembly GCF_040802235.1). NCBI lineage: Eukaryota > Metazoa > Chordata > Mammalia > Pholidota > Manidae > Manis > Manis javanica. The sequence continues at coordinate 35,799,691 of NC_133168.1, read as the reverse complement.
AAAGCAAAAGTATTGGAATATATATCACTGGGATAATAATATTAATATAATACAAAACTGAACTGAGGGCAGAAAGTATCTAAAGGGCTGATTTTGAACACTCCATCATAACAAATGGAACCATTTCATGAAGATATGACAACCATCAACTTGTATGTCTGTGACTGCATAGCTTTGAAATAAATAAACAAAGCAAAAACATCAAATTATAAAGAGATTTCTTATAGAGAGATGTTTCAAATATATCCGTATAAGAAATGATTCATTCAGTAAACATTAGGATATAAAAGATGTGAAAAACAAAATTAGCAAACTTTGATATATATATATAGTATTACATACACCGAAAAGAGAGAAGAAACATTTTTATAAATTCCCAGTAAATTATTTGCCAAAACATATTGATCATGTACAAGATAACAAAGGAAATTTCAGTATTAGTGTCCAGTAACAAGGAAACAGATTAATAAACCATCGTGTAGAAAGCTGTAGTAGCGGTGGGCAATCTGTCTCATATGCCAAACTGGCCCACTACCTGTTTTGTATGGCTTGTGAACTAAGAGTGCTCTTTACATTTTTAAATGGTTGGGAAAATTTTTTAAAAATATTTTATGTGAAAATTTCATGAAATCCATATCTCAATGTTTATAAATAAAGTTATTAGCACATGGCCACACCTATTCTGCAATTGTCTATGGCGGCTTCCCCAGCATAACAGCAGACCTGAGTAGCTGAGACAGTCCATATTGCTTTGAAGCATACATTATGTACTATCTGGCCTTTTACAGAAAAGTGTGCCAACCTCTGCTATAGAGCTGTGAAAATAACTAGAGTGACAACTATGCATATAGATAAACCTTAACAAATAACTTTGAAAGAAGAATGCAAGCTGTAGGATGTGTGCAGTGTGATATATTACAGGAAGCTTTATTAGTACGTATTTTTTGTGGCTTCTAACACAATGTATATTTAAAACCATGTATAGGAATGATAAATACCAAGTTCTGGGGAGTGGTGATGGCTGAAGAGGAAAGAATAGTATCAAGGAGGGTACAGGATATGTCAACTGTGCCTCTACTGCTTTATTGTTTAAACCAAAGCCTGATGTATATGTGATAATTTGTTCAGTAGAGCTTGGTAGTAAGTACCAAATCTTCCTTATGTTTAAATTTTTATATCTTAAAAAATCCATTTAATAGAGTATATGGGAAGTGAGGAAATAGAGAAGGAAATTGTAGGCCATTCTTTCAGGAAACTGTAGGAAAGGATGGAGCATTGGTTGATTAGAAGTCACTATGGGGTGTCAGAGTCTTACGGTATAGGAGTTGATGATGAATCTTTAAGTTTTATTGTTTACTGTTAAAAGAACTAATGACTTCATCTGCTGAATGTGTGTGTCACTGGTCGATGATTGTGCATCTTACAACTATGAGTAATCACTTTTCTTATGGGCTTTATAGCCAAATGGTTTCCTTGTTAAAATTTAGCATGCTGTCCCCTATCTGTCCAACACATAAAATGTCTACTCCCCAGCAGGGACCCACCAGTTCATTCACTAAGTGTATGCTGACACATTGATAAGGGAAATTAGGTCTGATGGCCAGAGCTGTCCTCAGGGGCTTGGGGCACCAAGCATATCAACTCTGATTTTATATAAAGAAATTTGATTAAAATAAACACCAAAAGCAGACGTAAATATAAAAAGAACCTGCAAAAAAGATAAACCCCTTACCCAGATGTTACAGCAGCTGGAAGTGGTGATCCCAGATGATGATCATACAGTGATGGATCTCCTCTTTGAGCTTCTCCCCAGTGCCTACTCAGCCACCCACCTGTCTCCCAAGGCACAAGCATGGGGGAGGCCCAGCTTCCCATTTACTTGGGTTGGATGGTTTGCAGCGCAGATAAAATGAGATTGTGAAGAAGGTGTCATTCACTCAACCCCAGCTCCGAGACTGAGAGAGCTCCCAACAAAAGAGGGAAAACTTCTTTTCAGCATTATTTTGAAATGATTCTTTCCTAGTTTGCTGCCAGGGCAGACATTGTATATCACCTACTTGTCTGGAACACATCTTTTGTGTTCTATTTAAGTGAACAGCAATTTCACAAAAAAGGAAAGAGCCTGGGGAAGGCAAGTGGGTTTTCCTGTCTGAATACCAATAAGCCAGCATCCTGCTGCTGTGCTTACCAGCCAGGCTCATGCAGCTTGTGTCTTTGTGCAGGAGCACCTGGCAGGCACTTCTTCCTTAAGCCGTATGGTGGTCCTGGCAGAAGGGGCATGGAAGAGGGGGAGAAATGCTGCACACATGATGTCCTGGATTCTCATAGTGAAATCGACTCCAGTACCACCACTCCCTGACCACCAAGTATACAGGCTCTTCCTATGTGTTTTCCAGAACTGGGAATTACTCCAGACTAGGCCCAGCAACATGTCATCACTATACCTTAGTACCTTTTATGAGTCTACCACTAAAATAGTTTGCTCTAATATAAGTAGACTGTGCGCAATATAAAAAAATTTGATTTGGAGTCAGCAAATTTAACCCAAATCCTTCTTTGTTGACTACTACCCAGCTAACCTTGTACAAATTTCACATCCTGGCTTTTAGATTCCTATTCTGTTAAATGGTAACAATTACAGTATTGACTACTTAACAGTTAAATTAAAATGAGATGAAAATGAAAACCATGTTGTAAACCATAAAGCTCATATAAATATGAAGAGTTATAATCTGCTACTGAAAAGCCTCCCATGTACCACAATCCAGCAAAACTGATTTTCCTGGGAATAGTGTCATAGAACGTAGGCATTAAGGGAAATACCCTAAGTATCATAGAATCTGATTCAATATATTTACCTGCAAGCATAATTACTGTTTATACAGTGCATTATAATATGTTTTATAACCCACATTATCTCTTTGATATTCACCAATATTCTGTGAGGTGGGTATTACTATGGCCATTTTGTAGATGTGGAACTGACGCATAAGCAATAAAATGGCTTGTCCAAGGTCACATAGCCAGTAAATGGCTAAACTGTAACTTAGCTTGAGCCTTTCAATCATCCTAGGCTCTTTCAACTACACCACACTCTTCTTCAAAGTGTCAGCAGTCTTTCACTTCATAGCAAGAATTTCACAGAACATGTCTGGCTGATTGACTCAGGCTGTAATAAGTAGGCAACTATTTTCTTAAACTGCGTTTTGTGCTTCTGTGTCTGGAACTGTTTTGATCTTCTGTATCTTGCAGTTGTCAAGATGAGGGAGTTTCTTGTTTTAACATTGAATATCTAAACTCCTGCATAAATAAAGCCTTCAACAGCTCACATCTCAGGAACTATCAAAAGGAAGCTAAGGACTTGCTTTCTCTGACAGAATCGTTATATACATTATTAAATTGTAGAACACCCATTTTGAGCAACAGTTTTGTAAGAAAATATCAGCACCAAATTTTATCACTCCTTAAAACTGCTGCTTATGAAAAAAAAATGTGATGAGATATTTGAATTTTGTGATCACACAAGATGGAGGTCTGTAATATCCATTATTTCGGTGATAATTTGATACCCATTAGAATTGTTGATTAGGTTCAAACCCAAGATTTATTACCTATAGGTTGCTGATTCTGTCTTGAACTCACACAGCAATCAATATGAAGACTGAATAATGCTAACATTTAGATCTATTTTGGATTGTGAAGGTTTCTGTTTGTGATTTTAGAACAACGCCTTGGCATGAGATCAAAGCACCACTCTTGTACACTCCCTTGGGCTAAAGAATTTTCAGTAGCCAGGGCTTCTGGTCTGACTTCCGACTATCAGCTTTTATGCCTCTAGATTACAACTTGTCCTCACAAGTAAAGCAGTATTTGATCAGTGGCAAGGTATGTGAGGATAAAACAGCTCGATTTCTGATTGTTTTCCTCTTCAGTTCAGTGAAAAGCAAAAGCAATAGAGTGCAGAAGTAGCACTTGTGTCTCAAAGCAAGGAAGAGCTTGCAAGACAAAACAAGGACAAAGACTGATACACCTCTAAGGTAAAAATCAAAGAAAAGAATTGAAGATCATATTCTTCATCTTTCAAGCACTATGTCTCGCCCTGCACACAGAAGACCAGAATACCGTAAAATAGTAAGATCTTTTTATAAACATATTCTCAGAGATTTTTTTTGTCTACTTCACAGAAAATGTTTTCTTGAGTGATTTCTGATTTATTTTGAAAGGTGATGCTAAAAATAGACTTTTGCATGAAGCAAGGGAGTCTTTAGTGAAATGAATCACAAATGACACCTCTGGGAATAGTTACAATGATCTCTTCTTACTATAACAGACTAATCAATTCTTTATACATATTTTAGGATCTTTTTTTGGACTAATTAAATCTATAGAAGTGTCAACTTCTTACTTTGTTACTGAAAGAAAAGTATCAAACTATTAAGCAATTCTTTGTATTTCATACTTCTTGAACTAGGAAATGAAAGTTATATAAAATAGTTGATTATGTGTTAAACTGAGCAGGAATAAGTCATTTAAAAAACCTGGTATTAAGAGATTACTTTTAAACATGTATTTCTTTATCTTCAGTATGTTTATTGTTGTAATTTGGTATGTGCTATTACCCTTTTTATATATTTCAAGTCCAGAGTTATTTTTAAAACCTAATTATTTGAAGATTAGATTTAGATATTCTTTAATCCTCATTAGGAATTCAGAAATTGCAGATGTGAAAACTCATCATTAAATTTAAGGCTCTTTAAATTATTTCAGGAGACTGATGGACATTGGATAAAATTAAATAATTTCAGCTATGGTACTCAGAATTATAGAAGTAGCACTTGTGTCTCAAAGCAAGGAGACACACCCCACCTGCAGATGCCCTCTCTGGCATTCTGGGATCTTCATTTATTTTTATGTGGAGCTTTCAAATACTAAAAAAATTGTACCTGGTTCATATTGCACATAATCACTTGACTTATATACCAGTTAAAACACATTTTTATCCTCATATATCCAAAGCCTCCTGAGAAAATTAATGGTATTGTATTTTTCATATGTGAGAAATGACTGTCCATTACTCATGACTGCTTTGTAAACCATGATGATATATTTATGTTGATCTTTTCTTTAACCTACTGGACATGTAGGTCAAGGTCTGGCTTTTGGCCATGAAGAGGAATGGAGAAAACTGGTTTTTATGGATATTGAACTTGAAACTCAGCTGAAATAAAATATAGCTAATTCCCACCCAACGGAATAAGAAAGAAGAGAGAGAGAGAGAGAGAGAGAGAGAGAGAGAGAGAGAGAGAGAGAGAAGAAAATGCCATGATTTCAGTTTGGTCTTAATTATAACTGGCACAATGCTGAGGCTATGGCATGTAAGCAGGGTATAACTTGATCTCCTTTTCTCTCTTTTTCAAATTCTTTTGTTTTACCTTTAGTAGCAGCAACCACATGATCATTCTCTCTCTCTCTCTCTTCTTCACCATTGCTTATTTTTATGCTGTAATATTGCCACATAGTAGTAATTTATCTTCTGCCATGACTCCTTATATGTTAGGCAGATATTTCATATGTAATTTACAGACATTTTTTGTGACTTGTGATTATGTTCTTGGAAGATTTAAATAAGAACTGAATTAAAATTGAAAGCATGGTTACCTTTCAGTGATTTGTTTAACAATATTTTTGTTTAAAGCACTTGCCTTACATCTTTGTTTCAAATAGGAATATTAAAGTACTCATTATTTTCCTGTACCTGAATTATATATATTAGTGCCCTTACTGTAATGTCTGGTAATGTACTGTAATGTCAGATAATGTCTGATAATATACATCAATGTATATTCTATACAAATTGATGGCATTTTGACTTATATTTTTCAAAATAAGTAATGTTCATATGTGCATATACTATTTAGATCTATTCTTTTAAAACTTATTAAGTTATAATTAATGTTCTACCTAATTAAAGAAACATATTTGTTGTGATATAAACCCATACATAAAGGAATGGACAGTGGTAGAATAGGGCCAATTTTTGAAGGATTTAGATGAAAATTATATAATATTTTATATTTTTTAATATTTTACATATATATTTTATATATTTTATAGAAGCCACTTCCCAAAAGAATATTATTGCTTTGTTGAGCTATTTCCACCCATGCTTTAAAAAAAAAATGGAGTACATGTCTTTGGGCCTTATCTTCCCCTCCATGTTAGGCTGCCCGAGGTATATGGGCCTGGAGGTAAGGACACCTCTTCCAACCTGGAATCCACATTTGACCTTTCATAAAAATACAGGATAATGCACAAAATAAGATTCTTTTCCACAGTGGCTCCCCTTCCTACCACCCTCTCTCGCCACGTCTACTCTGAGGCTCATGTTCGTGCATCTCGGGGGCAACTTCTGTGTTGGAGTGGGGACCAGAGTCTCAGGCACCATCTTGGCTCTGCTGGCTTCTGGCTAGTTGGGCGAGTCACTCCTATTTCCTGAGCCCTCATTCCCTCCTCTATAGGAAGGAGACCATTGGAACAAATGATCTCTAATAACCTCCTCCCTTAGTTAGAAGGTATTCAATAGCAGAAGCAAAATAAAAGATGTTTTTAAATGGATTGATTAAGGTTTGTGTTTCCTGGCTCCCATATTTTCTACCTATCTATACTAAACCAAACCTAAATTATTCTTAGTTTTAGTTTTCATTTTAATTAACTCTGAAAATAGGATATATTTTGGAGATCTGTAAAGAAAATACAAATTCTCCTTTCTTCTCTAAGTATGAAGAAAAAAAATCTCACAAGTTTTCTGCTACAGTTGGGTTCATCCTGATGGTCTCCTTGGCAGATCTGGAGCCCATTAGGGATTTACCCAGACTCATGAAAAGTCTCACTTTCCAATTATTCCTTCCAACTGCGACCATGGTTAGCATATACCAATAACCATTCCAGAACAATAGGAATTTGTTAGCAATTACTTTAAAAAAAAAACCTTCCTCCATGAAAATACATTTGTAAGTTATATAAAGTAAGCAAATGCATAGAAAGATCTTTTCATGTTAAGAAATTTATCTTATTTCACAGCTTTTTTTTTCTCCTAGGAAATGTGTCCAAATGTGGGTACCATTTCTTCCCAGAAGTGAAAATTTATTGCAATAATTAGTTAGAAGGTTGGAAAAACTGAATAGACAATTCATTTAAAAAGAAATAAAGTAGCATAATGTTCATAATGTTGCCTATAATGGAAACACACCCTTTTTTCTCCAGAACAAAGATCTTTTTGTCCTCACCTATGGAGCTCTTGTTGCTCAGTTGTGTAAGGATTATGAAAAAGATGAAGATGTGAATAAATATTTAGACAAAATGTAAGTAGAAATGTTTCATTCTTGTGAAATGTACATTGTTTCTTAACATCCTCTGCATTTTGTCCATCCTAATGACTTGCTCCATTTCACCAGCTCTTCCTTTATTTCAATGAATTCCAACTTAAAGCTGAAAATAATTTCTGACAACTGCCAGAACTGGCTTGTCATAAAGTATACAATAACAGGAAGGAATTTGTTTTCCATGAATATCAAACATGGAGCTTATTCTTTTTAGTCAGAAATCAATTTTTTTGCTAGTTGCTTATAAGCAAAGGTTCTTTTAACAATATGATAGATCATCATATTTGATTCTTTTAAGAAGTCTTTTATTCTAACATAACTTCTTCCAATATAAATATGTGCTGACATGGACCATCTTTGAAAGGATATGTAAAAAACTACTAACGGTAGTTGCTTGAGAGAACTGGGAGACTGGGCATTACTGGTAGAAGAGAGATTTATTTTTTTCCTGTGTAGTGCTTTTATTGTTCAAATGCTTTCACCATTACTTAAAAATGTTACAGAAACCCACTCCTTCCTTTTAAAACAATGTCATTTCTCCTCTTTATTAATGGAGATTGCTTCTACATAAATTCAAGCTTTAATTTTCTCAGAATAATTATATTATCATCAGATTATTGTCTGATAATAAAATACCTGTCAACATTTTTTGAACCTCATAATTATGGATCCTGAATAACAGGGCAAAGTCTGGAAAACCTGTACTTGTTAAAAGATTTAGTTAACCAGATTAAAGGGGAAATTTAGCCTTGATGAGCATTTTAGAGCTTTGCAGAAAGGTTTGCTGTGTTTTCAGCTGGAATACAGGAAAAAGACAATATGAAGGAAAGCTTGAAAGATGTTTGTTTTGAACCCTTGGTGTCTTCTCTTTCTATATAGGCTTATCCTTTTCCTTTTGGAAAGTAATTTTTCATTGTTCTGTGTTTATTTTGGTCCACTTACCTTTTGTCTTGTTTTGTTTTGTTTTGCATTTCTTTCCTAATTAGTCAGAAGCACTTCCTAAGCTAAACCACCTCTGGTGCTGGGAGCTGCTTAAGCTATTTTACACAGAGGTCATACTTAAACATGTGATGTAACATTTCCAGAAGTTATGCTAAATTTGCATTATTTTGTGGAACAGCTGTAGAAAACGAAGAAACTCATTTATTTGACTAAAAAAACACACCTTAGCTGCTACTTGAGTGCACACTTCAACAAATATGGGTGAAATATTAAAGGATAAATTATGAGAGGCTGCAGAAAGGCCTTGCTTAAGAAAAATAATACTTCACATTTAGATTTCTTTAATAGCTTCTGCTGAAAGCATCTACCTTGCAGAAACATAGCCTTTGATCAAAGCAAGATATATGTAAGCATGCTGCCCTGACCACAGAGTTCTGGCTTCCCCCACTGTCCCTAGTGAGCAAGCCTGTGAGTATGCATAACCTGAGAAAACTGTAAACATTTTTTTTTAAATCCTGGTACAACTATCTCTGTAAAGTATACATTGTATTCTTTAAAAGTCTTTTCAGTGTGAATTTCCTGGCTAGAGTCACAAGACATTTTTCTTGAAAGGCCAGTAAGCTAAACTGAATATTTCTATCCACTGAGAATTATAAATAGAATATCTCATAAAGTGAATGAGTTAGTTTCACTCTGACATCAACTCTATCTCCCGCCAACAACCCAGTCACCAAGTATCTCCCCCTTTTTAGTCCCTTTGGACAAATACTGGCTCTACAAACTTGCTGTTTTACCTTGTTGGGCCTTGTGTCACTCAGTTCAAATCATTTCACTTGCTTATGTATATGCGGCTGTGAAATTTTGTGCCAGTCATTTGGCAAAAGCGATCCTATTCCATTTTATTTCCCACAGCAAGGTCAGATTTCCTAAGCTAGATGGGAAGTTCTATGTTTGTTTTGTTCAAGGTGTCTCCTCAGCCATCCTAGCCACATACTTAATTGGGTTATCACATCTCAGTAAAATGCTTTCAGAATTATATTTCAGTTATGACTCAAGCTATTCGCTGTGAGGTGGAGCTAAAGAATAATACAAATACATTTTCCCAGGTCCTATAGATTCAGTTTCCTAGGAATGAAAAGTGAATTTTCTGAGACTCACCTTTTCCTTTTTTTTTTTTTCACTAAGCATCAGAGTTCTAACTACTGAAAACTGCACTGGCAACAAAAATTCATTTCTCTGTTCCCTCTTCCCCTCCTTCCAGCACCCATTCCAAACATGCCTGCCCCTCTACCATGGTGACTATGTTAAGAGAAGAATAAGCATCCAGGTAGTGCACTTGTAGCAGACAGCAAGTTAGCTAGACCCTCATTCTGTTTCTGCCAACAGCTAATGATGAGAAAGTTAATTGTCAATAAGGAACATTAGTCTATGATACCAGCCTAGAATTTACACTGCCGCATTTGGGCCAGCCTTGACTCCTCTGACTCTTCTGCTTATAGGAAACTAGTATTCCCTGGATGAGTTTGTTCTCTCCTTCTGTGGTCTATAGGACAAATAAGGAGCCAGCTGCCAAATAGCTGTTCGATTTGTCAAGTTTAGTTTACTTTGTTAACCACATCTGCAAGTGCTAAACAGATTATTCTTTAACACTGATAGACTTCACTAATAATTTATTTTCAGACCACACTTTTTTCTTGATCCACAGGGGATATGGCATTGGAACACGACTGGTGGAAGACTTTTTAGCTCGATCTTGCGTGAGAAGATGCCATAGTTACTCAGAAATTACAGACATAATTGCCCAGGTAAATGCACTTTTAGTTCTATCACTATGTTTTGAAAATATTTTATTTATCTTGAGTTTGGTGGTTTTCTGCTCTGATAGAACAGGTTCCATCTGGATTCTTTATTAGGTGCTGAGAGAGAGGATTCTGATTGAAAAGCATTTTATTTCAGCACAGAAATAAAGCTATTGTGAACAAAGGTAAATGCCTCCAGGCATTTAGGCATCTATAGATTTTTCTGACCACATTGTGTGTGTGGAGTATATGTCCCACACCAGGGAAAATGTTTTGAGGAGGTAAACAGAAGGGGAATGTAATAGGGCAACCCTGTAACATGCATGTCCCAAACCAATTTCTTTATATAATCATTTTCAGCACATGGAAGGAGGTAGTGTTTGGCTGTTACAGAGAATATTGTTGTAGCCATTTCATTCTCAGAGCAATGTTTTCCCAAGAGAAAAATAAAGCTTCCTGTAAATGTAGGTACTCTAAAAACCTTCACAGCCCTGATACATGAGAGACAACTTGGAATCATCTGGGAGCAGCTCAAATTCCTTAAATATGAGATCAGGAAATGCATCCTTAGCCAGAATTCCTTTAATTTGCAGACCTATGGTTATTAACCTAGTGTTGCCCACTTGTGGGAGACCTGGACAGTGTGCTTGGACACGAGATGTTTATGAGGTCCAGGTATACTGTCTCCAGGTTCTCATAACTGACCTATTAAGGTTCCCATTGCCATACACGACAGGGAGGCAATCCCTTCCCCACTGCCATACTTAATGCCATAGTTTAAGCCCTTTGTTGGACACTTGGAAAACCAATATGTGTATTTGTGAGTTTACTAGCTGCCTCTCAGCCTCCCTATAATATGTTTGGAAGTTGTTGGGATTTTTTTTTTTCCCCATGGAAATTTCACTTGGTTTTCTCTTCCATTGATTAAATAATGTTCAATAAATCCAGCAGGGATTCCCAGATTCTTCACTGTATGTGTGTTGATTTTGTAAAGTGGGAAGAGGAGGAAATGGGGAGTTAATGAATGAACATGAAGTTTTATCTTCAGTGAAGCAAGAATGAACTCTAGAGGTCTTTGTACAATGTTGTACCTATAATCAACAATAATGTACACTTAAAAATGTGTTAAAAGAGGAGGCCTCATATTAAATGTTCTTACCACGATAAAAAAAGTATAAAAGAAACAGGTCTGTTTGATATAAAGCTAAGAACATGTACAACATCCACTTTCCAAGACCTCTTCTCTAAACTTTTCGTGTCTTTCTGACCTTTCTGACATCATGTACATTCTTGTCTGCTCCTCCTGTCCTAAGGAATTGGAAAAGATTCACTCCTACTCCCACTCCCATGCAAGATTCCTTCTTGTCAGTGAAGAGACTTTTTCATCAGCCTCCTCTTGTGCAGAGGGGTTGCCTCCTGGACTTTGCATTTTTATTCAAAGGCCTGATTTCCTCCCTCGTAATCATATTCACTTCTGAAAAATGTTCTTTTACGTGTTAGCATGATGTCACCCAATTCAGGAGCATTTTAATATCCGACTTTAGTTATGTACTCACCCACTGATGCTTTGCTTATAAGTAGCAGTTTTCGTTAAAAGTCCTAGCTTTTGCACCATTATCTCATTAATCCTTGTAAGCTCTCTCAGGGGAAGAGGAGTCAAATGTTACAGAGTCAGATTTATAAATAAATAGGGCAAAGTCAGAGGAAGTTTACCATAGTCACATGCTGCCCGTAGAGCATAGCAGGGTCAGGAACAGAGCCGGGCTCTAATGGTTGTGACTTTTGTTTGGCTGCCCCCTCAGACCAGGCACTTACACAGAGTGCCATCACCACGCCTCTCAGGTGCTCAGCACCTTTGTACCGTGGCTTCCCCAGAGCTCCTGACCTCTGCCCTGATTCCAGAGAAGGAAAGAGAGGGAAATAGAGAAAGAATTTGAGGAGAATTGATTAGCTGAAGAAACCTATTGAAAGACTGACATAGGAACAGTTGCCTGAACTGATGCTCTACGCTGCTCTTCTTCTGAGAGGAGATGGTTATGTATCCCCAGGCATTAATAACATTCTTTAGGTATTAAGAACTATTCCAAATTGTTTCCCTCACTTTGCCTTTTCCAAAAGCCGGTCTCTATTACTGTGCTTCTGACAAAATTCTTTTGACAAGGTTTAGACTACAAATTGCACCATCTAGTGGTCTGAAGAGAAATCCCATGACAGAAGCCAAATCATTAATCAAAGATCTTTAGTCAGATCTTACGTTTTCTATAAAAGAAAAATGACAGACTAATTCTAAACTCATATTTCTGCAACATTAAAATGTATCCATTTTTAAAATGTGAATCTATTTTATACAAGTCCACTTTTTGGGTGATGCCTAAATTGTAAATAGGACATAATTTATAAAAATTGTTAGCAGCATTATAACATGATATTGAAAAGCTTTAAGTAATACAGATATTTTCTCCAGAAAACCTCAAAGTAATTCCCACCTATTATCTACTTTTCCTTACAAGGACCTTGTGATATGAAAAAGGCATCTATCATTAGCCCCATTTCACTGAATGAGGCTTTGATGTCAGCATGTCACATAGTAAGAAAAGCCAGCTTAGAATTTAATTCTTCTGACTTAATTCCAATGCTTTGTCCAAAAACTGTTTTTTTTTAAAATTTACCTTTGAAGGTTTTCTCCTGTTATTATCATTGTTCTGAAAAAAATGAAAACATGGAATTTGAAATAATAAAGTTACCATAACTGATTTAGCAATGAAGTACTTCATAGCAATGAAGTACTAGAAAGTTTAACCATAACTTAACAAGCATAAATCTCTTTCAGTTTATTATAAGGGCAAATAGGAAATGTAACTATACCTCTCTGTTGTCTAAGGTCTAAAAAACACCTCCTTAGTTACACAAAAGTGTATCTCATGGTTTCCAAACACATTAATGATATAAGTTTTATTATTAGGAGAAGCTAACTAGAGACAAACGATCTTTAAAATTAAGATGGTCATAAAGATGATCATAACTTGACAAGAAATATTATAATGTTGCCTTTTAAAAGTAATTTAAACACAAGGAGCTCTGATCCTTACCAGATTCAGAGCAATAGTCCAACCAAGTCAAATGTAATTGAGATTAAAAGGTAAGAGTCTACATCCTTCCCATTGTGTGACCTTGAGCAATCCATTTAGCCTGTCTGAACCTCAGTTTCTGTATCTAAATCTGAAATATGAGAACTCCTTCAGTTGTAGTTTCCTGTATTTCATATATTGCTTTCCCTAGCTAAAATCTGGTCACAGAACTGTAATCATAAATAGCTGAGGGTGGCAAGTTTGGCTTTCAAAGCCTTCCTCAAAATATCCATACCTTCTAGTTACTAGTATTGTTCACAGCTGCTTGGCCTACCACAAACTCTGCTCATGAAAGTTGGGAAAGCTTTTCACTGGCATGTCAGTGTCATTATGATGGTTGCTCTGAGGTGTATAGAAGGAATTTATCATTTTTCTGTATAAATAGCACATCACTGGTGTTGCTACAATAAAATGAAATTCTTAAATAGAGAAAAATACAGTATAGAATATATAAAAATATGAGAAGACTTGTAAAACTTGAAATTCTGATACTTAAGTTAAAAAATTGGAACCCAATATATGGCACTTATTGGAAATTCTGGAAAGCAAAAATGAGATCTTTTTCTTTAAATGGTATAAATTGAAATTTTACTTAAATAATGTGAACAAAGTTTCTTTTTGGTGAGTGATATAAAGTCAGTGAAATAATTGAAAGGAAATGTTCATAGAAGGCAATATAAATGAGGATGCTTAAAACGGGGAAGAAAATCTAAACAGTGAAGGCGATGAGCATGAGTTCTAGGGCAAAAGATTTAGGAATGTAATGTAGGAAGGAATTTAAAAGGCAGAGGGTCTTTTAACTGGATTTTTAAATTATAATGGAATGATCCATTTAAAATTACAGTTGAGTCTACAGAAAAGGATTCCAGCAAATCATGCAGTCATATTTCTTTTATCCTGCTTCTAATGTGAATGGACAAAACTGCCATGGTAAATCTACAAGGAATTCCAATATTTTGAGCCATAAAACTCCTAAGTCACTTTCGAATGGCCATAGAATTGCAATCTTTCATACAGATTTGTACTCAGAAGCACTGATTTGATACTTCCACAGGGACAACAAAATCTGACCCATTAATAGACATTTTCAGAAAGATGTGCCATGGCTTGGAAGGTGAATCAATAAGAGCCTGATCAGGAGATAGAAACCACACAATCATTCAGCAAGGAAGGTTTAATAAAACATTATGAATTATTTACAGAGGGTTAGCTACAAAGAAAACATACTCGATACCCTGTCACTAAGGGAAAATACCCAAAGGTAGTGAACATTTTAAAGGGAGTTCCCTCTTCCCAAGGCTGGGGTTCAAACATCTCTGAAGACTTGTGATTGTAGCCTATGAATGGTAGAAAAGGCCCCTTCTAGACTGAGACTGGTGGGGAGTGAATTATGGATTAAAATTGATAAGCAGGAAACTCCACTGGAGTGTATGTGGGCTGAAGCTGGCAGTGAGTGAGAACTAGCAAGTTAAAAAATTGGAACCCAATATATTGCTGGGAATTGAGCACCTCAGGGTATCCCACACACCACAAGACACCATTTCCAGCAAGAGCAAACCAAGAAAAGGCACATTAGAGTCAGGAAGAGAAGTCCCTTCTTCCTGCTGTGTACCTACAGAGCCTTCTACTGGCAAAGGAGAAATGTTTGCAAGATCCACCTCCAACATCACAAGCAGCACAATGCAGAGTGGGTTTGGGGCTGAAAGGCAAGAATCCAACAACCAGCACAGAAGGCATGAGCCACTGTGATTGTTACTTACATTTCTGTGGCTATATTTTACTACTTCGATAGCCTCATGTTTGACCCTATCCAAACTGCATGTCCACACAGGAAGTGTCTTAGCTCTAAGGGCAGCTCAGCTGTCTGGTCGAAAGGAGATGTGGCAAGAGATGCTGCATTCTCTTCTTAGCAGGCTGGTGTCAACTTCCTGCAGCTGAAGATGCAAAATAGACTGAAGAACACAATTCTCAATATGCAAACCTTTCTTCTTTCTGTTAAATACTGAGATTTATTAAATACAGTCTCACTCTTTGTCTATGAATTTCTATATAACCAAATCCATGTGCTCTCCCCTATAGCTATTAAATCTACTTTATTACTGTTAGAGGAGCTATTAAATGACACTATGGGGCAGGAACCCCAGAACACGGCTGACCAGAAGATTGTGCTCTCTTCCCTGGCTGTCCAAGACGTGAGATATGAGGTACAATGGCAGATTGGCACTTACGCTGCTACCTACCTGAAAGGTGTAGCTGGAGCTGAGGCTTAGATTTACAGCCTTAAGTTGACCTGGTCCATTTTCAAAATATCGATGCGTCTTGATGTGCCAAAGGGCGAAACTTAGTTTGCATTATAGGAGACGACAGGAGTTGCAGCATTGAGATGAGTAAGTTAACATGACAGAATAACCTTGGGAAGGTAAGGGAACTCATAATTAACCCTGTTTAGAACATGGTTATTTTCAAAATAGAGCAACACAAGTCTGCATTTTAGTTTAACGTTCAAGATTAAGAAAATTTCACTGTGTTTTGTGCCTGTTGATCTTCCAAGGATTTGATCTTGACCCTCTTCTTTTGTATATTCTTCTATTCTTCACCTAATTAGAGCAAAAGTGTTTTACAAAGAATGGAAAAAATATGTGTTTCTTTCAGGTTACGGTAATGTACATAAACTTTGTTTGATTTCATACTTTATTATCCAGTGAAGTTATCTTTCATTCTGGGGAAATTTCATTTCCCCATCACATCTGTAAGCTTTTAAGAGGAGGAACAGTTCAGGCATTCTTGGAGTATGGCCCACCATACCATGGCAAACCAGCATGCTGGCACATTTATTAGCCATTGCTAAAGTGGATTTAGAAAATTTTTGAAAATCTTGTCACATATCTAGACACTGTTGCTCCTCCTGTTCTGTCCAGAAAAGGGCAGGGCCCACATTAATCTCCAAATTAAAGACTTCTGTCCCTTCACCCATCCTCACTCCTGTCACCTGCAGAAGCCACCTTATTTCAAGCAATATTCACTACATTGAAAATCCAGTGCTTCAGAGCTGTTTAGTTGCTCTCAATAACAAACCCTCAGTTAACAGGATTTGAACTGCAGTAGGATCTTGGACAGGAAAAAAGCTGATTCTCTTTAAGTAATCGACAGTGAATTCATCTTGATACTTTTATTGAAATGTTTATTTTATCCCACTATGTAAGTAAGTGTAGAAGGTTCCAGAAGAGGGAGTTTCATTCTTGTTACACTGAGATCAATTATGATTACAAAAAGTAAGCATTAAACAGGTAACCAAATCACTAGATGTAACATTTTGCTTAACTTACTTAACAGGCATCTATCTTTTCCAGTTTACAATAAGAGCAAATAGAAAATACAATTGTACCTATCTCTGTTCTAAAAAGTATCTCAAGTATCTCTTTAGTTACACAAAAATGTACTTCATGCTTTCCAAACACATTTGTAATAAAGTTTTATTATTAGGAGAAGTTAGAGATAAAGTTGATTATTTAAATAAATCATTTCTATGTATTATGGAAAATATTTGAAATATATCCTAAAATTCATCATGGAGCCAAATTGTTTTAGGTAGACTCCTTTGCATTGCTGGTATTATATTATGTCAAGTCCTAGGGGTTTATTGTAAGGATATTCTGGGACACAACAGCTAAGACTCATAGAAGAACAAAAATTGGAAAATCCTTCAGTCTGTCTTGTCATCTCAGTAGCAGCCATTAGTGTTCCTTACTTCAGTCCTCCATCATTTTGGTGACTCACTTATTCTCTGCTTATTCTGCTTTAGTAGCTACCTGCTAATATATTTTTATTCTTCTTTATCTTCTCTTCCTGTCAATGATTCTGCTCCCTCACAGTTTTTGCTGCCTTATTGCTTCCGCTTAACCTCTTTTTCCAGGTATCTTGTCTTCTGCCCATTCACCCAAACAGACTCTCTCTGTGTATCTCATATTTAGAGTCCCAAATAGAGAGTCTTTAACCTGCCCAGTCATCACTTGCCCTCTGTTGGGTAGAGCTTTCTAGGCCCACAGCCAAACCATGGACAGACTGCTCGAGCTCGCAAATGCCCATCCTAGTCCATTACGTGTGGTCAGAAGGGCAGGGCAAAGAGCCACAGAGGCTGGTCATCACAGGAACCGCCTCAGGAAGGGCATTTGGTATGAAAAACACTCTGAGATTTCCCAAAATGGGGCAAAGAAATTGGTAAAGACCTCATTCTTCCTGTCTAAGAAATTAGTAACAGTAACTTATGAGTCTTACTTTACCTAGGAACCCTCTGCTCACATTATCATCTTTCCAGTGCTGGTGTGTGGTTTTCAGAGGCTAGGTTCCTGTACAGAATAGTGTAGGAAGCTCCACTTAGCATGCTAACTACAAGGTACTGAAGTAGAGGGAATTGTCTTTGGTATGCATTTCGCAGATTATAATCAAGTAAGCAAACCTTTAGAAAAAAAATGTTTCCCCTAAGAAGCAGTCTAAATGGGACCACACTGTCAGTAGAAAGTAAATATTTTAGACCATTAGCAACAGTAGAACAGACAGTTCTCAGAACAGTCTGCTGAGAGGGACACATTGGTGGAAGGGAGATAACCAAATTCTCCTAAGAAAAATGATGTATTACAGTGGATAGTATTAGGTTTTCTTTTGAATTTCTTATAGAGGAACCAATCAAAAAGTTTCCTTTGGTCTTTTAATCCTATGGGGATTTTGCTTTTGTTTCTTTTTCTAAATTTTTTTCAGTCCTTTCTCTTGGCATTTTGTGTTTTCTGAGAGAATGTTACCAGAGATTGACCTGATTTTTTATGTGAAGAGGAAACCTGCCCAGCCGAAGTGCCACCTTGAGCCAGGCTATTCCAGTCAGAGGCATCAGCGTGTCTTAGGTTTTTCCTTTCTCTTGAAAACAAAACAGTTTAATTCCTTATGCTTCTGTATTTTACTTTCCCTTCTTTCTTCTTTCTGATTACATCTTGATTCTTTCATTTCCTAAACAATGTACATTTAAAAAACACTTTCCTTAAATGTCACCGTATTTTACAATTCTGTGTATAAGCCTAAATGTAATGCACTCAGTACAATGTACAACACAGGAATTGTGTCGCATCATAATTATATGAACAAAATGAAGAGGCTTTTTTCCCTGTCCTTTGAATTTTCTTTCTTTAAGAAAATTTAAGTCCCAATTTTAAAGTTGCCTCTATTCCCTACCCCTTTCACCTCACCCCCCACACAAAGACAAAAGATGCACACACCCTTTCCTCTTACAACACAACTTACTTTAAGGGACAGACTATGAAGTGCAGCCTGAATGGCACAAAATAGAGGAAGACCTGAAGTCTTTTTACTACTAGGCAACCCGTGTGCTTGTCAAAATCTCTCACTGATGTGGGTGACTGTTTTTTGCTGATGATCTTAAAAGGTGACTCATTCATGCTTTCACCTCATCAGAGCTGGGAGCACATCACTGCCCCTGCCAAGGGGTCAGCCTCACCTAGTGATAACATGCCCTGGCTCAGCCTTTTGCCCTCCTGGATCTGGAGAGGCTCTGGGCTCCCCACACAGAATCTAAGGGAAGGTACCTTCCACTCAGCTCAAATTTAATGCACCTGCAGCAGCTCAGGGCTGTACCCAAGATAACCTGCGGGGAGATCCTTATGGTGCAGGGTGGGGCGCAGGGAGCCCGAGCTGGGCGGCTACCACTCATTTCACCTGCCACCAGCCAGCCAACAGCTGTAACTCAGTCACGAAGATTCCTCTATGGTAAAATACCTAGACACCTTGCCACTGTTTTATCCTAATTTGTGAATAGACATTTGAGAATTTAGCCATTACCGTAATGTGCCACTCATGCCCAATCCAAAAGACTGCAGCAGCAACTGAGGTGCTGGAATGGCAGAGGCCTCAGAGTCTAGGCTGGGTTTGAGAGCAGCCCATCCCTTACCAGGTGACTTGTGCAGGGAGGCTGGAGCAGCCAGGATAGGAGCCTCATGAAAGGCTCAGTAGTTAGTCCCGACAGTCTGGGCAGATGTGAACAGTGCAGGTTCACAAGCAACAAGGTGGCAGCTGGACACCAGGTCACAGAGAGCAGCTCTCACGGCAGTGCAGGCAAGCGGATCCCAGGGCTCAAGCACCCAATGGGCCTCATCTCAACACCTTCACAGGATTACTGCTTCTATTCATCCCTCAACAGAACAATGGAAGCAAATCAGATTAAGTCTATATAAAACATCTCTCTTTGCTATTAATTACTATTTCTCGATGGCCAACTGGCAATTTACTGGTAGGGACCTATCGAACTGCTTTCTGTTTTTCACTTTTTCCAACATATGGTATTAAAATAAGTGGGAGCCCTTGATAAACGGGACTAAATTCCATGGAAGTCACAGCACAACACCACACAGCATTCCAGAGAAGGCAGGCCTTACAGTTAGTTGAATAACAGACCATTTTCCTACTTAATAACATTTTTGAGCAGGGAAGAAGGAAATAGAAAAAAATTAAATCAAAAGAAAAATCCTTTATAGTCATAAAATTCTCAATATTTAAAACATGGTGAATGTTAACACCAAAAGGAACTCAAAAACATTTTGAGAATTTTTACCATCAGCCAGAAATATAGCAGATGGATTATTAAAAATAAGAAACTTGTTTTTGTTTAAACAAACATAACAATTTAGACTTTATTCTCTCTCTGAATAGGCAAGAACTGTCTTATATAAACACTCACACACTTGATCTATTCCCCTTTTACTCCTGGGAGGGGTGAGAAAAGAAAAGCATAGGATGTTTTCTTTTGTGGAAAAGCATGTGTGCATAGCTACAATGTCTGTGGGGTGTGTGGAATGATTGCATCTACCCTAGAAGACCACGTCAATTACTATGACTGTTCCAATATGAAGGCAAGGCACCTGTAGGAAAATTACCCTTAAACCTTTATTTTGACTACCTTTGCACAACATTATTTTTCCTTTTGTCACAGAGAAGTATCTTAAGGCTCTATATTCTCACTAAATTCTGTAAGTTATTTCCTCTCACTTATGAATGTTCATCTTTCTCTTCTGTTTATGATCAGTTCTTACAGGAAATCTGTCTTTATCTAGCTGTCTCGTCTCCCTGCACTATTACCAAAGACGTTCTAGTGGGGAGTTTTTAATCTTCCAGAAATCTCAACACATACAAATCTAGGCTGTCCTAACTTTCCTTTGGAGATTCTTGGTTTTATTTTTAAAGCTTAACTTTTTTAGATGAAATTCCTGTGACTGACTTAACTAGACCTAAAAGTATGGATGGAAAACAGTAAGTGTTGGCAACATTCTATCAATGTAACTGCTTACATGAAATTCTTTACCAGCGGATGAAAACTATAAAGGGAAACTCTAGGAAACAAAACCCCAAGGGCTGAAGCAGGATCTGTCCTGGCCTGAGGATTCAGGGACCCACTGGGGAGGCAAGCCATGGTGTGATTCATCCCTGCTTGGTGTGGTTCTTAGTTTGTGTCCAAAGTAAGATTTTGTGCAGCCTTGCTCTGATCTTTCAATGTTGCTCAGGGGAATGGTTATCAATTCTTACTGCTCCACAGAATCACCTGGGGCTTTTTCCCCAAAAGCCTAATGAGCAGGCCCTACTTTTAACCAATAAATCATGGTCTCTGGAAATAAGGTCCAGGTATCAGCTCCCCAAGTTATCTTGTTGGGCATCCACTGCTTTAGAGGAAATCCTTCAGACTGTTCCTTGGTGCTCCAGGGTGATTTCTTAGAGGCCAGGGACATGTGAGAGCCTCCATGCCTCTAGACCTCCATCCAAATTCTTCCAGGACTACCTCTCACTTTATCTCTTGGGTTTCAAATAAAATTGTCACTGCAAAAGAAATGGAAAACACCAGAGAGACATAATAAAGATAGTCCTGATGGAAACAGAGCTCAGCCCACCAATGGTATGATGAGTTTATCTCTTGGGGAGGAGAAAGGGAGAGAAACTGTGTCTTCCAAGACATTTGCTCCAAAGAAAATGGAAACTAATGAAACACTAGTTTGTAACTGTATATTTCTTTTAACTGATTTACTGCATATATAGCATCAGGGAAATTCTATTATAATTCACCAGTTGTTTAAGGAAGCAAGCCATTTACAACACGAATTACTATTCTTCATATATTACTATTTCTCCCATGACACAAATACCAACAAAACCCCTGGGAGAAATAATCATGTTCTACTAATACCATTAGCAATCATTTTTATTGCAGAAGCCCATCCCTTTATGTAAAAATCTAGGAATAAGATGTTACAATGCAACTAATAACCATTTTATAGATCATGTGCTCTGAAAAAGGATGCACGTATTTAGAGGTATTCTTTTTAAGCAAAATTACTATCACTTGAGTTCATACTTTTCTTACTTTATCCTATTCTTTGAAATGATCTAGAGAATGTGATTTGCTGAATTAATTAAAATAAATCATTTTCCCCATTTTAATCTCAGTTTTCATACAATTTAAGATTTTTAAGGATTTTTCTCTGGCATTGGTGAGGCTGTAGGTCAGGAAATCAAAAACTACAAAAACACAGTAATGCAGACAGAAAAATGGGCTCTAAAAGACATAAAAATTAAAGTTTGGAGACTACTCTTAATCTTCTATGAACTTTTCATAGTTGAAAATTCCTTCTTTATCAATTGTCATATTTATCTAAGAAATAAATTTGGAAGTTGACCTTACTGATGAGCAGCATAATTTGATCATAACTGTACCAAATATCTTGAAACCCATGGTTAAAAAGCTGTGCAGAATGGGAAAGAGGCCAGCGGCCCTGACAGAGACCAGAAAAGCTGGAAATAGATATCAATTCCCAAGAGTATACTAAAAAGCCAGTTGGCTGGGAATTCACATCCTGTTAGTTGTAAAATTTAGGATGACAGAAAGAAACTCTAGGGTGTACTTATCCAACACTCTAATTTTACAAATGAGGGAACATTCTTTTAAACATTAAATGACTACTTGAGATTCCACCAACATGAGGCCGCGTTTGTGTGGTGGAAGTTAAGAGTCAGACAAATTCAGGTCCAGATTTAGGCTCTATCTCTCTTATCTGTGACTTAAAAATTTTACACTTTAGTGTTATTCATAAAAATAGAAACAATAATACTCCCCAGTATACTTGTGAAATGTTAAATAGAAATCATATGTAAAGTATCCAGCACATAATAGGTATTCAATAAATGTTCATTCTGTCTTTCCTCTTTACTGGAGAAGCAAAATGTAAAATATGATGTCTCTTATCGCTAGACAGGTATTCTTTCTGCATAAATCAATATTAACAAACAACTGAACAATGGAAATATTATTTGAAGTTCCCTCCTGTCTCAAATATGACATTTTATGTATGTAATAAGTATGTTCCAACCCCTAACCTAACACCCTTGATCAAAATCCTACTCAAATAATTATAAGTACAAAGCCACTGACACTTGCCTTGCCTACAAGTAATGTAAGCCTCCTTGTGGGGTTTCCTTCTGTGCTCAAAGCTCCAGCCTCAGCAGTTCAGCTTACCATCTGGCCTGTCCTAAAATCTCATACATCCCAGGACACATTTAGGGCAGCATTAAGGTTTAGTCAGAAGCCACTTCTATAAATTATTAGAACTGGAGCTAGATCCTTCCTTGTTCTAGCTTCTAAGGGCAGTCTAGGGTGCCTTGGAAATTTTGGGCAGTGATGGATGTAAGATGAATCAAGGCAGCAACCAAAAAAAGGAGAAAAATCTTCATCCTTGTGGCAGCCACATAAGACATCCACATACAGATCCACTGCTCCTTGCTATTTACCTCATAGGTCAGGGGCTGCAAATATCAAAAAGCCAAGTGTTAAGTCTATGCTGGTTGCATGGCAGAATGAAGGGTTGCAGAGGAGTGACAAGAGGGAGAGAGGGTGGGCTTAGTTGAAACAAGAATTAAGGCCACAAGATTCACTTAGTTTGTTAAAAAGATTATTAAATCAATGAAATTCCTATAGGAACATAGCAGTGACTTAGTTCTGAATCTGAAACCATAATGTTTCTTGAAAATCATATACAGCAATAAGGTGATGAAGGGGAAACTCACAAACTCCATTATTTTGAAACTAAAGAAAATGTTTCTCCATAATGAAAATATAACTTTTGCAGAGAAAATTGACCCAGTAGTTCTATCTTAAGGCATATATAGTAATATTATTGGACTTTAACTATAAAGAATAATCCTGTGAGGATACAGCAAAAACATCGTGTTAGTAATAAATCAAGATGGCATCTAGTATTTCCTTAGCAACATTTAATGACAGAAAGCAATGGAGTAACACAAAATATACTCAAGTAGTGAAAGTGTGAAACAGCTAAGCTGTCCTTCAAATAGAGAACAGACTAATACTTTGAATACAGAAATTCAGGGAATAGTATTCCTGAGAACGTTTTCTGAGAATACTAGAAGGTAAACTCCAGGCAAGCAGGAGTTGATTGACTAAACTTCAGCAAAAGAACTGAGGAGCGTGTACAATTTATTTCCTTGAAAAACTATTATGAAAGCTTTCAAACGTACAAAAATATAAAACTAATATGTAATAAATCCCATGTACCTATTATTCAGCTTTAATCATTATCAATATTTTGCATATCTTGTTTCATTTTTCAGCTCTCCCTTTTGTTCTGAAATACTTTGAAGAAAATTTTACACATTATTATTCCAGACTAGAATAACATAAATATTTTGGTATGTAACTGACAAGGACTTTTTAAAAAACATAAATCACCACAGTATTATCATGAAAAACAAAATGAAAAATTCCCTGTAATCATCTAATATCCATTTTATACCCATCCGTATTACCCTAATGATCTCAGAAATATCCTGTTGTAGTTGGTTGTTTGAAACAGGATGCAAGTAAGGCCCACATGTTGTTTCTGTTTACTGTATCTCTTATGCAGTTCTTATTCTTCCTTTTATAATGTCATTGGTCTGTGCAACACTATGTCATATGTCAAATAGAATGTCTTATATTCTCGGTTTATTTGATTGCTTCCTCATGATGCTAATTAAATTATTATTTTGCCTGTGTTTCCTGGAAGCTAGTTCTTTAGTCTAAGGTCTTGGTTAGATTCATATTCAATTTTTTAGGAAACAATATTTTATAGGTGGTACCATGCACTTACTCTTTCACTGCATAACATTAGGAGGCACATAGTATTTGTCCATTTTTAGGGATGATAAGATGGATGAATGGCTTCCAATTGCATAGTCCTTACCCCAGCATGCTTTCACCTGGTAGTTTAGAATTCATTATTTATTGCCCAGATACATTACATCACTAGAGTTTGAAAAATGGTGGTTTTCTAATTCTGAAAAGCCCAACAAAGAATAAAACAGTAAATGAAAAGTAGAGAAGTATAAAACTTATATACATAAAGTAATAGCTTTTTCATGTACTCAAATAACCATCTCTTAGAAATATAATGGAAAAAAGAAACCATATAAAATAGAAGCAAAGAAGAATACCTACAAATATACAAAACTTGCAAAACTCATGTGAGGAAAACTATAAAATATTCCCAAAGGACAAGGCAGCCTTGAATAAATGGAAAATAAATGGAAAGGCACCCCATCCATGTTCTCAGATACAATGGATAGCATCATAACAAAGATGTCTGACTCAGCAGATCTGAGGTGAGGCTCAAGATTCTGAATTTCTACTAGCCTGCCTTCTCCAGCATGGCCTGATTGATGCTTCAGAGCAGTTGTTCTTAAGATGTGATCCCTGGACCAACAACATAAGCCTCACATGATAAGTCATGAGAATTGCAAATGCTCCTGCCTCACCCTAGAGCTCAGGGATTGACATTTAAATAAGCCCTCCAGATGATTTCAACATGGGCAAAAGTTTGAAAACCAGTACTCCAGCACTTCTTTTTTTTTAAATTTATTTTATT
Organism: Manis javanica; assembly: GCF_040802235.1. Taxonomy (NCBI): domain Eukaryota; kingdom Metazoa; phylum Chordata; class Mammalia; order Pholidota; family Manidae; genus Manis; species Manis javanica. The sequence goes on along the minus strand of NC_133168.1, from coordinate 35,774,477 downwards.
AAGGTATGATTGATATACACTCTTATGAAGGTTTCACATGAAAAACAAAGTGGTTACTACATTTACTCATATTATCAAGTCCCCACCAATACCCCAATGCAGTCACTGTCCATCAGTGTAGTAAGATACCACAGATCCACTACGTGCCTTCTCTGTGCTATACTGTTCTCCCCATGATGCCCCATACCATGTGTAGTAAACATAATACCCCTCAATCCCCTTCTCCCTCCCTCCCCACCTGCCCTCCCACACCCCTCCCCTTTGGTAACCACTAGTTTATTCTTGGAGTCTCTGAGTCTGCTGCTATTTTGTTCCTTCAGTTTTGCTTCATTGTTATACTCCACAAATGAGGGAAATCATTTGGCATTTGTCTTTCTCTGCCTGGCTTATTTCACTGAGCATAATGTCCTCCAGTTCCATCCATGTTGTTGCAAATGGTAGGATTTGTTTCTTTCTTATGGCTGAATAGTATTCCACTGTGTATATGTACCACAACTTCTTTATCCATTCGTCTACTGATGGACACTTAAGTTGCTTCCACATCTTGGCTATTGTAAAAAGTGCTGCGATAAACATAGGGGTGCATATGTCTTTTTGAATCTGAGAAGTTGTATTCTGTGGGTAAGTTCCAAGGAGTGGGATTCCCGGGTCAAATGGTATTTCTATTTTTAGTTTTTTGAGGAACCTCCATATTGCTTTCCACAATGGTTGAACTAGCTTACATTCCCACCAGCAGTATAGGAGGGTTCCCCTTTCTCCGCATCCTCGCCAGCATTTATTGTTCTTAGTCTTTTCAATGATGGCCATACTTACTGGTGTGAGGTGATATCTCATTGTGGTTTTAATTTGCATTTCCCTGATGATTAATGATGTGGAGCATCTTTTCATGTGTCTGTTGGCCATCTGAATTTCTTCTTTGGAGGACTGTCTCTTCATATCCTCTGCCCATTTGTTAATCAGGTTATTTGCTTTTTGGGTGTTGAGGCATCTAAGTTCTTTATATATTTTGGATGTTAACCCCTTGTCAGATATGTCATTTACAAATATATTCTCCCATAGTGTAGGATGCCTCTTTGTTCTGTTGATGGTGTCCTTTGCCATACAGAAACTTTTTAATTTGATGTAGTCCCATGAGTTCACTTCTGCTTTTGTTTCCCTTTCTTGAGGAGATGCATTCAGAAAGAAGTTGCTCATGCTTATATTCAAGAGATATTTTGCCTATGTTGTCTTCTAAGAGTTTTATGGTTTCATGCATTACATTAAAGTCTTTAATACATTTTGAGTCTTTTGTGTATGGAGTTAATCAATAATCCAGTTTCATTCTCTTGCATGTAGCTGTCCAGTTTTGCTAACACCAGCTGTTTGAAGAGGCTGTCATTTCCCCATTGTATGTCCATGGCTCCTTTATCGTATCTTAATTGACCATATATGGTTGGTTTATTTCAGTGCTCTCTAGTCTGTTCCATTGGTCTATGGGTTTGTTCTTGTGCCAGTACCAAATTGTCTTGATTACTATGGCTTTGTAGTAGAGCTTGAAGTTGGGGAGTGTAATGCCCCCAGTTTTATTCTTCCTTCTCAGAATTGCTTTGGCTATTTGAGGTCTTTTGTGGTTCCATATGAATTTCAGAATGATTTGTTGTAGTTCATTGAAGAATGCTCTTTGCATTTTGATAGGAATTGCATTGAATCTACAGATTGCTTTAGGCAGAATGACCATTTTGACAATATTAATTCTTCCTATCCATGAGCATAGAATGAGTTTCCATTTATTGGTATCTTCTTTAATTTCTCTTAAGAGTGTCTTGTAGTTTTCAGGGTATAGGTCTTTCACTTCCTTGGTTAGGCTTATTCCTAGGTATTTTATTCTTTTTGATAAACTGTGAATGGAATTGTTTTCCTGATTTCTCTCTCTGCTAGTTCTTTGTTAGTGTATAGGAATGCCACAGATTTCTGTGTATTAATTTTGTGTCCTGCAACTTTGCTAAATTCAGATATTAGATCTATTAGTTGTGGAGTGGATTCTTTAGGGTTTTTTTTATATACAATAGCATGTCATCTGCAAACAGGGACAGTTTAACTTCTTCCTTGCCAATCTGGATGCCTTTTATTTCTTTGTGTTGTCTGATTCCGTATTTAGGACCTCCAGTACGATGTTGAATAGAAGTGGGGAAAGTGGGCATCCTTCTCTTGTTCTTGATCTTAGGGGAAAAGCTTTCAGCTTCTCGCTGTTAAGTATGATGTTGGCTGTGGGTTTGTCATATATGGCCTTTATTGTGTTGAGGTACTTGTCCTCTATAGCCATTTTGTTGAGAGTTTTTATCATGAATGGATGTTGAATTTTGTTGAATTCTTTTTCAGCATCTGTTTATATGATCATATGGTTTTTGTCCTTGTTTTGTTGATGTGGTGGATGATGTTGATGGATTTTCGAATGTTGTACTGTCCTTGCATCCCTGGAATAAATCCTACTTGATCATGATGGATGACCTTTTTGATGTATTTTTGAATTTGGTTTGCTAATATTTTGTTGAATATTTTTGCGTCTATGTTCATCAGGGATATGAGTCTGTAATTATCTTTTTTTGTGGTGTCTTTACCTGGTTTTGGTATTAGAGTGATGCTGGCCTCATAGAATGAGTTTGGAAGTATTCCCTCTTCTTCTACTCTTTGGAAAACCTTAAGGAGGATGGGTATTAGGTCCTCACTAAATGTTTTATACAATTCAGCAGTGAAGCCATCTGTTCCAGAGGTTTTGTTCTTAGGTAGTTTTTTGATTATGAGTTCAGGTTCATTGCTCGTAATAGGTCTGTTCAGATTTTCTGTTTCTTTCTTGGTCAGCCTTGGAAGGTCGTATTTTTCTAGAAAGTTGTCCATTTCTTCTAGGTTATCCAGTTTGTTACCATATAATTTTTCATAGTATTCTCTAACAATTCTTTGTATTTCTGTGGTGTCCATAGTGATTTTTCCTTTCTCATTTCTGATTCTGTTTATGTGTGTAGACTCTCTTTTTTTCTTGATAAGTCTGGCTAAGGGTTTATCTATTTTGTTTGTTTTCTCAAAGAACCTGCTCTTGCTTTCATTGATTCTTTCTATTGTTTTATTCTTCTTGATTTTATTTATTTCTGCTCTAATCTTTATTATGTCCCTCCTTCTACTGACTTTGGGCCTCATTTGTTCTTCTTTTTCTAGTTTCATTAATTGTGAGTTTAGACTGCTTATTTGTGATTGTTCTTCTTTCCTGAGGTAGGCCTGAATTGCAGTATACTTTCCTCTTAGCACAGCCTTGGCTGTGTCCCACAGATTTTGCAGTTTTGAATTATTGTTGTAATTTGTGTCCATACATTGCTTGATCTTTGTTTTTATTCAGTCATTGATCCATTGGTTATTTAGGAGCATGTTGTGAAGCCTGCATGTGTTTGTGGGATTTTTCATTTTCGTTATGTAATTTAATATTCGTTTCATACCTTTGTGGTCTGAGAAACTGGGTGGTACAATTTCAACCTTATTTAATTTACTGAGGCTCTTTTTGTGGACTAGTATATGGTCTATTCTTGAAAATGTTCCATGTGCACTTGAGAAGAATGTTTATTCTGCTGCTTTTGGGTATAGAGTTCTGTAGATGTCTGTTAGGTCCATCTGTTCTAATGTGTCGTTCAGTGCCTGTGTCTCCTTACTTATCTTCGGTCTGGTTGACCTGTCCTTCAGAGTGAGTGGAGTGTTGAAGTCTCCTAGAATGAATGCATTGCATTTTATTTCCCTTTTTAATTCAGTTAGTAGTTGTTTCACATATATAGGTGCTCCTGTGTTGGGAGCATAGATATTTATAATGGTTAAATCATCTTGTTGGATTGACCCCTTTATCATTATGTAATATCCTTCTTTGTCTCTTGTGACTTTCTTGGTTTTGAAGTCTATTTTGTCTAATACAAGTACTGCAACAGCTGCTTTTTTCTCTCTATTAGTTGTGTGAAATATTTTTTCTTCCCTTACCCTTTAAACTGTGTATGTCTTTTGGTTTAAGATGAGTCTCTTATAGGCAGCATATAGATAGGTCTTGTTTTTTTTATCCATTCAGTGACTCTATGTCTTTTGATTTGTGCATTCAGTCCATTTACATTTAGGGTGATTATCGATAGGTATGTACTTTTTGCCATTGCAGGCTTTAGATTTGTGGTTACCAAAGGTTCAAAGTTAACTTCCTTACTTTCTAAGAGTCTAACGTAACTCACTTAATATGCTATTATAAACACAATCTAAGGGTTCTTTTCTTTTTCTCCTTTTTCTTCCTCCTCCACTCTTTATATATTAGGTATCATACTCTGTACTCTTTGTCTATCCCTTGATTTACTTTGGGAATAGTTTATTTAATTTTGCATTTGCTTAATAATTAGCTGTTCTACTTTCTTTACTGTGCTTTTATTTCCTCTCTGTCTTAGTAATTAGATGTTCTACTTTCTTTACTGTGCTTTTATTTCCACCTAATAAGGTGACAGCTATTAAACCTTAGGAACACTTCCCTCTATAGCAGTCCCTCCAAAATAGACTGTAGAGATGGTTTGTGGGAGGTGAATTCTCTCAGCTTTTGCTTATCTGGAAATTGTTTAATCCCTCCTTCAAATTTAAATGATAACCTTGCTGGATAAAGTAATCCTGGTTCCAGGCCTTTCTGCTTCATTGCATTAAATACATCATGCCACTCTCTTCTGGCCTGCAAGTTTCTGCTGAGAAGTCTGATGTTAGCCTGATGGGTTTTCCTTTGTATGTGATCTTATTTCTCTCTCTGGCTGCTTTTAATAGTCTGTCTTTATCCTTGATATTTTCCATTTTAATTACTATATGTCTTGGTGTTGTCTTCCTTGGGTCCCTTGTGTGGGGAGATCTGTGCACCTCCATGGCCTGAGAGACTATCTCCTTTCCCAGATTGGGGATGTTTTCAACAATTACCACATCAAAGACATTTTCTATCCCTTTTTCTCTCTTCTTCTTCTGCTGGTACCCCTATAATGCGAATGTTTTTCCGTTTGGATTGGTCACACAGCTCTCTCAGTATTCTTTCATTCTTGGGGATCCTTTTTTCTCTCTGTGCCTCAGCTTCTTTGAATTCCTCTTCTCTTGTTTCTATTTCATTTATCATCTCCTCCACCATATCCAACCTGCTTTTAGTACCCTCCATTGTGTTCTTCAATGATTGGATATCTGACCGGAATTCATTTCTGAGTTCTTGAATATGTTTCTCTACCTCCATTAGCATGTTAATGATTTTTAGTTTGAACTCCTTTTCAGCAAATTCCCAAGGTCCATGTCATTTAAATCTTTCTTGGGAGTTGTATTAATAATTTTACTCTGGACCAGGTTCCTTTGGCTTTTCATATTTGTATATGGCGCCGTCTAGTGTCCAGAAGCTCTACTCTCTGGAAGTGCTCAGCCCCTAAATCAATGTCGGGGGTCAACACCACAGGGGAGTGGTATTGGTGCCTGCGGGGAGGAACGCGCTGTTTCCTGCTTCCCGGCTGCTGTGCCTGTCTCCACTGTCTGAACCAGTGGACCGAGCACACAGGTATAAGGTTTTGTCCCAGAGCACCTGGATATGGATCCCTGCTTTCCACAAGTGGCTGGAATCTCAGTCTCTCCATTAATTCTGCCTGCTTAGCTTTCCAACCCCGTAATTACGAGAGTATCATGAAAGCAAAAATGTAGGTTTGTGCTCCCAGAGCAGATCTCCGGAGTAGGTATTCAGCAGTTCCAGGCCCCCACTTCCTCCCTGCTCAGTTTCTCTTCCTTCTGCTGGTGAGCTGGGATGGGGGAAGAGCTCGGGTCCCTCTGGGACACAGCTTTGGTACATTACCCTGTTCTGTGAGGTCTGCTCTTTTCTCCAGGTGTATGCAGTCTGGCACAGCCCTCAATACAACCAGGATTTGTTGTATTAATTATATTTTCATATTACATGCAGTTTTAGAAGGAAGCCTCTGTCTCACCTCTCACGCTGCCATCTTTAATCCTCCTCAGCACTTCTAAAATTTAGGTTGCATAGGAGTCATCTTAGATCTTGTTAAACTGCAGACTTAATCCAGCAGGTCTGAGATAGGGTCTGTTTCTGCATTTCTAACAAAATTCCTCATGATATGATGCTGACGATTTGAATACAACATGTTGAAGAACAAGACTAGAAGACAATCTGGTTCTAGTTCACTCAAGACCTGTCCTGTAACCTCCCCTACCATATTTTTTAGTTAATAATGGCAAGTGAGATGTTACTCCTCCCAGTAATATTTACTTTAAAAAGAATTTAACCAGTAGTAGTTGTGTTTTTCTCAAACCAAGTTTAACCAGAAATAATTAAAAATGAACCTCAGGCTTTGGTGAAGCTCTTTTGGAGAGGTGCCTATTCAGCATCTATCAAATCATTCTATAGAAGATACACTGCTAACTGGATCTAGAAGGAAAACATATTAAGGAAAAGCCTATGCATAAAATCTTTGTATAACTCTATGTTTAAATTCAATTTACCTCTAATTTCTCTCCTTTAATAAATTCTTATTTTCATGTATTAGTGTTCAGGCTATCTATTGCTTCATAGACTACCACAATTTGGTGGCTTTAAAAGCAAACATTTATTTAAGCTCATGATTTTCTGCATCAGGAATTTGAAGAAGACATAATGGGGAGCACAATGTCTGCAGGCTCAGACAGGGAAGTTCAAAAGTCTGATTGCTGGGATGGCTTCATGAGGACCACAGGTCAGAGGTTGGCTGTTTGCTGGGTTCCCTGGTTCCTCTCCATGAATGTCCACTGAGGCTGAAATGTCCAAAATGGCTTCTTCACTCACATGTCTGGCACCTAATCTAGAATAACTGGAAGTGCTGGGCCTGATCAGGCACCTGTCTCTCTCTCTCTCTCTCTCTCTCTCTCTCTCTCTCTCTCTCTCTCTCTCTCACTTCACCTCTCTGTCTCTCCACTTGGCTATCATGGCCTCCTTCAGAGCTTGGAATTCTCAGGGTTATTGAACTTCCTACATGGTGGCTGGCTTCCACCAGGCTGAGCATTGCCAGAGACTAAGGCATAAGCTGCAACACTTTTACAGTCTGTCTTCCATTTGGTTACATTCTATTGGTTCATTCAGGCCATATCCAAGAGGAAGAGAATAAGATGCCATCTCTCAACTGGAGACATTGAGCCATGTTTAATTTACCATGGTTAAGTTTATTAAAGTGAAACTCAGATGCACGAAAGATACACTGAAGTTGGTTTGGCTAAAATCAATGTAAATGCAAAAAAAAAAGTGCCAACTGTAAAACCTTTGAAAGTTCATACCAGCTCAAGATAGCATGTAGTAAGCATCTTTTCCTAATTCTGCCTTCAATGACATAACCTGGTAACTTGAAATTACACATGGAAATAGGCAAACACCTCAAATCAAGACTTTTTTTTCTTTTGAGTGTCAGTGGTTAAGCTTTTATCATGCACCATGTTTAAAACCCAAATAATATTTCTAATATTGCAACCTCACGACCCCCACCTCTCACTCTCCCACCTACACACACACCAGATCCTGTACCTCCAAGTTCCCAAGGGTATTTTCCAGGTTTTATACATAATAAGGGCCTTTCTCCAATTTAGGATAATGTTCCATGGTGAAAAGGTTTCATCCCCAGGATTCTCTACTAGGAGACAAGGACTCTTAGTGAAATAAAGTGTGAATCACAATATAAAACACTGTGCCTGTCCCTTAAACATCAGTTGCACTCAGAGGTATAAGGGGAATTCTAAATATATATTATATATATGGCACATACAGCATATGTACTTAAACTAATGTGGAATGAAAAATGAAAAATAAGTGTTATTTCTGATAAATATAAAACTTCAGAAGATTTTTAAACCAACACCACTTTGGACAATTTCCCCAGATCTCCTATCAGGGCTGACTTACTCATTCAGCACAGTAGACACTGTGCCTAGAGCCCATAATACTTGTAGGGGCTCACAAAAGTATTTTGAATTTCTTTTAAAATCTGAAAGAAATAACCAAACTTTTGGATTGAAAAAAAATGTTTTAATATATAGTATTAATATATTTGTCTTTATATCAATATAGTCATAAATATAAGTACACATATGTGTGTGTACATTTCTGTGTGTGTATGTGTATTTTTTTAATGTAGAAAGGGGTCAAAGAGGGAAAAATTATCTGTAGGAGCATATTTTCAGTGCGCAGTGGGAATATGTGAAAAACTCTGAATTTTATGCATCATATCCTTTCAGTATATTATTTTTAAGAACTGATTATCTTCAGATTCTGAGAGAATGAATTTCAAACCTTCTTGAAAATCAATAGGATAGATTTACAGGACAAGAATTTCCACTGACTATACCACAAGTCCCCTTGGGTACAGCCATCTATTAAAAGTCACTTGCTCACTCACCAGTCACCACTGCTGACCCCAGATGCCATGACCAGTATTTATATAGAGTGGCAGACCTTGCATGAGTCCACTGTTGAATCCTAAAATCTTAGAACTCAAAGTCACCGAGACCAGCCCCAAGCAGTGCAGGAACACCTTTGTCACTGTGCTTGCCACTTTCCCAGCATCCGTTTGAGCACATGATGACACTGTCTGCACTTGGGAGCTAGCAAGTTGCTTTCTTTTGTGTTATTGGCTTATAAAGAAATGCTAAATGTGAGAAAACACTGAGATACAGAGGTTGTTGTTAAGCAGTAGGAAGATGTCAGAATGAGTGTAATGTGGACACCATGAGTCAGCGATGGTGGATGAGCTACACATTGTGGGCAGTACCCACGAGTACCATTGTGGTCTCATCGTCCTCAGGACTAAGGTCCAGACCGTCCTCCACCACCTTATGGAGGGTGCTGTAGTGTTGCCGGCTTTGGTGGAAGGAATGCATCTCAGAAGCAGCCTCCCAGGCAGCAAAAGTGGGCATGGGGAAGATATCTGGCCTCTTGTTTTCAAAAAAGCATTTCAGGTTTCTCTCACTCAGTTTGTTGGCATAGTCCAGGAATGTATTTTCCAAATGCTCCTTCTCCTTTTGTGCATACGTCTTCCAAAAACTCCGCTGAAGGTAGCTGACTTTAGATCGGCAGCGAGCATAACAAATGGTGAGCAGAGAGAGGAAAGATGCTGAGCAAATCAGGCACCATCCTAGAATCTTAGAAAGAAGGAAATACTAAGGGCATGTAAAAAAGCAAAGCCATTTCTTAGGGTGCTGGGGTAGTGTTATTGGGAAGAGTAAGGATGAATTAATACCACAGCCACTGCCATAATTCAACTGAAATATTTCACCTGAATTGTTTAACAAAGTCAAGTTAGGGTTTACCTAATCTCTATTTGCCACTCTGCCCACCATTGCTGGTATGCAAAGAAATAACCAGAAGGCTGGGAAATGGAGAAGAGCAGAAAGTATACATTATCTAAGAATCAGATAAACCAAGCCCTCAAGTACTATTAGTTATTAGAGGAAAGAATTCTGTGCATGAGTAAATGTGGTCGTTTGAGTAAGTTTTCCTTAGCCAAGTGTTTTCAGACACTGATAATAAATACATATTCATGGCTACTGACTGATTTTTTTCATGTTACATTGTTTGTATGTTACATGTTACATTCCATATACATGTTACATTATTTACAGAGAACATCAGAACCTCTGTGATTCATTACTGAGAGAAATATCATTACTGATTACCCATGATAAGGCAACAAAGACATAACACAGTAAGGAAACTGAAGCTATAATCATCGAAAGCCTGTGTGAAAGTGGGGAAAAAATAATTAGATTCATTTGAAACCTTTAGTATTATTGTTTCTGAATTTTGGTAATTGGAGAAAACAAATTCCTCTCTAAATACATACTGGGTTTTTTCTGAATTTTAAAAGCATATGTCTCTTTCAACTTATCTTCTAAGGTTTTTGTTGTTCTAATTATATTTTTTACAATTGGAATTAATTTCATATTCAGAAAACTAACAGAGCTCTTTTAAAGTTCTCTTGACATTTTAGTTAAATGACCCATAGTATTTCTCAGATGGGCCTATTTGAGAATAGAAACAATAATCTACAAATGAATCCATTCACGCAGTAACAGAACCACAAATAAGCCTCAGTGCTTTAAACCAGTGGTTCCCACACTCTGGCTTAGACCATGGAGTCATTGTAACTGCACATGACTCAGACTCCACATAAATGCCAACTCTGGAATGGCACTAATTGGGTTTAATTGTCAACTTTCCCATTACTATGGGTGTTATCTGTGCCTCAGTTTCCTCAACTGTGAAATGGGTTACCCACCTTAGAGGGTAATTTGGGGATTAAAATCAGATGATGCAGACATACACATGCATTCAATATTAGCTATCATGACATGCTGTAATTTTTCAAATTATATATGTTTGTGTAAAAGCATTACTGAACTCACAGTATCTTTCTGTCATTATGATTAATGAGTGAAGGACAGCTCCTATCATGTTAGTGTCCTTATATTTGCCTTAAATCACTCGTGGATGGCTATCTCAAATCTCCCTCTTTTCTCCATCTTCCACATAGCCCGGTCTCTGGAACCACGGGTCATGCCACCTCAGTATCTGAGCCAGTTCTGCTTGAGTCGTAAACTATTCGATCAGCTTCAGACTCCGCCTCCCCACACACCATGGCCTTCACGTTACCTTGCTCTCTCTCCTGAATGCTGACCATTGAGCTCTCTAAGTCTGCCCACTTCACAGTACCCATAATCTAACTAGACATGGTAGATGCTCCCACCCCAGCCTTCAACAGTGTCCCATTCTACATGAGTATCCTTCTCAAGCCCTGGCCATTTTCTTCTCAATTTAGAATTTTCACTGTCCCAGCAGCTTTAAGCCCATCTATATCCATTTTCTCTATACTTCCCAGCAGCCCTGCAGGGTAGGTGTTATTACCCCCAACTATGAAGACACTGGGACTCAGAGGGATCAAACCATTAGCTCTATGTCACCTAGCAGGTAAATGGTAGAGTCAGGATTCAAGCCCAAGGCTGGCCAACTTCCCGACTGAGTTTTTGCCACTACTCCACTTTACCTTCCTTAAGAACAGAGAGCCACTGGCTATATGGATGGGGCCCTTTTCCCACATTCCCAGCTATAAGTCTGGACTGTTCTTAGCTCCTGCTTATCTGAACCACCATGGTCAGCACCTGCCACTGACACAGCTCCCCTTTCCACATCCTTCATCCATCTTCCCCCAGGAATCTGCCCAGGTCCTTCTCTTTCTGCTGAACAGTAAAGAGATCACTGTGCCCAGGCTAAGCTATGACAGGATGTGCATGATTTCCTCATGCCTGTGTTTAGAGAAGAAAAACTCACACAGTGATAAATATTTGGATCTGGCACTAACTGAATGGAGGCTGGTGCCTGAGGACATAAATCATAAATCACTCATTGCACCATAACATTTGTAATTCATATCTTCCTTCAACAAAAGAAGAAAGACATTTGGGAGCCTGGCTTATTTTTACCTAAGATGTGCTTTGTGCATTAAACAAAAGATTTTGTTTGGGGGTATTTTTAGACTTACCAGTTTATGAAAAGAGTATGACTAGCTTCAGAAAGTATGATTTGAAAAACAGACTTTGCCTTGCTATGTTCTTGACAAGGCAAGTCCTTGTTGAAAAGCAAAATTTTACTATTTTCAGTGCACTTATTCTGAAACAAATTATATGTCTGACAAATTGTGGATTGGTTTATACACTTGTATTGCTTGCTTTGGTTTGAAGAATGCAATTCCTACAACTTACAGCAGGAATTCAGTCTTTTCCTGAGAGCCGGGCAAGGCTTCACATCTGGATTTGTGCTTATACACTTGGAAGGATTCCCTGCATCAGTTAGGTAAAGCTATGCTTGCTTTCTGTTAAATAAAACAATGCCCCAAATCCTGAGCTTCTAAAGTAATGTAAGAACTTCAGCTGTACAGCACAAAGAGCATAGGATGTAACGTCCCCAGAGAATATGGTCACTTTTCACTAAAGACTATTTAAAGACAGCCAACTCCTACTTTATGGGGAAATTCTTTTCAATCTTGACAATATTTATATAGAGAGACAGCAGTTGACAGAAATCATTCAAGGGAATCTCCATAGTAATTATATTTCGTGCAACTTTGAAAAGTTTAACTCATTTGGTTCAGCTACATTGTAATAGGTGAATGCTCTGTGTGTGGGTTTTTCTGAGAAACCAGTTTAAAAATAATTGATAGAAGGCAGCAATTTCTAATTACAGCTCTGCCCTTAACACTCAATTATGAATTAGTGTCATGCATTATTTACAGAGTCAACCTAGAGAGATTATTTTAAAGTACTTAAGTATTTACATATGCATAACCCAGAGGATATTTTCCTTTCAGAAGTGGAAAGACAATCCAATCAGCAATTTTACTAAGCCATCTAACCTCTAAAAAGCTTTTCCTGAAAGTGTCTTACCCCTGATTCATGTTGCAATTTCCATTTAGTTTTAAAGCGTTCTAACAGGGCTGAGGAGTACAAAGCCAACAGTACTGCTTATGCTGGACAAAAAGGCAAGTCTGTCCTTCCTTACCTGAGACTGGGCCTGCAGGGACAGTTTCAGCTCTTCATTGTCCGCGGGGGTCATGCTGGTTTTGCCACAAGATACTTTGTGGAGTTCTTCCCAGCACTCCGGGGGCTTACCCTTGCAAATCAGTCCTAGGAGTCTTGAGCTCTTCGTCCCGCTCACGGCACATTCGTAGAACGTCCCATTGAGCAAAGCCACGGAAAGCCACATTGTGGGAGCCACCAATGAACTCAGAGTGATCTTGCCGAGGACGTAGAAGAAGCGACAGCTATGGCCTCTGGGGAAGATCTTCCTGGGATTCAAACAGCACCCTGTGAAGAGTCTCCAGGACCTGTTGTTTAGAAAGAATCCCAGGATCAGTAACACCCAGGCAGGAGCAAAAAGGAAAACCAGCCCATAGACCATATTCTCAGTGCTGCAGGGACACTTAAAAGCCACAAGTGAAAACAGACGCTCACTTCCCACGGTCAGCAGAGCCAGGAAACTGTAGCCAATAGCAGTTTTCTGGTTAAGGAAGAATTTTAAAATCCCCTGAAAAGCATCCATGTTGGAGATGAACAAAGGGAAATGCTTTGTGCTTATTTATTAGCAGAGCAGTTGTGTCGGTGACCGAGGGTGGAGCTCTTTCTTCATTACAGACAACAGTCCTCCTTCTCAGACTGAATTCAGCCAGATAAGGAAACAATGTCATTCCCTAGGAATGAATATTTCCCAACCCCGTTCAGATAATGCCTCCTACTGGTGGATACTGAGCCATGAAACTAGAAGCAAAACACTGAGAACTAGAGTAAATTTAAAAGGCACAGCCTCCATTTTCAGTTGCCATCCACTTGATTGAGAATCTGAAAGAAATTCTGATTCTCAAAGTAATTCTTAACTCTCAATAAAATAAAAAAAAATAGTTTAAGAATTTTCCAGCCAGCAGAATCAGCATTAGCAGAAATGGGTCTCAGTCAATTGCTTTGGAGCCAAATCAAGTCTCAAAGTCTGGAGGTCCATGATGTTTATTTTCTCTTGCTACTCAAGACTACTATTTTTGCTACTTCAGCTTAAGATATGGAAGATTTATTTATTTATTTATTTATTTTGAGAGGGCATCTCTCATATTTATTGATCAAATGGTTGTTAACAACAATAAAATTCTGTATAGGGGGGTCAATGCTCAATGCACAATCATTAATCCATCTCAAGTCTAATTCTCGTCAGTCTACAATCTTCTGAAGCATAACGAATGGAAGATTTATTTTATATATTTTAAAACTGACTAGCATTAGAGACTTGAACCAAATTTTAGGATTTGGGCTATTTGAAATTTATATTGAAAAGTTTAGGGAGAGTTTGAGTTTTGAAAGAAAGACAAAATGAGAAAGATACTCTTCGTTTCTTCCCTACACTATCATGGTAACTTCTTATTTTAGCCTCTGATCTCATGCCTACCCTAACCCTCAATCCTAAATCCATCCTCCATGATGATGCAAAGAATATTTCTTTAAAATGGAAATTCAATTCTGCCCTAGCCAACTCACACATCTGGGGCTCCCTGCTGCCCATACTGATAGATGCAACTTCCTCTGAACCTCACCATGGTATTACACATCTGTGACATGTTCCCTTCACTTAGAATAACCCCCTACCCTGCCCTACCTTGTCCACCCAACAAACTCTTACTCAATATTCATGAGCAGGATAGACATCTTCCTCTGGAAATATTTTCAGGGTTACTTCCTAGCATATAACATTGAACTTGCCAAACTTATCATATGATTGTAGTTATTTGTTTAATATCTGCAGCCCCCTTTTGACCATGAGCTCTTATGAAACAGGAACTACTTCTTATTAACTATTGTGCTCTGGGTCTAATCGTGGTGTCAAACAGAGAATGGATGCTCATTCAATAATTTGTTTTTCAAGTAGTTATTAAACTTCCACTGTGTACCTGGCACTATGCTAGGCAGGCAGTACTCAGTCAGTACCAAATGAATGAATGAATGAATGAATGATAAACATGTTAGTACTTCTACTTATAAATCATTTAAGGTAATTGTTTCAATTTCTGAGCTACACTGCTCTTAATTTTTAAAATTGAATTAATTAAGGCACTTGAAAGACTACAACAATCAAGCTAACAAATTTCCATTAATAAACTTCAAATTCCAGGCCAATGCATTTTGTGAAAAAGAAGTGCCTGGAACTAGAAACCAAGGAGCTAAGTTATTGTATAACCTTGGCCATGTCATTTCACTTCTCTGAATCCCAGTTTACTCATTTGTGAAACTGGATGTATAAAAGAAATAGTTTCCAAGGTTTCCACAATCTCTACATTGTAAAATTCTTTAAACCCTTTAAGAGAGCAGACATTTTTGAGACATTATTTCATAACTCATTTATGTGCCTCTCACCAACTACCACTTGCTCCTTCGCAAAGACTTTTCATCCTTAGTGATACGACTCCCATTACTTCCCAAAACACACTCTTGGGTCTAATCTTCCCAGAGCACCCTCTGCTCTATCACCTTCCTATCTGGTAGATGTATCTTAGGTCCATTCTAATTCAGGATCTTATCCTTTGCTAGGCTCACTGACAACCATCATGCTAGTATGTTCATGATTAATAATACTTTAATTTCTGTAATTTGTTACCCTCCTAAAGAATATTTATTTTTGAAAAAGGTTTTTTGAAACAATGCTTCAACTATTTCATAAACCATATTGTCCCCACAGAAAACTAGTCCCTTAGGATATTCGATAAGAATAAAAGGGGTTAAGACTTGCACAAGGCAGAGAGGATCAGTAAATTCCAAAGCTAAGTGTGAGCCCAGATTTCCTGACAACAAAATCCACGTTCCTAATCATTGTATCGAATGACTGAACAGGGTATTTGAGTGCCCTACTAATAGATATGTTCTAGATCAAGTTTGAGTAAATTTTTTTCCCTTCTTATTAGGTTGCTTTCAAGATGTACTTGGGAGTTACACCAAGTGTGACCTGTAACAATTCAAGCAGAAATGAATTTTCCCTGATTCTAGACAAGAATCCTCTGGTGGAGTTTGTGGAGGAGCTCCCTGCTGGGCGATCTTCTCTGTGCTACTGCAATTTACTTTGTGGCATTATCAGAGGTGCCCTGGAAATGGTAAAGCACATATTTCATTTTTCTGGGTATACTCATTATCTAATGCTGTGTAACAAATAACCCCCAAATAGAGCCACTTCAAACAACAAATGTTTACTATCTCACATGGTTTCTGAGCATCAGAAATCTAGGAGCAGCTTTGCTAGATGGCTGTGACTTGGAGCCTTTCACAGCTAAATACGCATGCAGTCAAGCTCTCGGTTAGGGCTGCAGTCTCTGAAGACTTGACCAAGGCTGGAGAACCAATTTCCAGGCTAGTTCGTATGGCTTCCATGTCTTGCTAGCAGTTGGCTAGAGGCTTCAGGAAGTTTCTTGCCACATAGGCCTCTTTGTAGCTCTAATCACAACAGGTGCAGCCAAACCTGGGGCAGTGTGGGAGGGTACCACCTGAGGGTGTGAATAACAGGGGCGGGGACCATTGCGGGCTCTCTTGAAGGCTGGCCTTCACACTGTATTGTTCATTGATTTGACTAAGACAATGATCAGCACTGAGCATACAAAGATGAACAACACCATTGCTGCCCTTCAAGAATCTTCTGTCCAGTAGAGAAGTCAGATGCGTAAAGAAGTAAAAGAAGTATGATTAAGGGAGGACCTGGGGTAGGGTAGGAGGATGAAGGGATGATGTCCTAGAGAAACTCTAAGCTGGCATTTGAAGGATAAATAGGAGTGAGGTTAAGGCCTTGGGGTAAGGAGGGCAGGGGAAACTAATATTCCAAGTAATAGAAGACATCAAAGGCACAACAATATGTTTGATTCAAGGAACTATGAACTTCAATTAGTTCAATATGAGTGACATGCAGATTGAGAAAATTATTGTCATGAGAAAGGAAGTTTAAATTCTTTATAGAGGCCTGATTTTTAAAAAAGGGATTTATATATGATAAGCCTAGGAATTTGGATTTTTAAATGGAAAGCAATAGAGACTTATAGGTTTATAAATAAGGGAATGATATTTTGAAATCTACATTTTAGGAATTTTATGCCTTTGTCAGCAAAGTGAAAGTGTATTGGTAGGTACAATGCTGCAGGGAGGGAGAGCAGTTGATGAGGGTAACCTCAGGAAAAATCAGAATAAAGCCCTGATAGTAGTAGTGGAGAGGAGAAGACTGATTCGATCAACAGTAAGAATGTAGAAGAGACTTAAGACTTGGTTATCATTTGACTAAAAGGGATAAGATTGAGAAAAAAAAGATTCAGGAATTATTTTTAGGATTTGAACAATACATAAGGATGATGGCACAATTAACCAAGAGAGCAAAGCCAGGGGGAGTACACCGGGGCTTGGGAGAGGCAGAGTGAGGAGCTCACTTTCAAAGCTGCAGGGATGGGATGTCTGACACACGCACAAGTGGCCATGTCCAGCAGGCAGCTGTTAGAGATTTCTGGAAGTCACAGAGATGCAAACCAAAGAGGCATTGGAGCTGTCATAAAATGTCTAGGGAGAGTGTCGAGGAAGAAGTAAAAGGAGTCACAGATGGCACCCTACGAAGAAACAGTATCAGTAGACGGGAGAGAGAGTACACAGGCTGCAAAGGACACAAACAAGGAGGAATCAGATGTGGGAAAAATATCAGGGAAGAATGGAGCCACACAAAGGCCGAGAGTATTGCAAGAAGAGGGGGTGACTCACAAGATCAAGGATAGCAGAGAGGCTAAGTTAAAGCCTGAAAGATATTCACAATTTGTAAGAACTAAAAAGTCAAGAAAGACCTTGGTAAAAGCTGTTTTGGGGACATGCAGGAAGAAGATAATCTGTCAAAAACTCATGAGCCAAGGGCAGCTTAAAAAGAGGTTATAGTCAAATAAGTTTCATTTTTCCAAAAGTTTAACTATTAAGAAATGTGGGACCAGAGAGTAGCCAAAGGCTAGACATGTGTTGGCCTATTAATGAGGCAGCCATATAATTCTTATTTATGAGTGGTAATTATGGGAAGGATATAGTCACAGTTAATCCAAAAGAACAAAATACAAATAATATAAATAATGTATTATTCACACAGATCCTTCATGCTTCTACTCTATTTTTCAGGCTTGTCTTAACAACTGATAGCCATGAAGTCAAGAAAGGGGAATGAAACTGTTCTGAGAGCTTACTGGCAAAGGGATGAACCATAAAACCAAGTCAAAAATAGGATGAAGAAGGTCTGCAGCTTTCACAGCTGACAGTTGGTTATATATATCGAATGACAAAGAGATATCAGGCCTCATGTGGCCCCAAATACCCAAGTAGCTTCAATGTACATTCCTTGTTATTTTAATTGATTTTCCTTTACATTTTAACAAAGACAAAGGAAATCTTGAGCAGGGGAGAATGAGGGTTAATTTAGCTTCTATATTTCAAAATGCAGTCTGCATCTTTCTACTGCGTGGTAGGTGGGCTTCACAAAGGCAAGGGTTTTGTACCCTCCATGACTTGGGTAATTTGGCACAACAAAGTCTGTGGTTTAACAAATATGGATGGGTGGGTCAAGGGATTCTTAGTAAGAGAGGGGAGTGGGTCAAATAAGATTCAATAAATAGTAATTAATTGCCTACTAGACCCAGGCTTTTTCACTCATTATGTGCTTTCACTAGGTACTTTTGCTTATTTATCTTATTCATCTCAATAAGTTAAATAGCTGAACGTATACTCTATTGAAGATAGATCAGCAATATGCTGCTATTATGTGAGTACATTTTAATGAATAGAGAAGAAGCCCCAAGGGCTTCAATGTCTGGGAAACAGAAAATGCTTTACGGTGGAAGAGAAGGCCTGGCTTTCAAATATTCATGTCTATAATTTTAATCTTTAATTTTATATTTATAATTTATTTAATCAATATTTTTCCAAAGCTCTCAAAGCCTTAAGTGATTGCTAAATGTTGTTAGGACACATGATTATGTTATTTAGCTCATGACAGAATGATTTATAGCAAGTCAGTTGGAGAGGAATCAGTTAAGAATACATTTATCCTTGGAAATTCCACTTGGCAAGGCACACTGGGTCAAGGCTCTCTTTGAGGTGGAAATTTGTGTTCTTCTTGAGATGGATCCATTGTTCAGCCTTGCACTGTGAGCAACAATGGGCCCATTTGGCTGGGCTTGCAGCGGAGTCATCCAAGTTGGGCCTGGCCTGGACTGCCCTTCTCTCTGCAGACTCACACCACTGAGCTGGAGAACACTCAGCAAAGGGCCCTTCATCCACAGAACAAGCTCTTTTTATCATTCCATAAAGTTAGCTCCTTATGGGGTACATAAAGCTGGAAAAAAGAGACAGAAAAATTTAGAGTTTTAAATAAACACCCTAATGACCCAGGGCTGTTTTTGTCTTTCTTTCTTTCCTAGGTTCATTTGGCTGCTGATGTTACATTTTTGCAAGACAGACTAAAAGGTGACCGCGTGACAGAAATAGGAATAACATTTCTGAAAAAGCTAGATGAGAGAAAATATAGACGGAAAAAATGAAGAATAACATGCAAAATGCCACAGGGTGGCTAGTTAGGGAGTTAATATTAGTGAAACACATATAGCTAAAGAAATTTTAAATTGTTTAATAGCATGGACTTTAAAAGGCTTATAAGTCAGGTAGAAATGTGAAATGCAGGGCAGTAGGATTTAAAGCTATTATTTTTCTTTGCTCGTAAATCACACATTTTTTATCTCATGCCCACAGGACTTCATATATAAATAACTCCTTATAAGTATAGCAAACATGAATTCCACATATTACATAACAATTTTAAAAATAGCGTTTAATTTTAATTCATTTAATTTTCAGGTAGCTGGTTTTAACCAAATCCTTCTCTCATGATATACTGCTGATGATCAAGTGGAAATCTCTAAAACAAATAGTAAATAATGATTTTTGAGAGTACTTTCTTAATGCCAAACTTAGGCATTTAGAATTTTTGCTATCATTTTTATCCCCTAAAAATCTTACAAAATTAATTTTGTTTGTGACTAGAACATATTTAAAATTCAAAATGTATTGGATTGAATAAAACACAGTAATCTTTACCAGATCATTGGCACACAGGGGCAGCCAGAAGTCCAGAATCTACTGGGCTCTACAGAGAACTCAAATTACAAGTTAAAGTTACAGCTAGTCTGGCACATCAGTTAAAACTGGCATAAGCGGTATGGTAGCAGTAGAGCTCAGCTGGGATTCAGGAGCCTGAAGACACAGTCCCTGTTCTACTTCCAGCAGCTTCAGCTGATCCTGACTATTGTCTGAGCTTGGGCAAGGCACAGAAACTCTCAACATTCTCTCTCTCTCTCTCTCTCTCTCTCTCTCTCTCTCTCTCTCTCTCTCCTCTCTCTCTCTTTCTCTCACATCTGTAAAACGACAAGATTGGACATGATAAATATGGAACATTATAGCCATGAGTTTAAATGACATCAATAACCACTGAAATCTTACATTTTTGGACTTTAGAAGACTATGGGAAATTAGTTTATTCCCCACCTACCCAGCTGTCTCTTCAACAGGACATTGAAGTAGGTATTAAGGACCAAATACAGTGACAGGGGCAGCTGCAGCATCCGTGAAAGAACTTCAAGCCAGTTCCACAGAAGACCAGGAGTAAAATCGGGAAGAAGAATATTATCTGATACCAGAAGGGATATCACAATGCCATGCATTTTAAACTTATGCCTCTGGAAGAATGTCTACAATGTATCCCAAAGCTTCTTTTCAAGATGTTTCCCTCTTCTTCTCAATTTCCTGCTCCTTTACAGTACACTCACCCCTACAGGAACCCAAGATATTAATGTCTAAAGGCCTCCCTCTTAAATCAGCACCTGATTGGCCCTCTTGAAAATGTCCCTGGAGTATTTCCTGCCTGGTAATGCCTTCTTGTCCTCTCTCCCCCAAGCCAGCCATCTCAACTCCCTTGGCTCAGTGTCTTCATTACCCACCCCTGAGGCATCTGCAACTATTACTCTTAATGATACTGAGTTTTAGAACTGATGATTGCTTTAGTATGAGCTTTTTTCCTCCACCCATTTTTCACTCACCTTAAAGAGGGAGGCTACTCTCTGGGCATTGAATTTATACAATGAAAGGTGATCTGTATAACCAAGAGGCTTGTTTGTAGAGCAGTCCCCCCTTACCTGTGAGGGTATGTTCCCAGAGACTCAGTGGATGCCTGAAACCACAGACAGTATTGAACTGTATATATACCGTGTTTTTCCCTATATACCTATGACAAAGTTTGATTTATAAAATAGGCAGAGTAGGAGATTAACAATAACAAAATAGAACAATTATAACAATATACTGTAATAAACGTTCTGTGAATGTGATTTCTCTCTCTCAAAATCTCTCATTGTACTGTACTTACCCTCCTCGTGATGATGTGAGATGATGAAGTGCCTACGTGATGAGTTGAAGTGAGGTGGATGACACAGAATTAGGCTACCATTGGCCTTCTGATGGTATGTCAGGAGGATCATCTCCTTCTGGACTGTGGATGACCACAGGTCACAGAAACCACAGATAGCAAAATTGAAGATAAGGGACTATTGTATTCAGTAGACACTCCATCCTAAAGAATGTGATAATCTGGAAAGTCCTGTTCATTAGAATGACAGCCACATCTATAACTTTTCTAAAAGCCACATTTAAAAATAAAAAGGAGGTAACACTAATTTTAGTAATGTATTTCAGTTAGACTAATTATCCAAAATATTATTTCAACCTTTAGTCATTTAATGAGACATTGTCCATTCTTTTTTTAATACTATGTCTTGAAATGCTAGTGTGTATTTTATATTTTTAGTACATCTCAATTCAATGCTAAAATTTTCAAAGCTTACAGTGAGGTGTAGTCCCATTAAAACAATAAAACTGTGTTTAGGGCTGTTAAATAGCTTAAGTTTTTACATTTAAATTAATAAAATTAAACTTCACTATAATTTCATTTCCTCAGTCACACTAGTCATATTTTCAGTGGTTGACAGACATATGTGGCTACCAGCTACTATAACATAAAACATGGGTCTAGAATTCCTAGTCAACGATATGTTGGGTATCCTTAACCTTGGACACAAAGAATAAATGGGAAGGATCCAGATTCATGGAGAAGGAAAGAGGATATGGGTAGAAAAGATAATGTAAGGAAAACCAAGGAAAGAGATTGTCAGAGACCAGAGAAATGCTCTCTCTCTACAAACTGAGTGGTGATCCATAAAAACAAAATTTTCTATAAAAAAGATTCAGAGTAAAGAAAGGTTGCACAACATCTTCTGGGAAACCAGTGGATTTTCATTGCCATGTGAAGTTGAGTCTTTTTAATAAAGGGCTTATGGAAGTTGCACAATATAACTATGCAGTTCTATCATACTTTTATTTCATAAAAACCTTCATTCTGAACCCCAAACCTTGATCAATGCAGAGATTTGTACCATCTTGGAAAAACCAAAAAGGAAGAAAGGTTTGGGTCAGAGAGATAGGTTAGTGCCCCTAAAATGACATCACCAGATTGTTGCCTGAGCTTTTTACTAAGGAGGACTGCCATGGTTGCCTATTCACTACTGAGAGTTGCTAGGAATATATCAGAAATATAACCAACCCGCAGCAGTCTGCACACTTACTTAATGTCTTTTCAAATCTCTCAGGTTCATCCATTAATTATTAGAAGCCTGGGTCTCTTTGCAGTTGGAATGGACTGTTATGAATAGTTCCCTCTTCCTTCTGTTTATGAAGGACCAAAGTAGAAATTTAGAAAAACAGATGTTTGAAGTGAGAGAATGACATTAAAACTTTTGTAACCAAAGAGGCCACTTTAACCAAGATCTGCTAAATGTAAACTAATACAGTAAATGCTGAGAGATATAATACTATCCATTATTAAGGATCTTTCCAGTTGGGACTGTAGACTCTGGGGGTTCCTTGTATCTCATAGCCTCACCCACCAACTCGGAAGACTAACTTCTCCTCAGCAACACTGCAGTAATCCACGATGAAAGCGTTTGACTAACCCTAGAATCTTGGTATGATGAAAGATTCCTTCTTTAAAAAGAGAGCAAAGTTCTGTTTATTCTGCTTGATTAAATATTCTTTGAAAAAAAATCTGTCCAGTTTCTGTACTTCTGGTAAACCTTCCAGAACAATGGTCAACAAGCAGTGGCTATAGCAGATAAACAGCAGACAGAAAAGGGATGCAGCTGGTAAAATGTACCAGTCTATGATCTGGAAGGAAATACCCAATTCTTATTCAATCAGCAACAGTCACCCTAAAATTGAAAACAACATATTACTACAACAATCATTAGCAAAATTTTATTTTTTGAGTTTTTATTAGGAGATGAGAACAGTTGAGAAACAAATGTTCTAGGAAAATTCCTTGTTCTCCCTTAAACTCAGACTGTCTGCCCCAATTAAATCTTTCTTTGCTTTTTGTCCTCTTCATTTTCTTATGTCTTCAATTTTTTTTCTTCTAGAAGTCGTTGTCACTACATAACTTTTTACTGGAAATTTAAATCACATCAGGAGTCACTTGAGTATTACAAAGTCAGAATAATCCTCTAATTTCTGGAACTCCCAGGGGCTTAAATCTTTATTTAGTGCCTTGCTATTTCAGTTTAGTGTGTAAATCACATAAATTGTAATGGCTTAAAAGAGGAAATGTTAATTCCCAGTGGACTGTATATAACAAACTATAGAAACACCTGGAAATGCTGCTTTCTTGGTTTGGAATTCAATTAAGATTTTTATCAGATGCTAGGCACATTAATTATGTGGTATGTCACTTAATTTTCATAATAATCTGTGAGGCATTAGGGTGGTAACAGGTAGAAGCGGTTGGGTATGGAACTACAAAGGAGTTGAATTTGCTGGTGCTTTAACTGCATTAAGACCTGGGGCTGGTGAGTAAAGGGAGGTGGCAATGGCCCCAGAGTGTCTAATTTAAGAGGCTGAATGAAGGACCACAGGAAGAAGCATGAGCTTAGTAAAGAAGCTAATAAGCTTTGAGTATTTTGAGACTGAGGTACCTATGAAACATCCAAACAACATTAGGTTCTCAGAAGAGAGTTCTGAACTGAAGATAGACTTTGGAGTCATCAGTATATGGCTAATAGTAAAAGCAGTGTATATGGATGGAAACACTGGGGAAAGAAAAGATAAGGAACAAAAATATAATCTCGAAAAATGCCGCCCTCCAAGAGGCAGCCAGAAAGAAGAGCACAAGTGAGGACCACACTTCCCGTCAGAGATGGAGGTGGGAGAAGCTGGTAACACTGGGGCCAAGAGAGGCCAAAGGAGAAAAGTGTGGGCAGAGGTATTAGATGCCACAGAAAAACCAAGAAAGTTAGGCCAGAAAAGGGACATCGTATTTGGTAGGGAGCTCTTTGCCTCAGAGCAATTTCAGGGTAAAATAGAAGCAGAAACCTCACTGTGGGGGGTCGAAGAGTCAGCGGGAAGTGAGACGCTGTGTTAGATAAATCTTGGACCTTGACCACACACGGAAAGAGACATGGGGTACTTGGTGTAAAGCTGGGCGGTTTGCTTTTATTTTTATTTCTTAAATGTAGGCATTTGGAAAATATAGGAGAGGAATGGCTGATGAAGCAACGTTGTGAGGAAGTAGAAGGGGATGCCGTGACCTTCAGGTGGAATGATCATACATATGCCTGGAGGGTGGGGGGTAGAAATAGAATCACCTGTGCTCCAATGGATGATTCTCCACCCTCACACCAACAAAAAGGGATAACATTCTGACTGGATGTGCTTACCTGAGACTCCACCTGGATCATAAGCAGGATTTCCTCTGTCCCAGAAGCAGACAGAAGACGGCACTGTGAGCTCTTCTAGAGAGCTCTTCTATGCAGAGAAGACTTGTGGCTACAGAGTTGCTCCCAGGGACTCCTGCATTCTTTAACTACTGATGGTACCCAGAGAAATGACCACTGAGCAACATAACTGGACTACCAAGACTTGTGAAGTGATTTTCACAAAGATGTAAAATAAATGGCATTGCTCCCATTTAGGAAAGATTTTTCCAAGGGTTCACACAGAATCCCATGAAAAGCTGACAAACGCCACTGTTGAAAAAAACACCCCCGGAAAAGCACACAAAAACTGAAGCTAATGAATAAAGTGTCCACAGGCATAATTTTTACTGCTGGAGAGACACTTAAAAAATTGACAGAAATAAGAAAATCCCCTCCCCCACTGTCAGCAGTCCCTAAAAACTGTACCATATGACTGTCTTGGGCTGCCTAGACATTTCAGACAGTCTGGAAGAGCTCCAGGTCTAAACAGTGTATGGTTTTCAATCCCCCTGAAGGTGAAAAAATTGCCTCTTCAGCCTTTCTAAGCACCTGCTGGGTGGAGTCCTATATGAGGATGTCAAACCAAAATGAACAAATGGGGGGAAAAGAGCCCCAAAACTTGTTGCTTGAGTTTAGACAGCTCAAAGTGCAATTCTTTGCCAAGAATTCCACTTCTCCAGACCACTAGTTAATTAAGATGGTGTTCCTATGCATAGACTGGGCCAGCTGTCTCTTGACAAATATTTGTACTCTATAGTCTAAAGTTTAATATGGCTGAACATAGTTGAACTGGGTCTCAACAGTATGCATGGTGGCTGCTTTTTGAAGGTGAGTGTATTTACAGTAAATTTTGGCTTGGGAGCAGGGAGACCAACCATGCATTAACTCCAAAAGCCGTTTCCAGTTCTGGGACGGTAGGCTTTATAGAAAAAGCTATAAATACAAAAGTTGAGGACCAAAGATGGCCATGGGTATTATCTAAAGTATCCTACTTTTTTAAATTGATAAGATTACAGAGACTGGAAAAGTTGATAATGATGTCATGAGGAAGACCCCTGGGAGGAGTAAATTGAATAAATAATCATTGGTCTATAGAACTGGTTATTTGTAAAGAGACACAAGCATTCCCTAGTTTCCTCAGGGACCTTAACTTTGTCCCTTACCCACCTTCCCCTTCTCCGTGGCTCTGTCTCATGAATCTAAAAGCATGCTTAAGTCTCCACCATTCTGGAAAAATCACTCTCTTGACACTGCTTCCCTAACAGTACTTCCTTCACCCTTTCACTGGCAAACTTGAAGAAAACACGATACAGCAGAAAGAACCTTCTGTGGACTGACTGCCTCCCTCAGATTTCCTTATGTCAACCCTGTAATCCCCGATGCGATCATATCTGGAGGTGGGAACTTGGGGAGGTGATCATGGCTGGACAAGGCCTTGAGGGTGCTCTCCCCTGCTGGCACCAGTGCTCCTAGAGAAAGAGGCTCAAGACGAGGCAGCTATCTGGGAGGAGGGGCTCACCAGACACTGTGTTTGCTAGCATCTGATCTTAGATGTCTCAGCTTCCAAAACAGTGGAAAATAAAAGTTTTTTTTTGTTTAAACCACCAAGTCTATTAAATTTTGTTATAGCACCCTAAACTAAGAGAGTACCAGCTTTGAAACTGGACAAACCTGTGTCGAAATACTTACCTTAAATTTCTCTACCCTGATACTTTTCCTGTATCTCAGCTGACTATTCCTAAAGCTCTTTCATTCTCCTCTGGTCCCTCCTCCTTCCCCAAATTTTGATATAAGCAGTCTCTGTGGTTGGCACTTCCCTCAAGGTACACATTCCCCCTAGATAATACAACCCTTTCACAGAAAACCTCTGCTTTCTACACTCTTCACCCATCTGCTCCTATTCCCTACTATCACTCCACCTACCTACATATCCCAGAAGCCTATATTTTGTGTATCCAAAATTCAGCTCATTATTTCCTCTTACTTCCTGCTAAATCTCTTCTTCTTCCAACATTCCATTTCTTAGTTAATGGTCCCATTGTTAAAACTGAAAGCCTCCCATTCATTTCTAACTCCCTCCCTCTCACTACTTACATCCAACCTGTCACTAAGTTCTATTAACTCTACATCTTGAACTACTCTAGATCTTTCTTTTCTCCTTAATTCAGGGCTTCCTCCACACTCTTTAAGTTGTTCCCCAACTGGTTTTCCATGTCCATTTCACTCTCCACACTGAAATCAAATGATCTTTGTACAATACAAATCAGATAGGGAACAGTTACACAGCAAGCCTCTCAGACGTTTATAGCTTCTAGAACATACTATACTCCTTAGCCGTTAAGTGACATCCAGCTTACAAACCTGCATGTGTCATGTGTCATCTACTCAGTGAAGACTATCCTAACTGATCCATCTCCCCACCCCACCTCTGGACTGAGTGAGTTGCACCCTAATCTCTGGTTTCTTTAGTGCCTTTCACATATCTCTCCCCTATATGCTGATTATTTTCCTATATGTCTTCCTTCCCAATTACTCTGTGAGTTCTTTTTGGCAAAGAGCACATCTTACTTATCTTTGTATTCCCAGTACCTGGCACAGTCTCTGACATTCAATCAATACTAGATAGCATTTTGTTTTTTGAGAGACAAACGTGCAGAATGAATGAATGAATGAGATGGGTCTAACTGGCCCATCTTGGAAGATTTTTCTCCATTTTATCTTATTCATTTGGCCTTTTATTGCCAATGTCAAGCTTTTATGACAAGGTTCCCCAAAATACCAAAATAAAGCACATAGAAAGTGCCCTGGTAATCACAGTTTCTTTTGGTCATGAGCATACCTAGGAGGCCTTTACCGATCATGCACAGAACCATGTTCTTTGCTCTGCTCAAGAAGGTGGAGATTAGGCTGAAGGCCATAGCTTTACTCATATTTGCTCTGCCCCTTAATTTTCTTGTGTGACCAGTCTCCATGACAAATAGGGTAAATGTTCTGTTTGTCCTTTGTTTCTCTCCAAGGCTATTTTTCCTCAAGGCATATGCTTCTTAAAATTAAAAACCCTATAAATTACTATAGCATGAAAGTGGGCACATTTTTATCAAAAGAGGTTTAATTTACCCTCATAGTTAAAGTTATCTTAAAAGAACCACAAAAGAAGTGCTAATTATACAACCAAGTCTTGCTGAGTAATACCCATCCTTCCTGTCCCTTGAATCAGTTTCCTGTTTTCCCTTTACACAGCCACTGCTCTGGTTTTCATTCTTATCACAAGAGAAATGGCTTTCTTTTCTTGCTCTCCCTGAAACACAACTACCATTTTATTAATTATGTTATGTGTGAGGATGGCATTGTAGTTATATAGGAAATAGCATATTTTTAGAGATATATATTAAAAAATTTTGGGAAAATATAACATATTTGTGTTTTTCCTTAAGCTAATTCACAAAGATTAATCAAATATGGCAAAATATTATTTTAAGATGTACGTAAAAGACTATACATTTATTAATTATAGAATAAAGACAACCAAATGTCTATCATTAGAGGACTGATTGAGTTAACTATGTATAGTAGATCTGCAAATGGAATTTTCAGAATGCTGGGGATACCTGTACTACTGAATTGTATACTTAATAATGGTTATCATTTTATGTTATGTTAACATACATAATAATTAACACAATTAACAGTCTAAAATATAACAATGGATTGATGACTACAATAAAGAATTGATTTTTAAAAGATATTTAAAAGACATATCAATTTTGCAGTACATAGACCTTATTTGAACACCAATTCAAACAAGTAATACCTTTCTTTACAAGGCAAGTGAGAACTTAAATGCTGGCTGGATATTTGATGATATTAAGGAATTACTGCTATTTCTTAGGTGTGTGTGATAATAGTATTGTCAAGTTTTCTTTGTTTGCTTTTGAGGTGATTTTTGTTTTTGTTTCAATTAAAATTTTAATTTTTAGAGCAGTTTCATATTTACAGCAAAAGTGAAAGAAGATGCAGAGATTTCCCATTTACATCCTTCCCCATACACATGCATAGCCTTCCCATTATCAACATTTCCATGAACATATCATAATCACCAAGAGTCCATAGTTTATACTATGACTCACTGTATGCATTCCATGGGTGTTTTTTTTAAGCATCTTTTTCTTTTGAGATATACTTATATTTACAGAAGAAATTATATGATATTTAACATGTGCCTCAAAATAATCTGAGGATGGAGGTAAGTGTGTTGGAGCATAGATAAGATTAATAACAAATTGGTAATTGTTGAAACTGACTTATGGGTACATGAGACTTCATTATATTTTCTCTATTTGTTTATTCTTGAAATTTCCCATTATAAACACTTTTTGAATTTTTTAACAATTGTTCAACCTATGTCTGTAGTGTCTTGTTATATTTTCTCTATGTTTATATAATTTTCATAATATCAGATTTAAAAAATCCTTTACCAGAATGATCCACCTATATCCGACGGTATCACCAATTTCCTGCCTGCTTCTCCATTGTCCTCATGGCAAGGTATAAATTGCCTATGATAATTAACGAAGCCCTCTGTGACTGGCCCTTTGCTGTCCTCTCCAGCCCTTGAGTTTAGGGCAATGTTGAAGTAATGGTTGCTAAATAAATGTACAGTACTCTTTGTACCTCTGTGTCTCTTCACATGCTATTCCTTCTTTGTGCAGTTTCCCTGCTTGTACACTTGGCAAACAATTCATCTTCCAAAAACCTCTTCAGGGTTAATGTTGTCTAAAGCCTTTGTTTATCACCTCTCTCCCACTCCTTAGACAATTTATTATCTTTCCTTATTCCTTAAATATCTGAGGCAGTTCCAAGGCAAGTTATCACTCTACTATTTCTTTGAAAGGTACACACATTAATCTCTGCACAAATCTCATTGCAATTAGTTATTTGGTTATAGGGATCACATACTAGACAATGGTCAATTTAATGAATGCTTGATAAATATTTATTAAATCAAACTGACTCCTGCTTCAAAAATTTTTGAGTAACATTGGCACAAGAAGGAAAGGCTAAAATAAGCAAAGCCTATTTAATAACAAGAATATTGTTTTTCATACTTGAAATCAAGAGAGAAATAATAGACACCAGAACCAATTCAATTGGTCACTAGAGATTTTGTTCCATCTCAGAACACAAAAACATTCCTTTCCAAGAGCCAGTCATTATGGCTCCAGTCATAGGATTATTTTTAATCATTTCAGAAAATGTTGGAAGATCTTAAGTGGAAGTTAATATCATGTACATATTCCTTTCTGTAGATGTAAAGACTGTACTTGGGGAATCCCTGGAAGATAATTTAGCATTGTAAAAGATGTAAAGCACCTGTTAGTAACATGGAAACATTTACAGATTCTCTCCACACATTTCAGTGACTTTTTAGTAATTGTCTTTTTCTCTTTTCTTTTTAAATTTACTTAAAAACATATTCATGCTGTGAGATTTTTCCCAGGTGCCTTTGGCAGCCTAGGAGCAGGAGCAGAAAAGAAATGGGTAGAAGCAGAAAGATGGCAGCGTGAGAGGTGAGACAGAGGCTTCCTCCTAAAAGTGCATATAAAAGGAAAATATAATTAATACAACTAACCTTGAGAGAGCAACAGGAAAGAGGAATCTGACAGGCTGTATACACCTGGAGAAAAGAGCAGACCTCACAGAACAGGATAACCTATGAAAGCTGTGGCTCAGAGGGACCCAAGCCCTCCCCCCACCCCAGCTCACTGGTGGGAGGAAGAGAAACAGAGCAAGGAGGGAGTGGAGGCTTGGGACTGCTGAATACCTAGCTCCAGAGATCTGCTCTGGGAGCACAAACCTACATTTCATGGTGCTTTCATCATACTTTTGTGATTATGGGGGTGGGAAAGCTGGGACAGGCAGAGATCCTGGGGAGACTGGGATTCCAGCTGCTTGTGGAAAGCAGGGATCCATATCCAGCTGCTCTGGGACAAAATCTTATACCTGTGTGCTCGGCCCACTGGTTCAGGCAGTTGAGACAAGCACAGCAGCCAGGAAGCAGGAAACAGCTCGTTCTTCCCCCCAGGCACCAATACCACTCCCCTGTGATATTGACCCCTGACATTGCTTTAGGGGCTGAGCACCTCCAGAGAGTAGAGCCTCTGGACACTAGAGGGTGCCATATACAAATATGAAATGCCAAAGGAACCTGGTCCAGAGTGAAATTATTAATACAACTCCCAAGAAAGATTTAAATGACATGGACCTTGGGAATCTTGCTGAAAGGGAGTTCAAAATAAAAATCATTAACATGCTAATGGAGGTAGGGAAAGATATTCAAGAACTCAGGAATGAATTCTGGTCAGAGATCCAATCATTGAAGAACACAATGGAGGGTACTAAAAGTAGGTTGGATACGGTGGAGGAGATGATAAATGAAATAGAAACCAGAGAAGAAGAATGCAAAGAAGCTGAAGCACAGAGAGAAAAAAGGATCTCCAAGAATGAAAGAATACTGAGAGAACTGTGTGACCATTCCAAATGGAAAAACATTTGCATTATAGGGATACCAGAAGAAGAAGAGAGAGAGAAAGGGATAGAAAATGTCTTTGATGAGGTAATTGCGGAAAACTTTCCCAATCTGGAAAAGGGGATAGTCTCTCAGGGCATGGAGGTGCACAGATCTCCCAACACAAGGGACCCAAGGAAGACAACACCAAGACACATTGTAATTAAAATGGGAAATATCAAGGATAAAGACAGACTATTAAAAGCAGCCAGAGAGAGAAATAAGATCACACACAAAGGAAAGTCCATCAGGCTAACATCAGACTTCTCAGCAGAAACTTGCAGGCCAGAAGAGAGTGGCATGATATATTTAATGCAATGAAGCAGAAAGGCCTGTAATCAGGATTACTTTATCCAGCAAGATTATCATTTAAATTTGAAGGAAGTATCAAACAATTTTCAGATAAGCAAAAGCTGAGATAATTCACCTCCCACAAACCATCTCTACAGTCTATTTTGGAGGGACTGCTATAGATGAAAGTGTTCCTAAGGTTTAATAGCTGTCACCTTATTAGGTGGAAATAAAAGCACAGTAAAGAAAGTAGAACAGCTAATTACTAAGCAAATGCAAAATTAAATAAACTATCCCCAAAGTAAATCAAGGGATAGACAAAGAGTACAGAATATGATACCTAGTATATAAAGAATGGAGGAGAAAGAAAAAGGAAGAGAAAAAGAAAAGAACCTTTAGATTGTGTTTGTAATAGCATATTAAGTGAGTTAAGTTAAACTCTTAGATAGAAAGGAAGTTAACCTAAAGCCATTGGTAACCATGAATCTAAAGTCTGTGATGGCAATAAGTACATACCTATCGATAATCACCATAAATTTAAATGGACTGAATGCACAAATCAAAAGACATAGAGTCACTGAATGGATAAAAAAGCAAGACCCATCTATATGCTGCCTACAAGAGATTCACTTTAAACCCAAAGATATACACAGACTAAAAGTGAAAGGATAGAAAAAGATATTGCATGCAACTAATAGAGAAAAAAAAAGCAGGTGTTGCAGTACTTCTATCAGACAAAATAGGCTTCAAAACCAAGAAAGTCACAAGAGGCAAAGAAGGACATTATATAATGATAAAGGGGTCAATCCAACAAGAAGATATAACCATTATAAATATCTATGCTCCCAAAACAGGAGCACCTACATATGTGAAATAAATAATAACTGAATTAAAAGGTGAAATAGAATTCAATGCATTCATTCTAGGAGACTTCAACACTTCACTCACTCTGAAGGACAGATCAACCAGACAGAAAATAAGTAAGGACACAGAGGCACTGAACAACACATTAGAACAGATGTACCTAACAGACATCTACAGAACTCTACACCCAAATGCAGCAGAATACACATTCTTCTCAAGTGCACATGGAACATTTTCAAGAATAGATTGTATACTAGTCCACAAAAAGAGCCCCAGCAAATTCAAAAAGATTGAAATTGTACCAACCAGTTTCTCAGACCACAAATGTATGAAACAAGAAATAAATTACACAAAGAAAATGAAAAATCCCACAAACACATGGAGGCTTCACAACACACTCTTAAATAAGCAATGGATCAATGAGCAAATAAAAACAGAGATCAAGCAATATATGGAGACAAAAGACAACAATAATTCAACACCACAAAATTAGTGGGACACAGCCAAGGCTATGCTAAGAGGAAAGTATATTTCAATACAGGCCTACCTCAGGAAAGAATAACAATCCCATATAAGCAGTCTAAACTCACAATTAATGAAACTAGAAAAAGAAGAACAAATGAGGCCCAAAGTCAGTAGAAGAAGGGACATAATAAATATTAGAGCAGAAATAAATAAAATCGAGAAGAATAAAACAATAAAAAGAATCAATGAAAGCAAGAACTGCTTCTTTGAGAAAATAAACAAACTAGACAAACCCCTAGCCAGACTTATCAAGAAAAAAAGAGAGTCTACACACATAAACAGAATCAGAAATGAGAAAGGAAAAATCACTATGGACACCACAGAAATACAAAGAATTATGAGAGAATACTATGAAAAACTATATACCAAACAAACAGGATAACCTAGAAGAAATGGACAACTTCCTAGAAAAATACAACCTTCCAATGCTGACCAAGGAAGAAACAGAAAATCTTAACAGACCAATTACCAGCAACAAAATCAAACTGGTAATCAAAAAACTGCCTAAGAACAAAACTCCTGGATCAGATGGCTTCACCGCTGAATTTTATCGAACATTTAGTGAAGACCTAATACCCATCCTCCTTAAAGTTTTCCAAATAGTAGAAGAAGGGGGAATACTTCCAAACTCATTCTATGAGGCCAGCATCACTCTAATATTGAAACCAGGTAAAGACACTACACACACACAAAAATTACAGACCAATATCCCTGATGAACATAGATGCAAAAAGACTCAACAAAATATTAGCAAAATGAATTCAAATATAGATAGTCCATCACGATCAAGTAATATTTATCCCAGGGATGCAAGGATGGTACAACATTCGAAAATCCATCAACACAATCCACCGCTTCAATAGGAAGAAAGAATAAACCACATGATCATCTCCATAGATGCTGAAAAAGCATTTGACAAAATTCAACACCTACTCATGATAAAAACTCTCAACAAAATGGGTATGGAGGGCAAGTACCTCAACATAATAAAAGCCATATATGACAAACCCACAGCCAACATCATACTTAAAAGTGAGAAGCTGAAAGCTTCTGTTAAGATTAGGAAAAAGACAAAGATGCCCACTTTCCCCACTTCTATTCAACATAGTACTGGATGTCCTAGCCACAGCAATCAGACAATGCAAAGAAATAAAAGGAATCCAGACATGCAAGGAAAAAGTTAAACTGTCCCTGTTTGCAGATGACATGATATTGTACATAAAAAACCCTAAGGACTCCACTTCAAAACTGTTAGCTCTAATATCTGAACACAGCAAAGTTGCAAGATACAAAATTAGTACACAGAAATCTGCAAGATTCCTAATGATGAACTAACAGAGAAACAAATCAGGAAAACAATTCCATTCACAATTGCATCAAAAATAATAAAATACCTAGGAATAAACCTAACCAAAGAAGTGAAAGACCTATACCCTGAAAACTACAAGACCCTCATGAGAGAAATTAAAGAGGATACCAATAAATGGAAACACATCCCATGCTCATGGATAGGAAGAATTAATATTGTCAAAATGGCCATCCTGCCTAAAGCAATCTATAGATTCAATTCAATTCCTATCAAAATACCAACAGTATTCTTCAATGAACTAGTGAATATCATTCTAAAATTCATATGGAACCACAGAAGACCTCAAATACTCAAAGCAATTCTGAGATGGAAGAATAAAGCTGGGGGCATTACACTCCCCATCTTCAAGCTCTACTACAAAGTGACAGTAATCAAGACAATTTGGTACTGGCACAAGAACAGAGCGACAGACCAGTGGAACAGATTAGAGAGCTTAGATATAAACCCAACCATATATGGTCGATTAGTATATGATAAAGGAGCCATGGACATACAATGAGGAAATGACAGACTCTTCAATAGCTGGTATTGGCAAAACTGGACAGCTACATGCAAGAGAATGAAACTGGATAATTGTTTAACCCCATATACAAAAGTAAACTTGAAATGGTTCAAAGACTTGAATGTAAGTCATGAAACCATAAAACTCTTAGAAGATAACATAGGCAAACATCTCCTGAATATAAGCATGAGCAACTTCTTCCTGAATGCATCTCCTCAAGCAAAGGAAATAAAAGCAAAAATGAACTCATGGGACTATATCAAGCTGAAAAGCTTCTGTACAGCAAAGGACACCATCAACAGAACAAAAAGGCATCCTACAGTATGGGAGAATATATTGTAAATGACATATCTTACAAGGGGTTAACATCCAAAATATATAAAGAATTTACATGCCTCAACACCCAAAAAGCAAATAACTCGATTAAAAAATGGGCAGAGAATATGAAGAGACAATTCTCCAAAGATATTCAGATGGCCAACAGACAGATGAAAAGATGCTCCACATCACTATCATTAGGGAAATGCAAATTAAAACCACAATGAGATATCACCTCACACCAGTAAGAATGCCAGCATCAAAAAGACTAAGAACAACAAATGCTTGTGAGCATGTGGAGAAAGGGGAACTCTCCTGCACTGCTGGTGGGAATGTAAGCTAGTTCAACTATTATGGAAAGCAATATGGAGGTTCCTCAAAAAACTAAAAATAGAAATATGATTTGACCTGGGAATCCCACTCCTTGGAATTTACCCACAGAATACAACTTCTCAGATTCAAAAAGACATATGCACCCCAATGTTTATCACAACACTTTTTACAATAGCCAAGATATGGAAGCAACCTAAGTGTCTGTCAGTAGATGAATGGATAAAGAAGATGTTGTATATATCCACAATGGTATACTATTTGGCCAAAAGAAAGACACAAATCCTACCATTTGCAACAACATGGATGGAGCTGTTGGACATTATGCTCAGTGACATAAGCCAGGTGGAGAAGGACAAATGCCAAATGATTTCCCTCATTTGTGGAGTATAACAATGTAGCAAAACTGAAGGAACAAAATAGCAGCAGACTCAGTAACTCCAAGAATGAACTAGTGGTTACCAAAGGGGAGGGGTGTGGGAGGGCAGGTGGGTAGGAAGGGAGAAGGTTTTGAGGGTTATTATGTTTAGTACACATGGTGTGTGGGATCACAGGGAGAACAGTGTATCACAAAGAAGGGACATAGTCCATCTATGGCATCTTGCTGCACTGATGGGCAGTGACTGCATTGGGGTATGTTTGGGGACTTGGTAATATGGGTAAATATAGTAACCACATTGTTTTTTCGTGTGGAACCTTCATAAGAATGTATATCAATCGTACCTTAATAGAAAAAATAACATATTCATGCAAACAATTCGGAGTCAGATAAAAGTGCAAATTATGTGCCTACCTTCCCTCCTTGACTTTCACCTCTCCAACCTTCTACCATTTCCTGCTTCACAATCAATGTCTCCTTCCTACTCCTGTAACCAATTATTCTGCCATTTGCTTTGTTTTTGTAAATAGTATGGTTATATTTTCACATAAGAATTATAAGACTTTCTCATACACAGCTTCTATCATAACCACCCACACAGGCAATCTTCCTGACCCTTATCCCCACTATTACTATGTAATTGGAGTTAAAGCAATACTCAGTGGTTACACATATCTGTGTAAACACTATTGACCACTGGACCAAGCAGCGTAAGAGTAGATTTCCTTTCCTCCACAGCTTTTGGTTTTAATAGTAGAATAGTTTTTAGTTTCTCAGCTTTCTCTGTTCTTATCATTAATCCTCAAACTCTTTCCCCCCTTGCATAAATCTCTTCTCATTATTTTCAAGCACATTAAGTTTTCTATCAGTTCACTTCTTAAAGAAGACTCAAGCCTTCTGATGCTGTCTTGTTGCTTAACTATTGCAGCACGGAAAGAACTGACTCAAAATTTAAATAAGCCTTTGATGTTGTTGAGAACTGTAATGCAGGAAGGCACAAGAGGTGCTGAGCAGCCAGGATACATAAAAGTCCCAGTTCCTATACCCATCAAAATTACAGTTCTTTTCACACATGTGTAAACTCTCCAGAAATTGCCACTTGACAAGCTGGGAAAGTGAAGCCTGTGACATTCAGGTAGAGAAATAAAATGTACAGTCACTCACCAATGGTGGGGAGGGTGAACATTATAGTCATAAGTTATAAATTTCAAAAGACTATGTATTAGTTAGCTTCTATTGTGTAACAAATAACCCCATAACTCAATGGCTTAGACAGGACATTCATTTAGTTCCTGAAGGAGGTTTCAGTTCCTCACCACTTTGGCATCTCCAGAAGTTGCTTCAAAATCCTCAAAACCTGGCAGCTGAATTCCATCAAGAAAGCAATCCAGGAGAGAGTGAGAGAAAGGAGGTTTTAATGACCTATGATGATGTATATCCACATTTTTCTGTTACTTTGAAATGAGTCACTAAATCCAACATATAATCAAGAGAGGGAATTAACCTCTATATCCTCAAGGATGGAGTTTCAAAAAAAAATCTGTGGACATGTTTTAAAGCCACTGTGCATTATTTAAAAGAGGTTGAAGTGATTTTTTCCAATAAAATATTAAAAATTCATAATTTTGTTAAAAATTTAACTTTATTTCTTTCTAAACCTTGACTAACCCATAAAGGCTAATCTTATTATGGAGGACTAAATTATCATTGTTTTTGTCTTTTCCTTTCACCATCATTTTAGACATTCTCTTCCCCTCTATCTTTTAGGGGATTCCTCATTTCCTTGATGCCACCTCTAGAAGACTGTGTGCTCTAGACAAGACTGTTGGTTACCATGGTGGGTGTGGGGAGGAGGTGAAATAGATAAAGGGGTTAAAAAGGTATAAGCTTGAGAATGAAACTGGATCACTGTCTAACCCCATACACAAAAGTAAATTTGAAATGGATCAAAGACCTGAATGTAAGTCATGAAACCATAAAACCCTTAGAAAATAACATAGGCAAAAATCTCTTGGACATAAACATGAGTGACTTCTTCATGAACATATCTCCCTGGGCAAGGGAAACAAAAGCAAAAATGAACAAGTGGGACTATATCAAGCTGAAAAGCTTCTGTACAGCAAAGGACACCATCAATAGAACAAAAAGGTACCCTACAGTATGGGAGAATATATTCATAAATGACAGATCCGATAAAGGGTTGACATCCAAAATACATAAAGAGCTCACGCATCTCAACAAACAGAAAGCAAATAATCCAATTGAAAAATGAGCAGAGGAGCTGAACAGACAGTTCTCCAAAGAAGAAATTCAGATGGCTAACAGACACATGAAAAGATGCTCCACATCGCTTGTCATCAGAGAAATGCAAATTAAAACCACAATGAGATATCACCTCACACCCGTAAGGATCGCCACCATCCAAAAGACAAACAACAACAAATGTTGGCAAGGTTGCGGAGAAAGGGGAACCCTCCTACACTGCTGGTGGGAATGCAGATTAGTTCAACCATTGTGGAAATCAGCATGGAGTTTCCTCAAAAAGCACAAAATAGAAATACCATTTGACCCAGGAATTCCACTTGTACCCTAAGAATGCAGCAGCCCAGTTTGAAAAAAACAGATGCACCCCTATGTTTACCGCAGCACTATTTATAATAGCCAAGAAATGGAAGCAACCTAAGTGTCCATCAATACATGAATGGATAAAGAAGATGTGGTACATATACAGAATGGAATATTATTCAGCCATAAGAAGAAAACAAATCCTACCATTTGCGACAACATAGGTGGAGCTAGAGGGTATTATGCTCAGTGAAATAGGCCAGGTGGAGAAAGACAAGTACCAAATGATTTCACTCATATGTGGAGTATAAGAACAAAGAAAAACTGAAGGAACAGAACAGCAGCAGAATCACAGAACCCAAGAATGGACTAACAGTTACCAAAGGGAAAGGGACTGGGCAGGAGGGGTAGGAAGGGAGGAATAAGGGCAGGGAAAAAGAAAGGGGCCTTACGATTAGCATGTATAATGTGGTGGGGGGCATAGGGAGGGCTGTGCAACACAGAGAAGACAAGTAGTGAGTCTACAATATCTTACTACGCTGATGGACAGTGACTGTAATGGGGTTTGTTGGGGGGGACTTGGTGAAGGGGGTGTCTAGTAACCATAATGTTCTTCATGTAATTGTAGATTAATGATAATAAAATGAATTTTAAAAAAGGTACAAGCTTCCAAGTATAAAATAAATTAGTCACAGGGACACAAGTACAGCATTAAGAATATAGTCAAAAGTATTTTAATTTCTTTGTACGTTGACAGATAGTAACTACATTTATTGAGTAATGTATATATTGTAGAATCACACTATGTTGTATACCTGAAGCCAATATAAAATGGTATATCAACTACATTTCAATAAAAAAAGAGTAAGTAATAAAGTTTGTGAAAGCATGATTAATCAGTTTCCAGTTATTTTTCAGAAGTTCAGTGCCATTTGATTTTTGATTCTTGGTCTTTTATTTCTCTCTGGAAGATTTGAGCATTGTCTCCTTATCTACAGTGTTCCAAAAGTGATGCATCTCAGTGTGGGTCTGTATCTCTACACTGTGCTGATCACCTAATGGAATTCTTCAATCTAGAAACCTATGCCTTCCATTTGGGGAAAATTATTGAATTATTTCTGTGATAAAGTCTTATGCTATTCTATCCACTTCCTCTGATGTCTTCTGGAACCTTACTAGTAAGATGTTAGATCTCCTAGACTAATCCTCTAATTTTCTTTACTTTTCTTTTTTCCGTCTCTTTATCTTAATTCTTTATTTCCTCCAAGTTTGTCTTCCAATCATTCTATTGC
Organism: Manis javanica; assembly: GCF_040802235.1. Classification (NCBI taxonomy): domain Eukaryota; kingdom Metazoa; phylum Chordata; class Mammalia; order Pholidota; family Manidae; genus Manis; species Manis javanica. The sequence continues at coordinate 35,735,019 of NC_133168.1, read as the reverse complement.
ATTTTTTATTTCTGTTAGCATGTTGGAAATTTTCAAGAATTGTCTTGTCCTCTAAGTGCTTTTTAATACCATTCCATTCTCATTTCATACATGTAATATCTCATCTTACATATCTAAAATAATTAATAATAGGGTTTTTTTTAAGTTTTCTTAAAAGTACATCGTTTCTGTTCCCTCCAAGGAACTTTCTGTTTGTTTTGGCTTCCATCTTTTATACTTTCCTTAGCTCTCTGGAGCTCCTTGGTTATCTAAGCCAAATTGGATGAAATATGAACATTGGTGGAGTTTGTACACTATGAACTTCAACACAGGATAACATGTTGGGAAATTTTAAAGTGAATCTCAAAATGTGTCTTTTCTTGAAATCTCTTCTCTTGGGTAATCATATTTGCTATATATGGCTCCTCTGCCGTACTGCTTGCAGGATAAAGACTTGAATGCCAGCATCTTGGGAGTCAGGTTGGGAAAGAATGCCAAGGAAATAAAAATTCAGTATATACATTTTAACTTAATTCCCATTTGTTCAATATAGTGTCCCTGCCTTCAACTAGCGTAGTGTCCCTCAGTTAAGAAATATTTTTGAAAAACTGTTATCTAGAGCTTAAAATATCCCCATCTTCTGCTAGCGTAGGATGAAGGAGTTGCCCAGGTGGAGTGAGGACAGAGATTTGACACACCAATTCTTCTTAAACAAGCTTTCAACCAATCCTGTTTTTAGCCCTGCCTCCAGCACCCCCATTTCCAGAGGTGACTGGAGCTGCTAGCTCCCTAGCCACTTCTACAGGTTCCATAGTACAAATTATATTGCTTTTTACTTTTCTCTAGTTTTGCCTGGGATTCAGATTTCTCAGCTCTGTTAGGACAATTACCACTTTCCATCTCCTTTCCAACTTCCAAAAATTGTGTTGCTTTTCTATCTCCTGTTCTCTGGTTGCTGTACGACACGGAAAAAGATCCTTTGGCTTTTTTTGGGGGGAGGGGTTGAATATGTAGTTTTAAGCCAACAATTTTAACCAGAAGTACCCCTTTCAGTTATGTTTCACTGCCAATAATCATATTTACAAAGTATAATTTTTAATAAGTATAAGCTGTTGAATCCCAAATTAGAGCATGAATATAGAGGATCTGGAGTAAGAGTTTAGATTTTAAGAAAATAAAATGATTACTTTATAGAGAGAGCTTCACCTTACATCTGCAGGGAGAGTTAAGCAGCATCTAGCTGAGATAAATGTGCTTATGAGGCTGGAAAGGTTATGTGATTCTGTTGACATGCACAGTGGCAAACATAGTTAAAGTTAATGAATGCAACTGTTTAAAGTTAGTCTTCTTAGATTGCACACAAATTGAATAAGAACAGTTGTCTTATCAAAAAAGTCTTGAGTAGAGCTGGGAGCTGAGAAAGGGGTTAGGACTGTTTTGATTTTTAAAAGAAAAAACATCTGTTTTTTAATTTCATGCACTGTCCTTTCTCTGAGTGCTTTCAACTATCTTTAAAGATGCCTAACATATGATTATCTGTTCTCCATGAAATGAAGCATGACTTAATGAATCCCCTGTGTGTCTATCTGCTTGGCCATTGGAATAAGATGCCCTATAGCCTGACCATGTCTCAGACTTGAGTTTGTTAAAGTAGCTCTTTTTGGATAGACTGTGTGATTTAAGAATATTACGAAGTAAGCCAAACAACAGTTGATTTTCCATCTGCCTCTGACTGTCTGAGATGTTTCCCAAACTGTGTTCTGTGAAACATCAGTAACCCAAATTGTTGGTGAATGCTCCATGATAAAGCAAAAACAAAAAACTTTCTCTTTTAAATTTTGTTTCTTTGCTATATATAAGAGAAATATTAAATATATTTATATCATTTTTATGCTGTAATATGTTTTTAAGAAATGCAGTGCCATACACAAAACACCAAAAAATAACATAAGAAATTGCTGATTTATAAGTACATGGTTTTCAAATCTAGGATAATGTAGTTACCAAAATACAGTCTCTGGTTGCTGATTTATTATCTATGGTTATGTACCCTGTGTCTTAAAATTTCAAGAAATATTTGGAAGACTAAAATTTTTCATCTTAATAAAATATTTAAAATTTAATCCTTTTCACTTGTTTTTATCAGTCTTATTGCTGTTTTGAGCATTTTCAAGATGACATTTTTTAAAGTCTTCAGAAGGTATCATACTGGGAAAAGAAAACACATAGTTTTAATATGATACAAAGAGAAGTATGATCAAGTGCTACTGTAGTTTGATAGGTAATGTCATAAAAGATAAGAGAAGGAAAAAGTTACCATGGACTGATGTTACTGGGGAATGCTTTGAGGAGGAAGTATGACTTGAAAGGGGGCTTGAAATATTGTGCATGCTCTTATATGCTTTACTAGTATTCCAAGAATGCAAGGCTCCAACTGCTTTTTATCCAGAACACTTCTCAGAGTGTGTTTGAACAAGCAACCTTGAGAGATGAAGTAATCTCCCTCTTGGACAAAGAACAGGCTTGATTATTACTTGCTATAAAATGGTACTGCCCCAAGATCAGTGTTCTGTCCAGTAATGCAGCCCATTCTGTGTACAGGTACCCATCTTAGCCTTCTATGTTGTTCCCATAGGACTTTGGGGAAACGGGAACAAATGCAAACATAATGCTCATGCTATTTGCTCTGCTGTGATTAATACAGTTTTTTGTCATTGGCCCAGAAATTCCATCTCTTCTGCCAGCTTCCATGATATACAGTCACAGGGTAAAAATTAGCTTGTAAATAGGGTAAAACCAAATCTTAGACATTACACTGGGAAAATGACAGAAAAGAGAACCAGTTGAGCAGAGATGTGCAAGTGAGCATTTCATGTTGTTTAATGGATGTTGTAGAAGGTTAGAAGGCCTGATTATATAAGAGATTACATATTGGAGAATATTGAAAATGTAAGTCGGATGGAGTGGAAGCAGGTACAATTTAAGGTTTTCAATAACAGTGCTATGAAATGAATATTTGTGTCCCCTCAAAATTCATACTGAAATCTAATTCTCAATATGATGGTGTTTGGAGGTAGGGCCTTTGGAAAGTGATTAGGTTATGAGGACGTAGCCCTCATGAATGAGATTGGTGCCCTTATAAAAGAGGCTCTACAGAGGTCCCTCACCATGTGGAGTAATCAAAAATATACACAAGCCACCATATAAGACCTCATGTTCCCACACACGTACATACACATATACTTACCATCGGACTAATTCCACATAACATTCCTTTAATGTAAAGACCATTAGGCATCATTTCCCTAATTCCAGAGCTATGGCCAAATACAGTCTAAAAAGGAGCATCACTTCCCCTTCTTGCAAATCAGCATGTTCTGGCCTTCTGTTGATTATCCTAAAATATCCAATGGTCTAACTCAGTCATCAGATGATTTAGGTGTTATAAGAAATGTGTGAGGGGGTCATTCAGTTCATTCGGAGTAAAAACCAAAGTCTTCACAGTGGCCCAAAGATTTTATGTGATCTGCCTCCCACTCCCTTACCTCTCTGCTCTCATGGACTACTTTTGTTCCTACTCAAGCCACGCTGGCTGACTCCTAAACTTTTTAAGTCTCTGCTCAAAGGTTACTTCTCAATGAGGGCAACAGCCCTCCAACCTCCCACATTTCTAAGGCCTCTTAGAGTGTTCTCCTTTTTCTTTTTTTTCCCATATTATTATTCTCCTCTTACATACTCATTTACTTATTTATTATGCTCACTGTTTATTTTCTCTCCTCTGAGAATGTAAGCTTCACAAAATAAGGTTCTTTGCTGTTAGTTCACTGATGTATCTCAAGTACCTAAAACATGCCCAAAACAAAGCAAGCAATCGATAAATAATTTTTAGTTTAAATGAGTGAATAATAGTGAAATCTTATAAATCACTAGGCAAAAGACAGATAACCCAAATGTAAAAAAATGGGCAAAAGGCTTGAATAGGCATTTCATAAAAAAGGATATCCAAACATCTAATAAATATATAAAAATATACTAAGAGCCTTTAACGGCTTAATACATGCCAGTTAAAACCACAGTGAAAAATACCATTACTGATTCACCAGAATGACAAAAAGTATACTAAATGGAAATACCATTTCTGCAGCATTGCTCATAAGAGTAAGAAGCTGGGAACAATCCAAATAAATTCCTATCAGCTGCTAAATGGATAACTAGATTAACTAGATTGCAGTATATTCTTGTAGCAGAGTACCATACAGCAATCAAAATAAATAAGTTGTTCTAGACAAAATATGGATGAGTCTCACAAACAAAAACAAGATAAAAACAATTCTTAGGGATGATTTGATTGATATAGAGTACAAAAAAGGCAAAATCTAAATATTAATAGTTCAAGAATGCACATTAGTAAAACTAGATAAAAGTAAGGAAATGATACTTCACCTTGTATTTCTAGATGGGGAGATTTGGGATTGTGAAGGCGCATATGGGTAAATGGGTTTGGGGGTAATGTTTGCTTTGTAATTATTGATGAAAATGTACATAAATATTTCATATACTCTGTTTGATATCCCACAATTTTTTAAATGATAATAAATTGCCTTACTTTGTAGAACTTTTTTTTCATTTGGGAGTTTTAAGTTTCTGTTCCTTATGGAAAATGGTCTTGACAGACCATATCCCTTGTTTGATTCAGGTCACTTTCCTTAGACAAGAACGTAATACAAGAGGAGGAGGAAAAGATGGTGGCATGAGTAGTGTGGTGGAAATCTTCACCCAAAACCACATATATTTTGAAAATACAGCAAATACAACTATTCCCGAAAAAGTGATCAGAAGTAACAGTACAACAACCAGTCTACATCTGGGAGAAGACAACATCTTAGAGAAAAGGTAAAGTACAAAGCTGTTACCCAGTGGGACACGAGCACTCCCCACACCCCAGCTCACTGGCAGGAGGAAAAGAATCAAAGTGGGGAAATCAGCCATACAAATCTGCCCCAGGAGCACAGACCCACATTTCATGGTGCTCTGAAGATTAGAGGAGCTGAAAAGCAAAGTCAGACTAAGACTGCAAACAGGTTCCCACACCTGGCTGCCCTAGGACAAAAGAAAAGCAGGTGCATTAAAAACCTTTAAGGGGCAAGGGTTTAACAGGTAGACAAAATCGTCCTGGTACACTCAGCACAGCAGGCTGGGAACTTCAGGCACCCTATTCCCCTGGTTGGCAATGCAGACCCAAGGCCCTTCACTATGATAAGTTGCCTGCTGTTCCTTTCTCTGTGCCATCACCTGCATATAAACTGGCTGTCCCTGCTATTAGTGCAGACTTGCCAGAGGGCAACCCTGCATACAGCAACATACAAAGCTTAATGCAGAGGTTTCTCCCTGTGCACAGCTAACCAGCCAAGACCCAGAAGCTGCTCCCTATATACGTTGATGGGCACAGAAAGTGGACATGGGTAAAGACACCAGGAGCAATGAAGGGGTTTTGTTCTCATGGCAGAACCCGCATTGCTCACCTGAGACCTCCACCAGTGCCCTAGGCCATTCCAAGAGCTGCCCTGCCCAAGGTAGCTAAGGGGATTAACCCAGAGGCCTCTCCCTGTGCGTGGTTAACTGGCACAGACAGCAGAGATAGGCACAGTGACCAGCAAACAGGAAGGGACTTTGTACTCCCAGCTGACACCCACGCCACTCACCAACGACCACTCCCATGGCTCCAGGACCATGAAAAGGCAGAAGAACCTTGTTCAATCCAAACTCCCTCAAACACCAGCAAGAGGGCTCAGTGAGACTGAAATCACCAATCTTCCTGAAAAGGAATTCAAAATAAAAGTTATAAGCATGCTGGTGGAGCTACAGGAAAATATTCAAGAGATAAGGGATGAATTCAGGAGGGAGAAAACTGAAATGAAACAAACAATGGAAGGATTTAAAAGCAGATTAGATGAGGTGGAGGAGACTGTTAATGGAATAGAAATCAGAGAACAGGAATACAGAGAAGCTGAGGCAGAGAAAGAAAAAAGTATCTCTAGAAATGAAAGACTATTAAGAAAACTGTGTGACCAATCCAAATGGAACAATATTCACATTATAAGGGTACCAGAAGAAGAAGAAGAAGAGAGAAAATAGGATAGAAAGTGTCTTTGAAGAAATAAATGCTGAAAACTGCTTCAATCTGGGAAGGAAATACTCTCTCAGGCCATGGAAGTCCACAGATTTCTCAATGCAAGGGACCAAGGAGGACAACACCAAGACATATAATAATTAAAATGTCAAAGATCAAAGACAAGGACAGAGTATTAAAAGCAGCCAGAGAGAGAAAAAGGATCACCTACAAAGGGAAACCCATCAGGCTATCATCAGACTTCTCAGCAGAAACCTTACAGGCCAGAAGGGAGCAGCATGATATATTCAATGCAATGAAACAGAAGGGCCTCAAACCAAGAATACTCTATACAGCAAGATTATTATTTAAAGTTGAAGGAAGGATTAAACAATTCCCAGATAAGCAAAAGCTGAGGGAATTTACCTCCCACAAACCATCTCTACAGCATATTTTAAAGGGATTGGTCTAGATGGAAGTATGCCTAAGGCTAAATAACTGTGACCAGAGAAAATAAAACCACAGCAAAAGAAGTAGACCAAATAAATACTAACCAAAAAAAAAAAAATTAAATCAGCTACCCAGAAAGTCAGTAAGGCATACACAAAGAGTACAGAATATGACACTAAAATATAAAGAATGGAGAAGGAAGAAAAAGAAGGGAGAGAAAAAAGAATCATCATACTCTGTTTATAATAGCAATAGCATAATAAGTGAGTTAAGTTAGACTGTTAGATAGTAAAGAAGCTGTCCTTGAACGTTTGGTAACCACAAATCCAAAGCCTGCAATGGCAATAAGTACATATCCATAAATAATTACCCTAAATGTAAATGGTATGAAAGCACCAATCAACAAAACAATAGAGTCACTGAATGGATAAAAAAGCAAGAACCATCTACATGCTTCCTACAAGAGATTCACTTCAAACCCAGAGACATACACAGATGAAAAGTGAAGGGATGGCAAAGATGTTTCATGCAACTTATAGGGAGAAAAAAGCAGGAGTTGCAGTACTTGTATCAGAAAAAATAGAGCTCGAATCAAAGAAAGTCACAAGAGACAAAGAAGGACATTACATAATGATAAGGCGGTCAGTCTAACAAGAGGATATAATGATTATAAATATCTATGCACCCAACACAGGAGCAGCTACATATGTGAAACAGATATTAGCAGAATTAAAGAGGAATACAGAATGTAATGCATTCATTTTAGGAGACTTCATCACTCCACTCACTTCAAAGGACAAATCAACCAGACAGAAAATAAGTAAGGACACAGAGGCACTGAACAACACATTAGAACAGATGTACCTAACAGACATCTACAGAACTCTACACCCAAATGCAGCAGAATAAACATTCTTCTCAAGTTCACATGGAACATTTTCAAGAATAGATCATATACTAGGCCATAAAAAGAGTCTCAGTAAATTAAAAAAGATTAATATTGTACACCAGTTTCTCAGATCACAAAGGTATGAAACTAGAAATAAATTATGCAAAGAAAATGAGAAATCCCACAAACACATGGAGGCTTCACAATAATCCCCTCAATTACCAATGGATCAAAGACCAAAAAAAACCCAGAAATCAAGCAATATATGGAGACAAATGACAAAATTAATTCAACAAAGCAAAATCTGTGGGATGCAGTGAAGGCTGTGCTAAGAGGAAAGTATATTGCAATATGGGCCTACCTCAGGAAAGAATAACAATCCCATATGAGCAGGCTAAACTCACAATTAATGAAATTAGAAAAAGAAGAACAAATGAGGCCCAAAGTCAGTAGAAGGAGGGACATAATAAAGATTAGAGCAGAAATAAATAAAATCGAGAAGAATAAACAATAGAAAGAACCAATGAAAGCAAGAGCTGATAAACAAAATAGATAAACAGCTAGCCAGATTTATCAAGAACAAAGGAGGGTCTACACATCTAAACAGGATCAGAAATGAGAAAAGAAAAATTACTATGGACACCACAGAAATAAAAAGAATTATGAGAGAATACTATGAAAAATTATATGCTAACAAACTGGACAACCTAGAAGAAATGGACAATTTTATAGAAAAAGACAACCTTTCAAGACTGACCCAGAAAGAAACAGAAAATCTGAACAGTCAATTACCAGCAATGAAATTGAACTGATAATCAAAAAACTACCCAAGAACAAAATTGCCATACCAGATGGATTCACTGCTGAATTTTATCAGACATTTAGAGAAGACATAATACCCATCCTCCATAAAGTTTTCCAAAAAGTAGAAGAAAGAGGAATACTTCCAAACTAATTCTATGAGGCCAGCCAGCATTACTCTAATATCAAAACCATGCAAAGACACCACAAAAGGAGAAAATTACAGACCAATATCCCTGATGAACATAGATGCAAAAATACTCAACAAATATTAGCAAACTAAATTCAAAAATACATCAAAAAGATCACACACCATCACTAACTAGGATTTATTCCAGGGATGCAAGGATGGTATAATATTAGAAATCACATGATCATCTCCATAGATACTGAAAAAGCATGTGACAATATTCAACACCCATTCATGATAAAAACTCTCAACAAAATGGGTATAGAGCACAAGTACCTCAACATAATAAAGGCCATATATGATAAACCCACAGCCAACATCATACATAACAGTGAAAAGCTAAAAGCTTTTCCCCTAAGATTGGGAACAAGACAGGGATGCCCACTCTCCCCACTGTTATTCAACATAGTACTGGAGGTCCTAGCCATGGCAGTCAGGCAACACAAAGAAATAAAAGGCATCCAGATTGGTAAGCAAGAAGTCAAACTGTCCCTGTTTGCAGATGACATGATTTGTACATAAAAAACCCTAAGGAATCCATTCCAAAATTACTAGAACTAATATCTGAATTCAGCAAAGTTGCAGGATACAAAATTAATACACAGAAATCTGTTGCATTCCTATACATTAATGATGAACTAGCAGAAAGAGAAATCAGAAAAACAATTCCATTCTCAATTGCATCAAAAAGAATAAAATACCTAGGAATAAACATAATCAAGGAAGTGAAAGACCTATACCCTGAAAACTACAAGACACTCTTGAGAGAAACTAAAGAGGACACTAATGAATGGAAATGCATCCTGTGCTCTTGGGTAGGAAGAATTAATATTGTCAAAATAGCTATCCTGCTTAAAGCAATCTACAGATTCAATGCAATCCCTATCAAAGTACCAACAGCATTCTTCAACAAACTGGAATAAATAGTTCTAAAATTCATATGGAGCCAAAAAAGACCCCAAGTAGCCAAAACAGTCCTGAGAAGGAAAAATAAAGCAGGGGGGATCTCACTTCCCAACTTCAAGCTCTACTACAAAGCCACAGTAATCAAGACAGTTTGGAACTGGCACAAGAACAGACCCATACACCAGTGGAGCAGAATAGAGGGTCCAAATATTAACCCAAGAATATATGGTCAATTAATGTATGATAAAGGAGCCATGGATATGCAATGGGGAAATGAGAGTCTCTTCAACAACTGCTGTTGGCAAAATTGGACAGCTACATGTAAGAGAATGAAACTGGATTACTGTCTAACTCCATATACACAAGTAAACTAGAAATGGATCAAAGACCTGAATGTAAGTTATGAAACCATAAAACTCTTAGAAGAAAACATAGGTAAAAATCTCCTGAATATAAACATGAGCAAATTCTTCCTGAACACATCTCCCCCGGCAAGGGAAACAAAAGCAACTATGAACAAGTGGGACTATATCAAACTCTAAAGCTTCTGTACAGCAAAGGACACCATCAGTAGAACAGAAAGGCATCCTATAGTATGGGAGAATATATTCATAAATGACATATACAATTAGGGGTTAACATCTAAAATATATAATAAGCTCACACTTCTCAACAACCAAAAAAGCAAATAAGCCAATTAAAAAATGGGCAGAGGATCTGAACAGACACTTCTCCAAAGAAGAAATCCAGATGGCCAAGAGGCACATGAAAAGATGCTTCACATCACTACTCATCAGAGAAATGCAAATTAAAACCACAATGAGATATCACCTCACATCAGTTAGGATGGCCAATATCCAAAAGACAAACAACAACAAATGTTGGCAAGGATGTGGAGAAAGGGGAACCCCCCTACACTGCTGGTGGGAATGTAAGTTAGTTCAACCATTGTGGAAAGCAGTATGGAGGATCTTCAAAAAACTAAAAATAGAAATACCATTTGACCCAGGAATTCTCCTCCTATGGAATTACCCTAAGAAGGCAGGAGCCTAGATTCAAAGACATATGCACCCCTATGTTTATCTTGGCACTATTTACAATAGCCAAGAAATGGAAGCAACCTAAGTGTCCATCAGTAGATGAATGGATAAAGAAGATGTACATATACACAATGAATATTATTCAGCCATAAGAAGAAAATAAATCCTTCCTTTTGCAACAACATGGATGGAGCTAGAGGGTGTTATGCTTAGTGAAACGAGCCAGGTGGAGGAAGACAAGTACAAATGATTTCTCTCATCTGTGGAGTATAAGAACAAAGCAAAAACTGAAGGAACAAAATAGCAGCAGACTCACAGAACCCAAGCTGGACTAACAGTTACCAAAGGGAAAGGGACTGGGGAGGGTTGAGAGGAAGGAAGGGCTAAGGGACATTATGATTAGCACACGTAATGTAGTGGGAGCATGGGGAAGGCAGTATAGCACAGAGAAGACAAGTAGTAACTCTATAGCATCTTACTATGCTGGTGGACAGTGAGTGTAATGGGACATGTTGCTGGACTTGGTAATGGGGGGAATCTAGTAACCACAATGTTGCTCATGTGATTGTATATTAATGATACCTTAATAAAAAATAAATAAATAAAAAGGAAAAAGAATGTAATACAAGCATTCAGTCCTAACATTGCAATTCATAAGAGATATTTCATAAGGGGGTGATGAAGAAGGAGAGACAAAATAAAATCAACTAAAGGCTCTGCTTTCAGGACAGGCCCCGTGTTTGACATGGGGCAGGTACTCAGTGGGAATTTGTTGATGGCAAACTAGACAGTGGCCGCTACTGCTGGGGCTGACTCAGGGAGCATTGCTCCATCTTTTGTCTTAGAATTATTTACAATAGGCCACCTGGTAAATAAGATGGAAGATGTTGTGCAACTTAGGGATTACAAGATATTTTCCAGCCAAAGACATTTGTGTACTTGGCTAATTCTATTTTCACATGTTTCCTTCAGGACTTGCTCCTTTAATCAGTTCATAGAGCATTGATGTTTTTCTCCATGACTTTGAATGGACCCTAGAAACAAAGTATACTCTCACACTCGGTAAGATGTATCATCTTGCCAGTACTCAATATTGAGGAATCATCTCTTGGAACAATTTGATTTTCAGCAAATATTAATAGTAGTTACTGTGTCTGAATGTCTTCTAAGGTTGGAGGTTTTAGGGCAGCATAAAGCCAAGTGATTATGAAGAATTACTTGGTAGACCAGCAAATAAATATACATCAAGTGTAGAAATGCTTCTTGAGCCATTGATGTAGCTTGTTGGAAACCAGGCTCAGAGGAGCAGCGTGTCCTACCCTGCTGTGTCCCCACCATGAAATAACTGCTGTTTCCTGACCTCACTGTTTATTCAATGTGGTCTTAGCTATTAATAACTGCCAATTTTCTGAATGAGATGAAAAATATCGGGAATCACTAAGGACATCTGTATCTTTAGCTCACATGCGCTAAAAAGGAAAAAGTCTGCCTAGTGATAATATTAGCCAAGTTGTCATTTTGAACCACATGATCTGGAAAGAGTCAGTTCTCCAGCTTCAGTTCTGCCTTTGTTGACCATGTGACCTTAGACTAGTAAGTAACCTCTCTAACCCTCGATTCCTCACTTATAAGCGTGAGTGATGTGTTGCATGGGTATCCCACGAAATTATGAAAATGAAAGGAAGTGAAAGATTCAAAACTGCTTTGATGACTGTAAAGTCCTACACTAGTGTAAGGGTTCTTTTTCATCTTTTCTAATTACAGCCAATATTTATTATTCATTTGTAAAAGAAAAAAATCCAAAGATCAAAAGGCATGAGGTTTAAAAACCCTGCCCCCAGTAGTCTCCAGAATTGACCAAATTTGACAATTTGGTGCTTATCTTCATATACTTTATGAAGGTGTATGTGTATGTGTTTATGTGTTTTTAACAAAAAAGGGATATCTTACTAATAAGGAGACTACAATACAATACTTTTTTATGGAGTAAATTATTGTGTGTATATATATATACACATGTTATATATATATACATATTATATATATATATATACACACACACATATAAAGATCAATGATGTTTTGTGTGAAAAGTTGCAGAACCACATATATAGATGAAAATATTTGTGTGGACACAGTATATGGCTCCCTCTGGGAAGGAAATATTGTAAAGAAATGAGGTAATTTTACATTTTACTTCACACAGTTTCTACCATTATCATTTTTTGTCTCAAGACTATATACATTAACAGTAATTATTAAAGACTGTGTAAGAGAAAGTGGAGTGTAAGTCAATAAAATAGAGACAATAAGATACTAATGAAGGTGTAAGTATAATGGTAGACTAGAAAAACAAATATTGAAAGGGACAAATATATAAAAGAAATTGGAAAATGAAATAAAGGATGCAAAAATGAAAGTAAGCATATGATATTCAAAAATTTTGGGGGGGAATAGAAAATACCTGAGCATGCAGTTTCTGTTGCCAACTTCTTTGTTACCTCAACAACAGGATATTCAGCCTACTAACTAATTCTCTTTAACTGCCCCTTGCCACAAAGGGCAAAGAGAAGCTAGCACAGCAGTCTGCCAAAAGAGGGAGAAGGACTAAATATGATTGGTGCTCAATTTGTTTTACAGTTAAAAGTTTTCATATCTCATTTTAAAACAGCCATAAATTTGGGGGGTAGGCAAGAATGATAATCTAATATCCCCTGCAAAGTCCTGCTGTTACCAAGCAACAAAATAGGCATCATCCTCAAAAAATTCTTGCATCCTTTCTGTCAACAGATTTTATGATGTCCATGGTCAAACCTACCTTGAATCTACTACTTCTATTTTTATCACCACCAACCGGGTTCAAATGCACTCCCACCTATCTCCACCACAGTGGCCTCCTGATTAGTCTCTCCATTTCTACCTTGGCTCTCACTTTTTCCCCTGCCATTCCTTTTTCCACTGAATAGGATCAATTTAAGGATTGATTTTCCTAAAATGATTATAGGATGAAAAGCATGACTTCAAAGGGCTGCAAGATATTTCCCTTGCTTATTTTGTCCAGTTGCCTTTAGGCTTCCTACTGTGGTAAGAACTTTCTCACCCGTCCTTGTACATACTGCTCTGCAAACTGAAATGCTCTTCTACTCTACAGATTTCAGTTTCTTACAGACTTTCCCACCTCCCTCTTCCCCAAATCTAAATCAGGTCACAATTCTGTATTTCTGTATTTGTTTGTATGGTATAGGTTTCATGTGACTTACCCACTCTGTTGAAGCTCTGTAATAACTACATGAGAGTTCGTAAAGCTACCCTCTCTACCTTTGTAAATATTTAAAATTTATTATAGCTGCTATCAAATTTTCCCTCTGACACTATAAACTAAAAAGAAGTTATGCATACAACTATTCTAGTTTTTCAACTTTTTTATTTTAAAAAATTTATTTTCTTTTCTGATTTTTTTGTATTTTTGTTTGAAAGCCATAAAATGCCAGTATTTTAAAGTTCCAAACAAGGTGTCATCTGTAAGAAAGTGAATTTGAAATTGACATCATATAACCTAATAGAAAGGTCTGAAGTTCAGTTGTCCCTTCACTCTTTCTGCTACTAAAGTCTTTTATTTGAAAGCAGCATTTCTATTTAGTTGAAAAGGATCCTAGACTAGGAATATAAAACTTCTGATCTAGTTACAGTTTGTCACCTTGAATGAATCATTTAACCATGTGTCCTTTTTTTAGGAATGCAACAGAGAGGTAAATTTAAAATTCTATTTCCACAATTTGAAAGACCAAAAAAAGGGGGGGGGAGGGGCAGTGATAAACAATACCAATGTTTGTTTTTTGAAAGTGAAGCAGAACTTTTTTCCTATTCTTAAATAAGGTCATAACTCAGCACTGGTGTTTATACCAGGTGAATCTACAAAGCCAAGGACAGGAACCACTACGTCTCCTTCAGAAGACCTGATACTTTGACTCTTTTCTTTTCTGTTAACATATTTGTGCAACAGACTGTAATACTGGTCCTTTGGATTGAAAGTATATAGTGATGAAATTTGCTGCCAGTCTTTAATACTTGGTGTGTTGTACTCCTTTGGATGTGAGCGCTCAAAGAAACACTTAATGTTCTCTTTTGCCAATTGCATTGCATGCTCTGTGGCTTGACTTTTAAGGATCTGCTGCTCCTGTTCCAAATAGATTTTCCAAAATTTCAGCTGCATGAAACTAATTGGAGATAGGCACCGGGTAACAGATGTAAAAATCAGAAGCAAGATGGTAACAGCTGCGATCAGGATCCAGCCCAGCACCTTAGGAAAAAATAACAAAATAGCAATTTAGTCACATTTTTTATAAGAAATTTTTTAATCCTTAGATAAAGTTTCAACTACTCAAAGTTTTGATGATGATCAAGCAAGTTTTAGGTCTTAATCCCTTAAAAGAAAGAAGTAGTAGTAATCTCCCAAACCCCTTAGTACAACTGCTTGTTTGACCCGGCATTTTCCAAGTTCTGTCAAGGATCCAGAGAGCAGCCTATGTGTCGCCTAGAACGCAAAAAGTGGAATTTCGGCTAATCTATGAAAAAAGCATTTTAAAGAACTCCTGAACCTCATAAACTGAGAAGCAGTGTGCCATAGTAGCTTTAGAGCCAGGCGCACCCCTAACAAGTCTTCTGCCTTCTTCTGGCTGGACGATCAACTTGACCGAGACTCAGTGTATTTGCTATAAAGCCCTAATAAATCCAGGAGGCAAAGGACCTAGCGTGGTACCTGCCTGGCACAGAGTAGGTGCCTGATACCACGTCCTCCTTTGCTTTCATTTTATGTAAACATTCGCCTGCCGGCTAAGTAGAAGCCAAGAGCCATTCCAAGTTTGTCTTTGGGTGTCGTAGGTCTGTTAAAAGGGCACTGATTTCTGCTTCATCTTGTGCGCCCCACAGTAGCCCGCCTTTCTGGGATCGGATCCTCCCCACCGCCTCCAGCGCCAGCACCTGACCTGTGACTGGGCCTTGAGCTCCTTCAGGAGGTCCTGCACGTTGGACTCCTTGGCCTGGTGGCAGGGCACCAGTGGCAGCTGGACCTCGCAGTCGGGGTCGCGGCCAGCGCACAGACACCTCGCCAGGAAGGCGCTCCCGCTGGCGGCGCACTCGTAGAAGGAGCCCCCAAGCAGCGCCACCGCCACCCAGGTAAGGGGCGCGACCGCGGCGGTCGCGCTGAGCTGCGCGCACACTAGAGCCCCGCGCAATCCCGAGCCGCAGCCCATGCGCGCGCCCCGCGCGCAGCAGCCGGTCAGCAAGCGCCACGTGCGCGCGCTCAGCACGTATCCCAGGAGGAAGAGCGCCAGCGCCGGCACCAGCAGGAAGACCAGGCCGTAGGCTGCGTTCCAGGTGCCGCTGCAGGGGCACTGGAACACCGTGGTGGAGAAGAGGCGCTCCCCGCCCGCGGTCAGCAGGGTCACCAGGCCGTAGCCCAGCGCGCTGTGGTACTTGAGGTGCAGGTCCAGCACGGCCCGAAACTTATCCATGGCCTTCTACCCAGGGCGCCGTGGGCGCTCGTACCCCAGGGCCCGGGAGCTTCTGCCTCTTAACTGCCCAGCTCCTCAGGTCTTTTGGGTGGACCGAGGACTGGGCCTTTCCGCTCTAAAAGCAACCTCAGAAAAAGGAAGAGGACTTATCCGGTTTCATGATCTTTCGCTTTCATATTTCAGCCAAACCAACCCTAACAAAGAATCCCAAGCACTGACACCCTTGTCCTCCCCAGTATGCAGCCCTTTCCGGAGGCATTGTTGACCTTGCTCCTCCAGTTTTGGAACTCGGGCAAAGGATAGACTCTGTTCCTTTGTTATACTCAACCGACAGCAAACAAAGGACTTTCCTTACCCTTCATGACTTGGGAAAAACACCAGATTTTCCTTTATTGACAACAGCACCCTAGTTCCTAAACCAACTCCCAGTAAGACCAAATAATGACAAAAAACCTGGTCATTTCTAGGAGACATTATTCAAAGACAGATTTCTGTTTTCTGTTTCATAAGCTTGGTACAGTAAAGCCCAGCCCAAGTTATAGTGCCGCCATGGTGTTCTGTCCGCTTCATGCCCCTTCATGTCCCCTTTGTGGACAGAACTACCAGCCTAATTCACACTGACTATTCTCTATACCGGATCTCCCACAGGACATTAGACTTAATATACTGTGTTGACTACTGCTTCTTTTTATTTCCCCAGGTATGTCCTAACACTCAGTATCTGGAGTAGTGTCACATTTTTACTCAGTGACCACCAAATTGATTAGGAGGGGTGGGGGTGGGGGGACATGATTGCTCCAAAAACACTAGTTGAACCAAATGTTTAATATTTCAAACTGCAGCGAACCACAGCTGACCCCCTGACCAATGGGTTTGAAGTGCATAGTTCCGCTTATGTGCAGGGATTTTTACAATAAATATATTGAAAAATTTGAGGGAGATGTGTGACAATTTGAAAAAAACATTTTCCTTTCTCTAGATTTATTGTGAGAACACAGTACTTAATACACATGCAAAATGTGTGTTGTTTATGTTATCAGTAAGGCTTCAAGTCAGCAGAAGGCTGCTCATGCTTAAGTTTTTGGGGAATCAAAAAGTTATACACAGATTTTTGACTGTGGGGGTTGGTGCCCCTAACTCCAGTGTTACTCAAGTGTTAAGTGTAACGTGGTTTCCTCCACTTTCAGTTTTCTCAAAGCAGCGTTGCTCTGACACAAACTTGAACCACTTCTGTGAAACAGAGCCTTCTCTGAACTGAGGCGAGTATACTTGAAAGAAGGTGGGCTTTGGAGTCAGGTGCTTTGTGTCTGAATTCAATAAATTAGTCCCTCTAAGACTCAGCATCTTCATTTGTAAAAGCAAGGTAATGGTGCTCACTTCTCAAGATTGTTGGGACAAGTGAACTTAGCAACCTGTGTAAAAGCACCTTTACGTTGTGCATGTGCCTATTAAATTGATGCTCAATGTGAGGGTTTACATCTTATTTGCATTTTTGATAATAGACAGCAAGTTACGGTGCATATGTAATTAAAGAATCCAAATGCTCAATCTTAGACCAAGGGTTCTATTCCATGATTCAGCAATCCTCTATGACCTTCAGAGAATTGGTGTGTCCTTAGCTGTCCACCTCACTTCAAGGAGCATGTGTGGAATGGAGTATGGATGGGTAGGTCACAGCAAACTGGTCACTGTTGGCACCCATCCACTATGTTTGTTTATTTTCCTGTGAATAATAAATAGCTTATGGAATTGAGTGAATTGTTAAAAGGGGGCAAGAAACCTATTATGCTTTTCTTACCCCAACTTTCTTTCTTAGCTACCTCACACCACAGGTGCCTGGCACAAAACCACCATTCCATAGCATTTTTATGAAAAGTCGGTGTGTGTGTGTGTGTGTGTGTGTGTGTGTGTGTGAAAAAGCCACCCCCAAATCGGTGTTTGTCATGTAGATCAGTTGAGGCCCTCATCTTTGAGATCAGACCGAGTACTGCCCAGCTCCCTGTAAACTTGCAACAAAGGTGCACATTCGAGGCAAATCCCTTCTGCTATGGCTGTCATCTCTGTAATCCTACATTTCCAAAAAAAGATCTTCCTTTCCTTCCAGGTAACTCTCCTCTTATTTCTGGACTGTTCTTCACCCCCACTCCACTCCTCTAAGATGTTGCCTCCCCTCCGCACTTTTCATATACCATCCTGAACAAATCCCCTATATCCACAACATTTGTGCAGATCACTTTATCCAAATCTCCCTTAACTGTAATCTAACTAAGATGTACTCTTCTGTCCTCTCGAGTGAAGTTTATTTATTCTCCCACAAAACAAGAAGGAAGGCTCCCATTCTCCCATTACTGCCTTGTCAAAACCATGGCTTTTCCACCATCCTCTAATGGTTTATTCTCCTCCAAGGCTTAAGTTCTTCAGCACACCTCCTGCCATCTGTTTTCATTCCCTTCATTTATTAAGATTTTTGCAACTGGCAACAGGCTTCCTCTTCTCTCTTGCCCCTGTTATTTAGTCTATGATTTGATTTATAGATAGTTTTAGTTACAGAAACTTTTGTCAGTCCTTTATCCCAGCTAGAGTAATTCATTTGTTAACAATTTTATTAATTAGCTCATTTGTTCATTCAGTCATTCACCAACATGTCAGAATATGCTAGATACCTATAAAAGTACCTGGTATTATCAGATACAAGAAGAAACAAGACAAGGAGATAGCCTGCTTTCATTGAGCTTATATTCTAGTGGGAATATAGTAAAGCAGAGTAAGTCCTCAAGGCTATGCACATAATTAAAATGGAATCATGTGGTAGAGTGAGTCCTGAGAAAGTGTCTATGAGGAGAGGACATATAAGCAGAAATATGAATGATCGAGGCTCTGGGTGCAAAGGAGCGTTATATTTTATGGTGGAAAGAAAGCCAGAGGAAAGGGAACATGGAGGGTGAGAAGGAGGGTAGGGCATCATGAGGGCAGAGCTGCAGGTGGAAGGTCATGTTTAAGGACTTTACAGACCAGATGCAGTTTACAATCCTGCCCCTGAAACTTGTCACAGGCTCTGCTGCATCCTGACTTATTATCCTGTTAGCTTGTGTCTCCAAACACCACCTCTTGGGGTTGCCACTGCTCTTCCCAGTTAGGGATCTCCCAGATACTGATAATCATTCTACTTATTACAGGTCTCCATAGCTTTGAGAGCCCAGGTTCTGCCTGCCAGCCTGAATTTTCTCCCAGTACCTGCAATTAAGCCTAGGACCTTGACATCTACCCCCACCACCTCTGGAGCAGTGAGTGGGTGGTTCTAGTCTGTGTCTATTGAAAATTCCCTGGCCCTTTATATTCAGCTCTGTTCTGAGAAGACATCGCTTAGAAGTGGAAATAGAGTAACATACTAATGGTGTGGAGAGGATTTAAGGATTTCTCCAAGAGCAGACTAAAAAGTATGTGAAAGACCTTTACACTTTTGAAAACCTATAGTTTAACATCAATTTACTTTAGCTTTTAAGAAATGAGTGAGAGATTCTCATGTTAAGTACACTGGAAAAGCAATGATTATGGGTTTTGTTTTGTTTTAACTGCAGCACTTTGTTATTTAGCACTGTCCTTATCAGTGTCAGGAATGGGTTTCAGAAAGCACAAAACATTTCTTGGAAAACAAAGCAAGAGAAACTCTTGACAGGAAATACGCATTCAAACTGAATCTGAAAGTTCCTTACAGTTGTCTTCCAGTGAGCTAGTTCTCAAACATTATTCTCTGTGGTCTTCATGAGAACTCAGACTAATATTATGACCCACTTGGAATATGACTGCC
The DNA here is from genome assembly GCF_040802235.1 of Manis javanica. Taxonomy (NCBI): domain Eukaryota; kingdom Metazoa; phylum Chordata; class Mammalia; order Pholidota; family Manidae; genus Manis; species Manis javanica. The sequence goes on along the minus strand of NC_133168.1, from coordinate 35,715,334 downwards.
AGATTCTAGGAGAGTATTAGTCCTGGCCCCAAGACCCACTAACAAGAATAAAATCAAATAAAGATACATCTTTTAAGCATACTCAATGCGCAAGACAATTTTAGGTGCCAGAATTAGCCCGTAAATTGAGAAAGTCTGACACACTCTTAGTCTTCAAGAATATCTTTCTCCATGTTATAATGTGTGAATATATTATCTATGTACTTGAAAACCTGAACCCATTACTATCTTCAGATTTTTGAACGCTTATAAAGGTTCTTCAGACTCTTTCCCTGACACAGGAGGGTCATTTGTTAAGTAACAATCTCAAGACATTTCAAGTAACCTTTTTACAAATTACTTCCCCTGTCTCGTAGCATGAATTTTTTAAACCTATACAAAATTTTAAGTATTCACAGATTCACACACTAAAAAAAAACATTTTTTCTTACAAAAGATGATTATTTTAACTCAGAAAACCTAGCATCATCATCATCATTGTCATCGTCATCATCTGACACCAGAAGGCTGTTAGAGATCCTAGTTTTCCTTCCATGGTTCTTAAAACCTATGTCTATTAGGAATTTTGGTAAACTAAATTATATTTTCTTATCAATTCAAAAAATTTTTAGTAGTGATTTTAATGTGTGATAAAGCTTTATCATCCATGGCCACTTATTCTTTGCTTCAGCACAAGCCCTCAAGAAGGACATATTCCCATTAAGTATGTGGCCAAGGAAGATAGCAAAGCAGAACCCTGCAGAGTGTGAGGTCACAAGAATCAAGGGTTTTCCACTTTATAAGGAGGCTCCAGAGAGCCTTCCACCAAGTGAGGACACAGCAAGGAGGCACCAGGTGTGACCTAGGAAGAGGGCACTGGAAGTGGTCATATGGTGCCTTGATCTCAGACTTTCAGCCTCAGAACTCTTTCAAAACATGGTTCTCAGATCTACTATATGCTGTTGCTCATTATCTCTCTCTCATGTTACAGGTACCCTGAGTAAACACGAGACTGTTTACCTATGAAAAAGCCACACCATTATTTTGATCTTGGTCCTGGCTCTTTATCCAGTAGAATATCTTAATTTTTTCTTTGCCCTGAAGTTCCTTAATTTATTGAGAGGTATTACCAATAAGTGTGAAGAACATATTTTTAATTTGGCTTTTTTACCGGTTTATTTTAATGGACTTTGTCTTAAAGGCTTCCTCAATTTCTCAATGTTTGGACTCTAAAACCTGTCAGGTGTTCTAATATTGAAATGTTCAATTTTCTCAAGTATCTGTATTCTCTTTCATTTCTGCTTAAACAATGAATTCTTTTCTGAGCTACTAAATCCTTGCCAAAACATAGCCAGTAGTAACCAACACACACCAGAAACGTTATTTTCTAATCTGTTCGCCTAGAACTATGTTTTCTGTAGCTATGGCAATCTTTTTACCAAGTTAATGCAGGAGTCAGTTTTATCAGCAACCACACAAAAATTGCCATCTCTGCAGAATCCATTTAGCAATTTCCATGCTGTCCACCATTGCATTGCTAAGCTAATGACACATGTTTTAGGAAAGGAATCACATCTTTGAGGAATCTAAAAAGAAAATACAGAAAAATCGTTATTTCCTTTTGGTTGCTGTCTATAGCTAAAGTAAAAAAGAAAAGTCCTTCCCTTAAGTGATTCAGTTTTATGTGGATATGGGAAGATGGTGGAGAAATGGAACAGGTAGTGGGGATGATGAGAGATGGTTTTTATTATGGAAGTGCCTGCTTCAGCTGCCAGTATCCTGACTAGTCATAGGGCTCCACCTAACTGCCAGGAAAGAGGAAGTATGGTCCTCTCACATGCCTTAAAGGAAGAGAAACTGGACATGGGTGAACGTGGGAAGTCTCTACCACATGTTCTGTAACCAGTCTTTCTAAATTTCCCCATGAACCCCTTAATCTCTTTTACCTCATATTTCTTTCCTTCCCATATTAGAGAACTTTAGAATCTTTTATTCAATATCCCTTCAATTATATGTTTCATGAAGACAAAGATCATGCTTGATTTGACTCCTTTTTGGTTACACGGATCTTAGCATAGTGCCCAGGACATTATTATAGGTGTTCAATAAGTATCTGTGGGAATAAATCAATGAATGGATGGATGAATGGATGGGTGGATTTTCTCCTCTTTTACTTACAAAGTCAACACTGGGCCTGCTTTATTCAGCTCAGAACTTGAGCCCTTCTCCAGAGGTCATGCTTGTCTGAGCATTCTACCCACCTCCAATAATATAAGGCATCTTAAATTGTCTACCTTTTGACAAACAGTAGGTAAGTCTACCTAGAGAGGAACAGGGCTACACCAGGGAGATGATAGGCCCGTTGGGCAGGTTTCAGGTGTAGCCGAAGGGCCACCTGCACAGCCACCTCCCACCCACTTTCATCATAGTCACAAAGCCATGGTGGGGAACAGTGGAGCTACAGGCCATGACAGAGCGGGGGCCCTCCCTCCCAGCTTCCTCCTGCCCTGCTGCTGCCCAACTCAACTTGTTTGCCCAGTGGAGCTGTCTGGTACGTAGTGCTCATCTTCCCTATTACCTGCCCCATTTCTCCACCATTTTCCTATACACATAACTGAATCACTTAAGGGTGGGATTTTTCTTTTTACATTAGCCATAGACAACAACCAAATGAAAATAACTGTTTCTCTGTTTTATCATGAGATTCCTTAAAGAGGTTTAGCTTACTTTCCTGAAAGCAATGAGCCAAGCCGGAATAGGTCTGTTGTCACCTAGACTCAGAGCCTGACTCTACTTGGCCTCCTCCAGTAGTGCCAGGACCTGCACTTACTTTATTAATTTAAGTTTGGCTATTAATGACACTCTCTTGGCTCTCCTCCTAATTTGAGGACTGTTCATCTAAGTTTCCTTCCCAGTTTTCTGCTCATTTCAACCATTAATATTGGTACCACCAGAGTTCAGTCCTTTCTACATACACTTCCTGAATCATCTTCACTGAAGATGTGTGACCTTGGGCAAGCTAATTGGCCTCTTTGTGCCTCAGTTCTCTCATCTGTAAGAGGAAAATAGTCATACTGCTTGCATCATTGGGTTATTGGGAAGATTAAGTGAGTTGATACATATAACATTCTTAGAATAGTGCCTGGCACTTAGTACATGTTCAAAACATATCCTCAGTTATAATTATTCTCCTTTCCCATGGCTTTGACAACAAACTGCACATTATGCTTTCCAAATCATCTCTACCCCCTCCCTTTCCTAAATTCTATATGGGCATTTCTAACTGACTAGCAGGTATTTCCCCCTATATGTCCAGCAACCACCTCAAGAGTCATGTGTGGGACCGCTCCATTTCCTGTGCATCTTGATTCTAATGCAGCATTGCTTTCCAGAGTTCTGTTTCACCTACTAATCTGGGGGCTTCCAGAGGGTCAGGACCTCTTCTTATTTGCCATTGCACCCCTCAGTAAAGTCAGTCATTCCCTGTCCACATCTCTCTTCTTTCCTCACTTCATTGCATATTAGCTTTATCTCCTCACAAAGCTGTCTCAACTGATGTCATACAATTTTTGTTAGAATTAAAGTGAGGTAATATAGACAACCCAGGACAGTAGAACATTTTAGTTTCAGTTACATTTTGGAAGATTTTTCAACAGTGGTGACTCAGAAATCTGCTAGAGGGTGCTACTTCACCATCGTAGCACGCTACTGTGCTGTATGTGCACTAACACTTGGCTTGCTCATCTAACAGAGGACCAAAGAAAGAATCAGATGTTCAGTGAACAAAATATTAACTGTCTTTACTCAGTGAAATAAGTCAACATAATTCAATCATTCAAGTCCACAATTTACTTGAAATTAGATTGCAGGAGAACAATCCAACAGCCAGACTGTTGGGAACATAAATTTATTTTGTACCCTGTTTGTTTATTCCCCAACCTACGTTTGGTCCAACTTACAGTGGAAAAGTCAAAGCAGGCAACATTGAGTTTAGCTTTGGCAATGCCCTCACCTGCTCTAAAGTGAAGAAAAGCCAAGCAAGGTATTTCCTCAACTGTAAAATGGGAGGGTTGGACTAGATGATCTTCAGGGTCCCTTTCAATTGTAACATTTTCTAATAAACAATTCTAGATCTAGAGAGAAACAGGTGTGACCTCCAAAAATACATTCAGCCAAGAAGTGACAAAATTCAATGAAAAGTGAAAAACAAAAAAATGTTTAAAACCTGACAAAACAGGAAAACAAAAACTGTAATTCCATTTTGTCCTTTCATACAATGCTGGGACTTAAAAAGCAATATGAATGACAAGGGATTGGCTATATGAAACATGCATGTATTGTGAAACATTTTATAGCCTCCTGTATATCTCCATACATGTTAATTATTTCAGATAAATCTTTGTCTTACTTAGGAGAGGGTAATAAAGTATGTTTATTTTATGTAAAATATTAGCCAGCCAATTGAAAGCATTGTAGTTTTACAATGACTTCATTCATTTCAACCACCTGAGAAACCACACCAATTTAAGACTAAGGGCAAAGTCCAGAGAGTAATTCTAAATGAACAGATAGATAGAAAGAAATTACTAAATAACTTGTTTTGTGTTTATGAAGCTCTTCTATTTTAAAGGACTCAAAGTGACTCACAGTTTGGGTTTAAGGTGAGACTAGAAACGAAAAGCAGAAGTCTGATTTTGTACTGGTGGTATATCTTACGCTCTCTGTAAGCCATGCTGCAGGATCCTAAACTATGATAAATAGTAGCAATTTCTAAAATATGGAGATATCATTTAGTGTGTCTTATTTTTTTAAAATCTACTTTGACAAAAAAAAACAAACATAGCTCTTGCAGTTTCACAAGATTAAAGGTAAAAAATTTGCAGTGGGACTTTAATAGTTTTGATATTATTATGGTCATACACTTTAAATGATTATATTAATACTTCAGTGATTATAATGTGGCATTTTGAGCATTCCAAATAATTAAAAGTAAATATTAAAACATTGTCTTATTTTGACCTTCATGTACCCATGATTACTGGCTGTGTGTTTTTGGCCACATTTCTTAACCTCTGTGAGCCTAGCTTCCTAATTTATAAGATGAGGCTGTAGCTTGTATCTTCTGTATGTCCTTCTGGAATCAGTATGCAGATGCGTACAAAGTTCTTGTTCTATAGGCCTCAGTAAGATAGTTATTATTATCATTGCTATCCAAAATGGTCTAACATAATAATGATGTAAAATAAATATGGACTAGGTAATGTTTCCATGAATTTTAGCACATTATGAGCCTAGCATGTGGGCTCTTTATATTCTATTTAAAAAGCAAAACACTTAAAAGATACTCTTTCATTCCCTGCTTCTTCCTATGGATCTAAACATTTTTTAAAAATAAAAAAATGACCTCTCCTCAGCAATGAATTCATAAAGGTCCTCTCATCTGTAGGGCTCTTAAAACACCCACTAGGCAACACATAAAATCTATTTAGCAGTAGAGAAAATACGCAGCAACTTACATGAGATACTCCCCTTGCCAGCCTTTCTCAGGAGGCCGTGAACTCCAGGGTGCCACAGTGTGACTCTCCATGTGTGTGGGTGTGGCTGCAAAGTCTGCTGAATAACCAACCTTCTGCCTGCATTCCCACTACATTGTCCTATGTTGTCTAGTGAGTTGCTGTGCTGGTGAGGCCTTGCTGTATTACACAATTTCGTGAACTCAAGAGGTGTTCTTATGGGCAAGGCTGAAGCTTAGCCACAGTCTGTTGATCACTAGTGGTTTATAATGTCCCCCACAAATGGTGTGCTTTTTGCAGTTGTACTTTGGCATCTGGGCTTTCTATCCTGCTCAGGACCACCACACGGCCATTGAGCAGCTGCATGAGCACCTTGTTAACATCTGTCTCTCGTGTACCCTGTTCTGGAGATTGAATTATAGGGCCACCAAATAGCCCAGAGGTGACAATGTTGAAACAGCTCCAGGATCTAGTTGGATTATCTCTCAGAGTCAAAATCCACAGCTATGTTGGAGGTCAGTGGCATCACCGAGCTCACTGTAAGGTCTGGGGCTCTGTGTGCTGAAGTCTTCCAGGATCAGTCGTCTGTGCCCCTTGCACGTGTTCATTCAGTCAGTGTGTCAAGTATTGTTAGAGGACCATGTATGTTCCAGTACTAGGTAAGAACTGTGGACATACAGTGAACAAAAGACATAATCTCTGCCCTCAAGGAATCTCTGCTTTCCTCACAGTCTAGTGAGGAAAGCAGATAGAGGAGCGATTTTTATTATTTCTGTGTCTTCTTAAGTGGGAGCTACAGAAGGGCAGTAGCATTCAGTAATGATGTTTTAAACTGTTATTGCAACTTATATTTCAACTTTGATAAAACATTCTGTGAAATTATCTTTCAAATTAATCACATTCTCCTTTCAAACTTTAAATATATATAGTGCTCCAAGAATTCTCCTTAGAACTCCAATAAATGGCATGGATCCATCCTTTAGTCAGTAAAACAAATTCCTTAGTGGGTGAAAAGCTAAGAAATCAAGATTATCTGACAACCGATGGGAATTTCTTTTATTTTGCTGTCTCTTATCCTGATAAACATAAATATTAAAAAGTGGTAAACAATAAACATTGAAAAGTCAAAATTAGGGAAAACTGGAAGCATGTTCCCTTCACACAGAATGGTATTTCCAGTGTCCTGTCATTACTATTTCTTTGAAAGAAAAAGAAGGTGCCTAAGCCACTGAAAATGGTTTTGTTCAGAAAATAATTCCTAAATATGTACCAAAATCACTTTTCATTGCTTAATTTGGAAAGTGCTGGGATGACTGAAATGTTTTTAGAAGTTCTTGCCTTAAGAAAATCTGTTAAACCAAAACCATCCCAAACCATGAGTGTTTGCCGGGGACTCCCCAGTGAAATCACCATGACCCTCCGTGACAGACTTCCCAGGAACCAATTTCTAGAGCCATGCAGAAGGAGAATCACTTTTACTTTCCCCACTTAGAGGGTCCTCCAACTGTTGGGGTTAATCAGATTGCTCACATAGCTGAAACTATTTTTTAAAAATTAAATGGATGGGGAGAAAAGGGACATCCCCTTCACCCCCATCTACCTTTCCAGCCTCATTTTCCACCATCCTCCACTATTCACCCTATGCTCCAGATACACCAATGTAGGGGAAGACTCTGAAACAGGCAGGCTGAAAATAAAAATGGCAGAAAGTTTTGGACAATTTCCTAAGTTTATTAAGGGACAGTATTGGGGTAGAACCACAAGGATGCTCGGGAATTAGCAGCAGGTGCCTCTGAAAGTGGGGATGTACCTGTGTGGTGCACAGCCAGCCTGTGCTCAGACTGCATCAGAAGATGAGGCTTTGACTGCCTAGACAGTGAGAGGAGGGCTCCAGTTTCAAGACAGCACAGCTGAGAGTGGAGGTGCCCTTCTTTGTCAGAGGATAAGTGAGTGTGTACTTACCGAACAATGAGACCTCTAGCCTCATTGCTCTTTACTTTGAGAACAAAAGCAGTTAGGTCTATTAAGCTACTTTTTCTAGCATCCTGCCACCAAACTAACCAGGGAGAAGATAGGAGATTTTCTTTCTTGCTAAAATTGCCCTGTCTGAGAGAAAACTAGTTAACAGAACTCTCAGTGGCAACACCAGAAATTGGAAGATCTGGGAGCCATATCTCCACAATTCTGAGGAAAAATTATTTCCAACCTAGCTTTGTTGGCTAAGTAATCAATCAAGTGAAGGAGAGAATAAACATTTTTTTCAGACATGGAAGGAGGCAAAATATTTACTCCCCATACATTCTTTCTCAGGAATCTCAGGGAGGATATGCTTCACCAAAATGACACATTAATGAAGAAAAAGGAAAGCATGGGATTCAGGAAAACATTTACATGGAAAAGAGGCACAGAGAATTCTCAGTGAGGGAGAAATGAAATCTGAGGATAACCGACAAGCAAGGAGAGTTGGCCCAAAGAGAAAAATGAACTGCCAGGTTACAGATGTGATTGAACAGGGAGTGAGGAGATTCATACTTAAATTGGAATGTTTGGGGATGAAATGAGACTGCTTGACAACTAAACAAATGTGAAAAAGAAATAATCATTAACTCTTGGGAAACCACAGTTGTATAGGGAAGTAAGAAAGACCGCGCTCTATGTGGCTGACATGCCGGTCACCCTTACAAGGTACTGAGCACTGACTCGGTCAAAGTCACGGTAGCTTTGCCAGAAGGCTGGGGCAGATGAAACAGGTGTGAGGAAAGGGGACACAGAGGAAAGCTGGATCTTCTTTAGGAGCAGGGAGTTTCAGACCTTATCACAAACAAGGACAGACTGGATGCCACACCTAAGACAGCCAGAAATTGATTACTTCTAGGAAGCAACGAATCAGGAGAAAGAAGGGAGCGGGCAGATTTTTAGAAATATAAGCCTTCTGGTACTATTTTGCTTTTCGATCAGAAATGATATAACTCACACCAAAAAAACAAAACAAAAAAAGAAAAAAACCCAGAAACTGTACAACCAAGAAAAAGAACAAGTCATAATGCAACTTCACTTTTAATTGAAATATAGTTGATATACAATCTTATGCTAGTTTTAAGTGTTCAACATGTCTGTTCAACAGTTACCCACATTATTAAATCTTCCCCTCCACTACAGATTTACTCTTCACATGATGACTACATGTCTTTTTTAACAGAGTTTTAATCTGTCTATTAAAACAGATGACCAAAGTTAAATATGTAGACTATATAGTGGAATCTCTCTCATTTCCTGAAAACTTGTCGGTACTTCATTGACATTATGTAACATAAAGCAAATATCTAGCTGAAACATTGCTGGAAAAACATGTTATCTTTACGAATAAAGCCAAATAAGCTGCAGAAGCTGACCTCTTCTCAGTATAAACCTAAAGAGGAAAGAATCAAGCCAAAGGACTTTGCCAATAGAAACGAAATAAGCACAGCGCTGGGAGAGAGAGAGAGGATAGACCCCTTTGCCTGCTTCCTCATCTGCAGATTTTGGAGGCTTGATCAGATAACCTCAAGTTCATTTTTAAGCATTAAATTTCATGTTAGACTTTCATACACCTCCCTAGCCCCTTTCATTTCCTAAGTTAATCTGTGACATAAACAACCATGGGTCATAGTTTTCCTAGAAGAGTTTTGGTCTATATTTGTTATTTGCATTTCCTTTAACTCTCAAAAGTGCCTAGTTTAGAATAAATTGCATGGCCCTCCTACCCTGACTGTACCCATTTTAGTATTGTTTTTATATTTCCAAGGAAAACCATAGATTTTTTAACTTACAAATATATTTCATAACTTGCTTTCTTTTAAAAATTTGGAGAAATTTTTCATTCCTTTGTCAGTGGTTTGTGAACTATCAAGAATTAAAAAAATAGTAATCATAATGTAAATTTTTTAAAAACCCGTATTTTCCAGTGAGCATATATTGTTAACTACTTACTAATAACCTTAGCATATTTAGTACTTCCTTAAAATTATGACTAAAATATTTGTGGAAGAATTAATTCAATATTCTAGGTGATATATTTTAATTATTAAAAGTTCCAAAATATGGTCTTCCACCTGACTTTATTAACAATTATAACAATGATCTCAAAAATGTTCTCAGCAGACGACAGGTCTCCATCCATCATTGTGGCTACTTTATAAGCTAATCAGGTGCCAACCATGGAATATGTTGCTTCCTCTGCACAAACAAGCTGTGTGCTAAATCCCAAATCTTCTTTAAGCCTGGGATGAAAAGTCCTGCCAGTCCCATGAACAACAGCTCACATATTATCCAATGAACTTGAAACACTCCAGTCATAGTGAGCGGCACTGAAGCAGATCCCATAACTGATTACTCAGTTATAAGAGATATTTAACATTGCTTGGTTTTCTGAAGAATACAGAATTCCATACTTTTCTTCAAATATGCACTTTTCCTGATATAAAACATGTCTCATTATAAAGAGAAGTGATTTGTGTCAGCAGTCTTTTCTATTTTCTTAACCACTTAAATCACTGCCTGTGGAACTTCTTTTAAAGTGAAATAAATATGAGGTCCATTAGAAGGAAACAAAAACATTTAGTTAATTTTGTTTTAAAGATACATGATTACCATATTTTTAAAAATGAACTACTGTGTTAGACTGGGTCATTCTATGGCAACTAATTTATTGTCTGCCCTAAACTAATGCAAACAATAGTAACACTGGATTTGGCACTTGCACTTTTCATCTCTTCTAGAAAGTATGCCTGAGTTTTTGGTTCTGAGATTAGGTTTGCTTGGAAGCCTCAAACAGCAATTTTCCTTTTTTTTTTCCAAAATTTGCTTCTGATCATTTCTCATTCTTTTGAATAGGAAAGAGTAGAAGAGGAGAATGTAGAATAAGGTTAAGTAAACAGAGAATCTGTCACATAAAGCAAGTTTAAATCCCAGTAACAGCATCTATGCAGGAAAAACGGAAGCATTATTCTTTTGAAAACATTATTCTTTTAAATAGTATGTAATGACATCCTCCCTAGAGACTTTTTCCATGAAAGAAAAAAAAAATTTCCTCAGAAGTCTTTTTCTGGATTCCAACTGTAACCAGTGAAAGCACAGCTGAAAGTCATACTTCTGTTTTCTTTATCTAAGGTTCAAAATTGGAACTGAAAAAAGGGGCTCATAGGAGTTTCTGCCTGTGCTTGTTTTCTGTTATATATGGGTACTTCCATGAACAAAAAGGCCAAGTAAAAGGAAATCATCACATTATTTCCATAAATCAGTGAGTGCATCTTTACTTAAAATTTCAGCCAAACATATATTCTGTTTTCAAGGGAGAAATACATAAAACTCAAATATGCTAAATGTTAGAGATACTTTACTCTTAAGTTCCTTTCCAGTATGTTATTTTCTTATGCTGAAGTATAATCTTGGGAACATGTTTCCAGTACTCTGGGCTGCTGTTACCACCTGAGGACTTGATCAAAAACAACAGTGGTAATTTTATGTTTTTAACTTTGATATTCCTTGAATATCAGAAGTTAGCTTTTTGTTTTAAACATTTGAAGTATGTTCAAACAACAAAAAAGTAAATAAGCAGAAAAGATTTTAAGGCAAATACCACATCAAAAGTTAAATTAACACATATAAGGATAGACATTTCTCTTCAATGGTTTCAAAACTGTTGCATGCATGTTGAATATAATGGAACAAAAGAAGAAAGACACCATAGAGAAATCACAATTATTATGTTTATTTAGCAAAATAAACTTAAAGAAATATTTCTATTAAAAAACGTAAGAATCATATACAAATTTCAGCATCCCTCCATCTTCTTTGGTTTTGAAATTGATATTCAGGATATAAACTATTTTGTTCTGTGGTTTAGTCATTGAGTCTATAACCATCCTCCATATAAGGAAAATAGAGAATTAAATTATCTGTAATTGTCTGATTTATTGAACAACCAATAGATACATTATGTGTGTGCAGACAACAACATCATCAAGGAAATACTCACTCACTGATATATATGTTTTCTACTGGAAATAAATTTTAAACTTTTAATGATTTTTTGCCATCATAGATCCTGTTTCTCATTTAACTAATGAACTACTTTCCAGGAAAGTTGATGCCACCATACCAAGACTTTGCCATTCTTGTTTTTCAACATGACCACACCATTTAAAAATTTTTCTGTATTTCTCAGAATTGTGTGCTTCAGTCATTTACATAAGATAGTATCTGGAAACTGCTCATAGCATTAAATTAATAATAATAAAACCCAATTATACATGAATCTTTTTGTTTCTATTAATAAAAACGTTATTTAAAATCAGATTATTTGTTTCTTCTAAGTGTGATATTATAAGGACTGCTAAATTAGCCAAGTCAAACATTTCCAGAAATACCATGGGACAACTGAGCTGCTCTTATTTCTTTGATAAATTCTTTGTTCCAATTCTGATTTCCACGTCTCTGCTTTCTTGTGTGAAAATATCTTCCCCTTAATTTGTTAAAATGAATCTCACGGAAAAAAATCCAATTAACAAACAAAGGCAATTAAGTTTTTTTTTTGTTGCACAGACTCTTGGGACTACAAAATGATCAAGTAATTTATGGCACCAGTGCTAACACTGTGACTGGGAACAAGAAGAGTACAACCACAATAAAATACAGCCATCTATTAGAAGGACTGCATAAAGACATCTTTGGCCATGTAGGCTCTGGGCCCTCTGGAAATAAGTCAGTTGCATTGCCAACATGACAAAGAAAATAGCAATGTTCAGAATCAGGAAGAGCCTCGTGTACGAAGCAGATAGTGACGGGGCTCTGTGAGTAGTTGTCACCATCCGCACCTGTCCAAACTGGCCTTTCATCAAGCCACCATTTTTGTGTTTCTCATATGTTACATCTGCAAAATCTAAAAGATCTTTCATTTCCTCATCTTCATCGATGGGCAGTTCTTTCTGTGCCAAAATCTGGGCTTTCCGTCTAATCTTTTTTTCATTGACTTCAATCTGTGCAAAAATATCAGGGACAGCGTCCACAAACTTGTAGTGCTTCCCTGGCCGTCGGCTTCTCTTCGACTTGCTGTGCTGCTGTTGCTGTGATATGGCAAAAATCCGGTCGATGGCCTCCTCAGTCTGTCTCTTATCTGAAAACCTCAGCAGGCGCTCAGCAGTCTTCCTGAAACTAGCTGTGTTCCGGACTCGGGACAGGATCTGCTTCTCCAGCAGCTGGAACACTGGTTTAAAATGCTGCAGGTTCTGTCCCACAATAGCACTGTAGTCCTCCACCTCAGGGACAGTAGTGCTCTTGATGGCTGAACTCTGGTCGAACAGAATTTTCTGATGATCTGCAATGACCTGTGCAAAGGCAGACTGTCCCATGGCCTCTGCCGTCCAAAGGTAAGTGGCATAGGCGTGCTCGCTGGTGGCAATGAACACATCCAGTTGCTGGGAGTCACCATGGATGCTGAAGCTCTGAACATCTACAGATGGCCCTATGAAGAGGTAAGCTGTCCTAGTGATGGGGCTTCGGAGGTGCATGGTGACATTCACATAGTTTGTCCCGTTGTAGGGATAACCCCGAGGGTATGTCACTGAAGCAAAGGTTGCTTTTTCACTGTAACCAGTATCATCCATCCAGTACATTTTGTAGAGACCATCTTGCTGCCTGATGAAAGCCCCATGGACCCCGTCTACCACTGTCTCCTCAAAAGGAACATCCACATTGTGGAAGAAGCTTGCTGCTGTCTCCAAGGGGCTCTCCTCCCCCAGGTGTATTTGGTCCACAAGGAGGAGAAGCTGTGGATGCAGGAGGATCAGATTCCTCTGAAAGTTCTTCAGATGGAGCTGTGGGTTATAAGCTCCCACACCCTCTCCTCGGATGAAAACCACTCCATTTTTCTCCACTGCTGCAACCACTCTCCCCTGACAGCTAGCTGCCAGGTCGTGCTTGTATTTAGACCATTTTGATGAGCAGTCTTCTGTGACCTGACCCTCCCAGGGAGAAAAGCAGCTCTTTGAAACAGCTGGGGAAAACATCAAAACATTGTTGAAGAAGGTATACTTTGGCCCATAGAGAGCCTCAGTAATGAAAGGCACACCATTGGGAGCAAAAGTAAATGAGTTTTGATCAGGGTGTTCATGCCCTGCATTAAAATTTCTCCATCCTTTGATCCAGTCTTTGTATTTGTTTCTGTGGACAATGTCATATATTGCACGTCCCCCAAGTTTTCCTGACTTGAAGGAGAGAAAAGATCTATTGATTTCTACAGGCAGTGCACTTCCATAAGTCACAACACCCCAGTCTTCAAAATAATGCAATGTAGGTGTGCCAAAATCTGGAGGAGGAACAGATCTCAAGCTGGCATCATACCTGGAAGGATTAATTTTTTAAAATTAAATGGTTTTCTGATGGATGTAAAGTAATACATCAGAACTGTGATGGCACATGGTAATGTGGCTGGAGGAAGCAATGCTCAAATGCTCCCCAGAGCACTGGCCGTGCAGACTGTATGAGGGACATTTCTGAAAACACCTGCCGATAATCAGCATGTGCTGGGGAATGGGACAGGAGTGCATCTTATACATCCTGTAATCCTTGGGTTTTACCCTGAAGTAATTGCTGGGGCTAATGATTACATTAACAACTTCAGAGCTGCCATCCAAACAACAGGGCTCACAGAATGAAGCACTTCATCTAATGTTGTAGTTGAGGGGCTCCTATTCTAGTGAAACTCCTGTTAGGATCTGGACTCTAACAAGCCTTGAGTTGTAATGAAGTTATTTTCAACAAGACATATTATTCATAGTTTGGTAGATACTTTTTAAACTCTAAAAAAATTAATTTAAAGAGAGTTGAACTCCACAAATTAGATAAAATTTACTGCCAATACTACATCTAGAAATATAAATGCATGAGATTCAGGAAAGTATTAATACTGATTGATTAATGTTGTGGCTACCACTGCCAAGTCCAGATCCAAAGGATTTGTTTTAATCTGCAAATGCTGTCATGCATTTTGGACAACAAATGGCCTCTTATTTTTATTTATGATAAACGTTTATTTTCAAAGTAATGTAGCAATTAACATTAAACCTCCACAGTGATTAAGAACACAGGTTTTTGATTCAGAAAAGCCCTCAAAATATTAATAAATATAACTGTCTTTGATGATTTGAAATAACTTGACAGGTTATGGTTTCCTGCTGATAGGAAGAAAAGCAGCCCTGTGTAATTAGCTCTTAAATACCTTTGCCATAACCTATGGTAGAGTTAATCTTACTGGTATTTGATTTTGCCTACTTCATCTGTTGTTCTAGAGTTTGTGTCAGGACATCAGGAATTGCTTAGGCCTACTATAATAATGCTGCCTTAATTATTGTGATTTAACAAATTCAGATACAAGATGAATTGGCTGTACTTCTCTCAGTTTTTGGTCAGTTTGCATATTCCTTTAGGCAGATTTTTGAACCAAGTTAGATTTAGCATTAATCTGACTCCTATAGTCAGCTTTATAGAGCTCTCTTGGTTGCTTATTTATGGGTAAGTGAAAACACTAGTAAATAATTACTTCATACCCCTAACAAGGTGTCAAAAATGGTTGCATATGCATATATTTAGTTCATTTAGTTAATTTGTGAAACTAGTTTTAAAAATTCTGGTTAAATTATAGATAGTTACCCCTTTACTAATTGTTTAAATTTAAACAAATTAAAATTTTAAACAAGGTTAAATTTAAACCCCCTCATAATTGTTTAAATTTTTAAAAAATAATGGAAAGAAGAAATTGAACCATAGGAGCTTATTTTGGAGTTGAATACAAATTTTAATAGGTAGAAAAGACATCAGGCATTAATGACTAACTAGTTCCCTGTAATTTTAATTTATTGGATGCCAACAACATGCTTGGCAGTACTTTTAAAAGGAGACCCTGGCTTCTCCTTCTGAGCTTAAAAGATTAAGGCAAAAAAATTACATGGTTCTTTTATTATCAAAGTGAAAGTGCCAAATACTGTCAAATATTTTTAAATAGTTTTGAAAATTTAGTAACAGCTTTGTTATTAGGTTATAATGCTCCATTTAGCAGAACAAAACAAAATACTTTTCTACCTTTATTTTTTGTGATTATCAGAATAACGTAGTCTAAATTTTGTGGGTTTTCTCTTGACATGATTTCAAAAATGATGTAAACCAAAATATGCTTATCTATGAAATAGTGTGAGCCTAGGACATAACTATAAGAAAAACAAAATCTGCAAACAGTAATTAGATCTTAAATGTAAGGAAATGTTTCTACCAGAGTTTTAAACACCGTGATATGAACTGAAGCTGCAAGCACTTAGGTGGCATAGAGAAAGGATTAAAAAGTGCTTTAGATTAGTTTTTAGTTTTTTAACGCAAAAAACAAGCACACTGTACCTCTGGGTACAGTTTCTTTTTAAAGTCAGCCCAATGTGTCATACCAGAGAAATTCTGTGTGAAGAGTACACCAGCGCTGCCCTTTGGATGGTGTCCCTGGACCTTCCATCACACGATTCCTTCTGATTTGGTCAGCCAGCCAATTACCACTGCCGTTACGCATGACAAATTTATCCAGGAACACTAACTGGCTTTCTGGACCATAAAACCAGTTGTAATTTGAGTCTGCAATAGCCACAGTTCTTTGAAACCCTGGGGAAAGAAGTTTGACAGAACTAAGGTAAGTTTAAAACTGCATACTCCCATAAAGGTCTAAGTAATGACTTTCAGTGTTGGTTGCAAATTAGAATCAATTGTGTATCTTGGAAAAATAATTAACGAAACCATAATGCCCATGCCCCAGTCAGAACAGTAATCCGAACCCCTCTGAAGACCTCCCACAAATCATGTGTGCAAGTTTGCATTATTCTTTGGCAACTTGTCTCTGATAGTGGGAATGCCACAACTATTTATGTACACTGCCCACCTTTCTCATTTTCTCCAATGTCCATGCTATGTGCAACTATGTGTGCAGAGATACACAGGCTGTTCTCTTGCGTGTAGTGAGTTCCTGAACCCGGAATGAGCACAAGCTCTACTACATCTATGCCAAGGTGCTT